>NC_080801.1:5391071-5706428 GCF_028018385.1 Neofelis nebulosa
GTCTCCTCCTATGATGGCATTACTAAGAATGAGGTTCCTTATGTTTGTGATTAACTGATTTGTATATTTGGTTGCTCTCAAATACACCACATAAATGTTTTCAATTGCTAGGTCTTCTTGGTGGATAGACCCCTCGATTATGACATCATGCCCTTGTGCATCACTTGACACAGTCTTTACATTAACGTCTGGATTGTCTGATAGAAGTATGGCTACTTTGGCTTTGTTTGGTTGACGGTTAGCATGACAGATGATTCTCCATCCCCTTATTTTCACTCTGAAGTTGTTTTCACATCTAAAGTGGGTCTCCGGTAAACAGCATATCGATGCAACTTGTTCTCTCATCCATTCTGTTCCCCTGTGTGTTTTGATTGGAGCATTGAGTCCACTGACGTTTAAAGTGAGTACTGAAAGATATGAATTTATGGCCATTATCTTGTTTGAAGGGTTGCAGGATAAAATATCTATATATCTTTATATCTATATCTATATCTACGTCTCCATCTCCATCTATATGTATATGTATGTGTATGTGTATATGTATATTTATATATATATGTATATGTATATGTATATCTATATGTATGTGTATATGTATGTGTATGTGTATACGTATTGTATAACTATATCTATATATCTATATCTATATCAATATCTATATATCTCTATATATCTTTATATATCTAATTCTATATCTATTTCTAAAGATAAATATAAAAAGTATAAATATAAACAGGTAGATAGGTAGGTAGATAGATAGATAGATAGATAGATAGATAGAGAGATATGAATTTCCCTCTGAGTGTCCCCCCTTAAAAATTGCATGCAGGTCTGATTTAGCGGTCACAAACTCCTTTAAATTTTGTTTGTCCAGGGGCGCCTGGGTGGCGCAGTCGGTTAAGCGTCCGACTTCAGCCAGGTCACGATCTCGCGGTCTGTGAGTTCGAGCCCCGCGTCGGGCTCTGTGCTGACAGCTTGGAGCCTGGAGCCTGTTTCAGATTCTGTGTCTCCCTCTCTCTCTGCCCCTCCCCCGTTCATGCTCTGTCTCTCTCTGTCCCAAAAATAAATAAAAAACATTGAAAAAAAATTTAAAAAAAAAAATAAATTTTGTTTGTCTGGGAACCTTTTTCTCTGTTTCTATTTTGAATGACAGCCTTGCTGGATAAAGAATTCTTCACTGCGGATGTTTCTAATTCAGCACTTTGAACGTATCCTACCACTCCTTTCAGGCCTGCCAAGTTTCTCTGGATAGGTCTGCTGCAAACCTGATCTATCTTCTCTTGTAGTTTAGGGACTTGTTTCCCCTTGGTGCCTTCCTGATTCTCTTTGCCTGAGTACTTTGTGAGTTTGAATATGATATGCCTTGCTGAGGGTCAGTTTTTGTTGAATCTAATGGGGTCCTCGGTGCTTCCTGGATTTTGATGGTGTGTCTTTCCCCAGGTTAGCAAAATTTCCCACTATGATTTGCTCACATAACCTTTCTACCCCTATTTCTCGCTCTTCCTCCTCGGGACCCCTATGGTTCTGATGTTGTTCCTTCTGCATGAGTCACTGATTTCTCCAATTCTTCAATCGTGCTCTTTTCCTTAATCTCCCTTGATTTTCCTGCTTCCATAGTCTCCATACGTTTGTCCTCTGAATCGCTGATTCTCTCTTCTGTCTCATCCATCCTTAACACCGCTGCATCCATCCGTCATTGCACCTCAGCTATATCATTTTTAATTTCATTCTGGCCAGTTTTCACTTCATTTTTTCTCTGCACAAAGGGACTCTAATCTACATTGGACTGCAGCTAGTATTGTCATCATCGTGCTTCTAAATGCTGCTCCAGACATCTTGCTTGTACCTGTGTTGGTTGAATCCCTGGCTCTCGTTTCTTCATGCTCTTTCTTTCTGGGTGAATTCCTTCCTTTTGTCATTTGGAATGGAGAAAAGGAACTCATGAGGTGGAAAATTCAAATGAAATATTCAAAGTGTAAAATGTTAAAAGTAAAAACTTAAAAACACACACGTAAATAATGGAATGAATGATGCTAGATTCTAGGCATGTTTCATCTGGGTGTTGAAAGTGGTTTTGTCACAGGGGAGAAAAAAAAAAGTGGGAGTGGAGAAAAATTTAGAAAATACCAATAAAAATATTAAAAAGGGAAATGTCGTGAGAATTTGAAAACTCAATACACTGAAGTAGACTAAAAGGAGAAGATGGGAGTAAAATAGAATTTGTGAATATAGACACAAAAGGAAAGAATAATGTAGAAGAGTTTTAAAGAAAATTAGTAAAATTTCCACCTGCCCAGTCTCCTTTGCCTCTCCGCGCACAAAAGCACCTCCCTTCCTGCGCCTCCTCGCTCTCCAAGTTCACTTCTCCATGCCACGTACCTGCTGAATTCGGAGGTTCAGGATATGCAGATTGCTGTGCTAATCCCCCAGTCAGTTTCCTGGGTGGGTACGATGGTTTAGTGTTGGTCTGGCTGTATTTCATGCACACGAGACACTTAAGAAGCTTCCATGCTGTCTGCCATCTTGGCTCCTCCCCAAAGAGGTGAGATGTGTAGCACCAGTTCTCTGATATGAGACATCCCATAGGACAGTTGTGGTCGGTGACAAAGCGGAAAAGGGCATGTACCACACAGGGAGGTCACCCTGGAGGGGGAGGCAGAGAACCTGCTCCAGACCTGGGAGGGGAGGCAGGGGCTCCAATGCTGGAGCCACGCCCACCACCCTCCAGCTGATGGTTCCTGAACAGCAGCCAACTGTCTGGGTCTGGCCTGGAGCTCCTTCACCCCAAGGACCTGTGGTCAAAAAGTTCACTGCCCTGCCTCTGCCCCACCTCCACCACAGCCACAGCCACAGCCACAGCCACTGCAGTGTCCGAAGGGCCACGTGGCCGTGGGCGTGCTTCCCAAAAGCTGGTGGGCTCCAGAAGGAGGCAGCAGGCATTTAAAAACCTTGGGCCTCGACACTCCACCTGCCGGGCCTAGTCTGGAGCCTCATGCCTCAAGTTCCCACCCCTTGTGCTCTATGGCCCTAGCCTGAGGATGGGCTAAGGCCCCAAAGCAAGGGAGTCATGTTCCGGAAAACGCTGAGATTCCTGAGAATACCGGGCCTCCATTCTGCTGGAAGAGGGCGTTCGAGAGTCCAGGCATCGTGGCAGCACGCCCGTCTCAGTCCCAGACAATTTCACTCATTCATACGCACGCGCACGCGCACGCACAGGCACAGGCACGGGCACACACACACACTCCCCCTCTGTGGCTGTCTCTAGTTGTGACTTACTCTCCTTCCTCGGCCTCCTTCCATGTCCCTCTGGCCTCTGTCTGTCTCTGAGTCCCTGTGATCATTTTCTTTAGGGAACGCTTCCTCCCTCCCACACCTCCATCTCTCTTTCTCTGTCTCTGTCCTGTCCTGGGACAGTATCAGTGCATGTGGGTTTCCGTGAGCTGTGCATGTCCATATGGACGTAGTAGGCTGCTGATGGCACAGGGCTGCAGGGGAACGCACAAAGGAACGCACAAGTACCAGGGGTCAGAGCACATCCAGACCTCCTAAGCCGTGACTGCCTCCAGGCAGCCCACACAAGCTGGGTATGCATGTGAACTGAGAAAGGTCAGTCCCTTGGCCCTTGCCCTGTAGGTTGCAGCCAGCTGGGAGGTACTGAGACCCAAGGGACTCCCCAGTGTTGAGAGGGTCTGAAGAAAGGGCAGGAGCCGAGGAAGCAGGGAACCTAGTCGTAGCTGGTGTTTCTCCACCTGCCATGTTCCAGTGCCATTGGTACTGGAAGGTTGGTATCAGGTGTGGCTCTCTTTCCTTGGCATCTCAATGCAAGCTTCCGTGACCCAATGGAGGTCCTGAATCGGCCCTAGTTTTCAGCCAGGTTTGGGCCCCAGGACAAATGCATGTGCTGTGTGAGGGGGAAAGCAAGTGTGAGTCGTGGGGAGGAGCTAGCTTCGTGAGTGGGATGTGGCAGAGGGCATGAGTGAGTGCACAGGTCCACTAGAGCGTGTCTGTGAATGTATTGTGGCTGGCGCCTGTGAGTACTTTTGCCTGGGCCTTAGCGTTTGTGCTGGCAGCGTGCGCGTGTCTGTGTCCACGTGCCGCGTGGCCGTGCATCTTTGTGCCTGAGTGAGTGTGCGTAGGCCGTTGGCTAGCGAAGGAAAGAGACTGGGGGCTTTCCTGACTTGGTGAGTAAGGGGGAGGCTCAGTGCCAAAGTGCAGCGAGTGCAATCCCTTCGCTCCTGGGATCGACACGGAGCTAGCTGATCACCTTTCATGACGGGAGGAAAGCCTGGACTTTGCCTGGGTCCGCTCATCCTGTGTTGCCTTGGCCAGGGGCAAGTTGGGGTTGGGCCTTCCATGGCGCAGTGGAGGAGGACCAAAGTTCCCTGCAAGGAAGTGGGCATTAGTGGAGGGAGGCAGCAGATAGCAAGAGTAAGTCTGGCCCTGCTCCTGGAGCGGCCTAGGGGATCATCGCAAGGCCTTGTGGTCCGAGCCTGGGGATGTGTCTCGGTGAACATCCTCCTGGATGACCCTGCAGAGACGGGCCTGGCTGGTCTAGAGTCCCTTGCGAAGTTGGGGCCCGGCCCCTGGGCCCCAATATTGTGGTAGGTGTTGGTCAAACTGAAAGGCATTGCCTGCTTGTCCCAGACAGTCCCTGCACCTGGGACCCAGATTTGCTCCCACGTTCCTGCCACGGGGTCTCCCAGCGATGCGTGGGAGTTTGACAGGCCCCATTTCTCTGGAGGGAGTGAGTTGCATAGGTCAGGTGCACCAGGGTCTGGGTCTGGTTTCCTGTCTTGCCCACCCCCTACGTCCTCTGCTGAGGGCAGCTTGAGGGCTCACCACTGGACCTGTTCCTCTCCCTTTCTGGGTAAGCGTTTGCCTCTCTGTCGGTCACACTGGCCACCCCCTCTCAGCCCCCTACCACCTGGTCAGCCTTCCCCCTCATCCACCTGCGTGTCTATGCATTGCTGTCACCTGAAGCGGTGGTGTGCTGCCTCATATATCACAGCCACCCTGGAGCATTTCTGTACCCCGTACGTATCGTGACATAGCCCAACGAGTCTGGAGGAACCTCTTCTGTGTCACGGAAGCAACATGTTGGCCAGAGGGCCCGGCACACGAATTTGGAAATCCTAGAATCCCCCGCCTGCGGGGCAGCCTCCTGGTCCCATAAGGAGGTAGGGGAACACTGCACTCCACCAAAGGGAAAAGGCAATGCATGAGTGTGGTGCCTGGCCAGGCAATGCATCTCGAGCCTCCAATCCTGCAGTGGCTCTGTGTGGTGTGTGTGTGTGTGTGTGTGTGTATGTGTAGCTGGTGCTGTCTGACATAGACCGGCAGGGAGTCCACATCACCACTGCCCTGACAGGGAGGGAGACCACATCATTGCCCTCACTGCACACCGTCTGCAGCTTATTGCTTCCCCAAAGTGGTCATGTGGCTTCGTGTAGACCGTGGGGCGTGTCCCTCACTTGGGTCCCAACACTACATCCCCCAACCCCCTGAAACCTCTCGGAGACCCTTGAAATCATGCTGTCTGTGGCACAGGGGGACAGTGTTTTGAGTCAGCGCCCACGCTCATGGCAGCCTGCCGCCTAAGTGAGTGGTAAAGGAAATGGGAGCAGGATGAACAGACATATGGCCAACGAAGGCCTGGGGAGGGTCCCTGTGAGAAGATGGCCGACCACTGTGGGAGGAAGGGGACCGCTGTCTGTGGGGCAGACGCAAGCTCCAGGAATCCCAGGGCTCACGGGCACGGGTCTTTCCTGTGCACTGCCACACACGGGAGGAATGGGCAGCCGATCGTGAGAGGGGGGTGTGTGCTTGCCAGCGTGTCACGTTCCAGGCAACGGGGACAAACGGCAAGAGCGGCGCGCGTGATACGCAGCCTCCCCTAGTGTGGCGTCCTCTCCACGTCACACACCTCTGGTCACCGACCTTCCCTAGCCGGTGCACTGCTAGACTGCTGTCATGACATACATGTCTTCTGGGAGCAAAGATGGACGTAGAGAATATGCAAAGGAGGCTGAGCAGATGGAAAACCAGGGTGCACAGACAGCAGGCGCACAGCTGAAATGCGTCTCCCGGACAGCCAAGGTGACCGCTGAGTGGATTTGTCAGACTAGGGGCACAATGAACAACGGTGGCGGTGTACATGGGAAAAGCGTGGAGGTCCCCCTTTACCCGTGTGTATAGACAGCCGCGTGCCCAGCGCAGCGTGGAATGCAAAGGTCGCTTTCGCATGGCCAGAAGCCAAACAGGGCACCCAGAGCGCACAGAGGGCCGGCTGCAAGCCCCCCGGAGGAGTTGCCCCGCACGGGGCCCACAGCCTTCCTGCCTATGCAACAGACGCGCCCCAGTTTCCTGGTGACCTAGGGGCGGGACCGCCGAAGCCACGCACGCCACCGTCCCTATGATTGGTCCCGAAGGCAGTGAAGCAGCCTGGGCGTGGCTTGGAGCTCCCTCAGCCTCAAAGCCGCAGGCGCACACCTCTCACCACAAAGGCCTCCGAGGCAGCATCGGCATGGCGATAGCCACCGCCGAGGCATCCTGGGTACAGCACCATGCGCATGCGCCCCCTCGACGTTTGGGCTCTGGGAGGAAGGGGGAGCGAGTTGCCAGCCATTGCCCTCAGGGCTCCACTGACTGGGTCTGGGGAGGGGGGCCGTGCTTTCACGTCCCGCTTCGTCGCCGGTAGGAGCCACAGTTGGTGTCTCGGGCCGGGGCCGCATGTTGCGCGACTCGTGTTTCCGAAACACTGGGGACGCCCGGAGGCCCCATGCCGCCTTCGACCGGGAAGGGGGCGGTCGAGAGACGAGGGCCCGTGGGGACACTGGGCGTCCGGCAGCGCCGGAGGTGCCGCAGGCCGAAGGCTTGCAGGCCACAAGCGAACAGCCTGTGCAGGAAGGCCAGGCCCGACCCGAGAGGCAGGTGGGCGGCCCCAGCGAGATATCGGTGCCGCTGGTGCATGACATAATGGCGGTGGAGGCGCTGTGGGGCCTGGTGGAGGAGGAGGTTGAGGTGCCGGCCGCGGAAGAGGACACGCGTGGGGAAGAGGGGCATGACCAGAGGAAGAAGGGGGAGGAGGACGAGGAGCAGGAGCAGGGGAAGGACAAGGTCCAAGTTCACGAGGAGAAGGACCTGAAGGACGAGGGGGAGCAGCAGGAACAGAAGAGCAGAAGGAGGAGGAGGAGGAAGAGGGGGAGAGGCAGCAGGAGTCAAAGATTAGAAGGAGGACGAGCAGCAGAAGCCCAAGCAGAAGGAGGAAGAGCGGAAGGAGGAGGAGTTGGCGGAAATGAAAGGGGAGGAGCAGGAGCACCAGGGTGTACAAGCGGGCGCGGCCGTGGCGGTGGAGGCATCGGCGGCGGCAGTGGCAGGGGAAGGGGACCAGGAGGAGGAGCAGGAGGAGGAAGGGAAGGCGTGGGAGCCATCCAAGGGAGAGCAGAATTGCAAACGGAGGAGGAACAGGAGCAGGAGAAGGGAGCGCTGGAGGAGCAGCAGCAGGGCGAGGAGGAGGTGGAGGGAAAGGAGGACAAGGAGGAGCGGGAGGAGGAGGAGGAACAGAAGCCGAGTGAGCAGGAAGGCCGATGGGTGGAAGAAGCCCAGGAGCTGCAGGTGAAGCAGCAGAAGAAGGAGCGGGTAGAGTCAGGCCTCCGTCCTTGCCCTTCCCCACTGGAGGCTCTGGAGGCCCTTCAGATAGAGCTACAGCCGGTGAATAAACAAGCCAGCCGGGAGCACGCTCGACTCCAACTCAGGATGTGGCAGAGGCGGCAGCGTCATCTGGAACAGAGAAGTGCCCTTATCCAGGGCATCCGTGGTTTCTGGGCCAAGGCTGTATCCTTCCTGCTGCTGGTGGAGGGTCCAGAGGGGGCTGGGCTTGCGCAAGAGGAAGGAAAGGGAGGTGACATTTAGAGGAACCCAGGACAGGGACTGGAGCTAAGCCGCGCTCCAGTGGCCGGGAACGTGCAAACGTGATCCCATCCGGCGGTCCTGGCTCTGCAATGAGTGTGGGAGGAGGGCAGTGCCGGGGTGGGGGAGGCATGTGTGCTTTACGTCGCACCTGGCACGGAAACAGCGCTGGGAGAGTGGGGAGTGGCGGTGGAGGTCCAGGCCAGGACGGGGAAATGACCGAGGGCTTCTTCCCACACAAAGGCGCGTGGGGGCACGTTTCTGGGTCCCGCTAAGCATCTTGCTGCGGGGAAGGCGATGTGAATGCCCACTGGTCGGCGCGAGACCGGATGTGTGCTGTCTGGCTGTGTGGAAGTAAGCGTCCTCAGTGTCCTCATGAGCACACAAGGCTAGGCGTGGTTGCGGGCGTCTGGGCATGCACAGCCTCCTGTGCGTGTCTAGCAGAGCCCTGCGCGATCCTGAGACCCCGTGGGCCTGGACGCAGCCTGTGGGGAGGGCTTGAGACCCTGGGGGAGGACGTCAGTCCCGGGGGGAGGACGCCTGGATGCTGTCCACACGTGTTCTCTGCTTCGAGCTCTCTCATGCCCAGCACCTGAAGGCTCTTTGACCTGCAGCAGTTTGTGAACCACCCTCAGATGTCAGCCCTGATTAGTAAGCCCGATGAAAGCATGCTTCGCCACATGACCAATTTGAAGGTCGGCCTGGGAGTGGGAGGTGGTGTGGGGGGCTGGCCGTGTGGGGAGGGGAGGTGGTGGGGAGAAGTGACGTGTTCCTTCCTCAGGGGAGGGAGGGTGTCCTGGAAGAAGATTTCACATTTCTGCCCCACTGTACCACGGCAGGTGGAGGAACACAAGTTTCCCAGGGAATGCCGGAAGATCCTGCTGTTTTTTGTCAAGAACTCCTACTTCCAGAATGAAGTCGTTACGAAGGAGTATGTCCTAGGCCTTGCTGGTAAGTGTCCCCTGACTGCATGGGCGGCAGTGGGTGGAGGGTTGAATGTGACTGGTTCTCTGGCGCCGTCTCACATACTCGTCTTCCTGCAGGGTATAGGGCGTCTCATTCCAGTCCCATCCAGTGGCACCCAAGGTACAGACAGGAGGCCTACAGACGCAGGCATGACAACAGCAGCCTCAACTTCTTCAACTGGTTCTCTGACCACAGCTTTGCCGGCTCTAGCAGGATTGCTGAGGGGGGGCCCTGTAACAAGGAAGGGAGGTGATTTTCATGGGTTCCCCCACTGCGTGGGATAGCTACCTGAGGCCTGGCCTGTCTCCCCTACCAGATAATCATAGAGGATCTTTGGCCCAATCCCCTGCCGTATTTCAAGATGAAGGAGGCCCCAGGAGAGAGAACTGAGAGGGAAAGAGGTGAGCAGCCAAGGGTGTGGGCACTGAAATGTGTGCCGTGGGGTCCGTGGCACAATTCTCTTCTGCATGGAGGCACCGAGACTCACAGTGGCACAGGAGGTGACACCAGGTCAAAAGGGCATCGGCCTGAGACGGGGAGTCTTAAGAAGTAACGTGTCAAAGAGGCTTTTCCCTTTGGGGAGCCTGAAGGTGGGAAGGGGGCTAGACAAAAAGAATGAGCAAAGCGGGACAACCAAAGCTGGCTCATCAGATAGCACGGTGACAACTGTCATTCCCGGACCATGAACCCCACCGTCAGGCCTCCTACCACCATCCCACATGTTGTCTGGCTTCGGGAGCCCCTTGTCAGCTTTGGCACAGCTTATCACACCCTCCCATTCTACTTTCCGTTTGGAAACATTCAAGCAACCTTAATCAGGGCCAAGATCAGACTCTCACCTGTCCTGTGTGTGTGTGTGTGTGTGTGTGTGTGTGTGTGTGTGTGTGTGTGTGTGTGTGTGTCTGTGTGTACCCATATATCCCAGGGATATGCACGATCTTGAGAAGAGTATGAAGGAGCATCGCACTTCATCGACCCCAGTGGAAACCCTTCCGATGCTCACCGATGGTCCACAAGATTCTCCTGCCCACGAAATGAGGACAAGGGTGGTGGTGACACGTGGCGCAGGGCGGGGGTCCAATACATTTGAAGAAATATAGAATGGGAGATAAATATCATGAAGCGATTTGTGTGTCTTCCTCTCAGGTACGCTCTGGGGCGTGTCCATGTATACATGCGGCTGTCCAGGGGTGTAAGTGTTCTGTGCCTGCACATTGGAGTTGCAAGGAAGGGCGGGACGTAGGACATTGTCCGTAGGGATGGGTCACACATTGGGATTGCATGTGAGGTCAGTAAGATTGAAGCAATGGGGACTTGAGTGAGGGAGGCCAGGGCACAAACCTGAGAGAAAGGCCAGTGCCCAGGTTCCTATCTTTCCTGTGAAAAGGAGGAAATTCAAGGAAATGGAGACGCCAGCACAGGCCAGGGAGGTCCAATATTCAGGGTTTGGGCATGTCCATGATGGTGCCCCCAGAATCCCGCATGGGGACACCCTCAGTCATGTTGACTGAACCGCCACACAGGGAGGAATTCCCAGGGTTGATTACCCTCTGGTTTTCAGATGTCTCCCAATGCAGACTGTCTTGGGGACAAGGTCAGGATCTCAGGACCAGCCATACATATTTGAGGGATTGTGAGCAGGTTGTAAGATTGGTGTCCAGGGGAAGGAACCGAGGGACCAGAGGGAGAGTGGGTGGGTAAGACCGATGAAGTTCTGCTTCAGGCACAGTTGACAGGGACAACGTACACGCTGCAGAGAAAACAGCCCACTACAGTCTCACGCAACTCCAAAATCACAGCCAACTTTTCTGGTTCCACTTCCTGAAGCTGAGCCTCCCAAACACCGCTTCACTTATTCACACACACACACACACACACACACACACACACGACTCCTGAAGGAGTCCTAGTACTGATGCCCTTGTGTGAACTTCGCTGTTTCTGAAAAGACCTCTGGTTACGAATGGGTGTCCCAGATTGCAAGCCAACAGAGGGGAGGGTCGCGGGGAGGTGGAGCTCTTACAGGGCACGAACACGCCATCCTCTCTCGTGTGCCCTCTGCCCTCTCATCATCAGCCGTGATGAGTCGGGTGATGTTCTTCCTCTGTGTCCACAGGCTTAAGCCCTGTGTCCAACACGCCATGTGAGACTTGTGAAAAGACTCCCAAGTGCAAACACCAGCAGGCGCTCAGGGAGGTCGCGTCGTCCCAGGCAGCCTGTGTTCCTTTGCCTGAGTGCCAGGACAAAGGCTGCCTCAGCCACATAGGGAACGATGGACTTGTGAGGCCTTAGCATTCTGTGCAGAGGTGCCGGGCAGGCCTGGAGCTTAGAAAGGACTGGGACGAGCCTCACCTGCGACGACGTGAGTGCGGGGGTACTCCTTACAGAGCAGATGGCTGCTTGCCAGAGATGTCTGTGCTAGGGATGGGGCAAAAGCTCCACCGTGCTAGCAGTGCAGTAGACAGAGTTCAGCCTTGTCCATCGCAGGCTCTTCTGTATCCCCAAGTAACACGGCCCCCAGCACAGCGTGCCTGAGACTGACATCCCGACACTAATATTCCTGTCTCCCAAGCTGCCCAAGCCCCCCAGGATCCCCACTGCACAGCTCTGCAGTACAAGAGCCTTCTCTGCAGTGGCTCTATTCCAGGGAAGGCGAGGGCAGTCCCAATGCATGGAGGCCTCTTGTCCCTCTCAGTATGCAGACAACATGGTCAGCAGCGTGTCACCAGGCTGTGGAGTTGAGGATCTGTGCAACCAAGCCCACCTCTTCCAGGGCGGAGGCTGTCGCACTCTCTAGAAGGGAAGGCAGGTCTTTCTCTCGCTGCTGTCTGCACACTGGCTGGAGAAGCACGTCTTCTCAGCTGCTTGATGTGTAAATGTCAGGGTACTCAGGAAAAGCTCCCTGTGCTGACCCGAGTCTTTGGGTGTGAACATCCAAAGAAAGTATGGCCCATGATTCTGCAGTGGGAATACGGCCTCAGTGGTCATGAGGCTGGGCCCCTTGGGGCATCTTTCTGCACAAGCAGGCCGTTACTTGATAGGTCTTGCCGAGCAGGAACACTTTACGGGACAGGTGAACACAGGGTCCCCCACACGTTAATATCTCCAGCGAATACCTCCTTAGGGGCCAGGGTGACGTTTCCGCCCGGCCTGTCCCAAAGACAAGGTACGGACAAGGTGTGGGTGTGGTTGCACTCACGGCCCCCAGAGCCAAAACCTCAAGTGTGGACACATGAGGTCCGTGGTCAGAGGCCTTGGTGCTCTGTGTCCGAGGGATTACAGCCCTCATGCTGCACACACGGCAGCCCCGGATTTCCTCCCTTATGCGCAGCAATTCCTGGGGAGCCCTAGGGTCCAGGAGCTGCTAAACCGCGTGCACAACTGTATCTGCTGCCCAGCGGCCTCTTGCACCCCAACATCAGCGTGTGTGGGCTCCAGAGTGCTGTCCCTTGAGAGAGGACACCCTCAGCAATTCAGGAGCCTTCTGACTTCCATGTTCCTGAACCACACGTGTCTCTCATTGGTCTGTTGGGATCGTCATGTTGTCCTCTGTGCACAGGAAATGTCTTGCTTTGCCTGTGCTCCTCTGTCTCCCTGAGTGAGCCCTGGCGTGTTTGTGTCTTTTCCTGGCTTTGCCTGTGCCGACACCTCTCTGGTGATGCCTCCTTGCCTGGCCTAAGTGGGCACAGCTGTACCCGTGTAACCGCCTTCGTCTCTGCACACCTGTGTCTTGTGTCAGCTGTGGCTCTGGTGGCCTGTCTTGACTTTGATGTATGCTTCTGCGCTTGAGTGTGTTTCCCTCTGAATTCAAACCCTTTCTTCCACTGACAGATCCAATTGCTGTCCTGCTGTCAGGTGGAGGGGCTTCTGCGCATTCTGTTATGTGTTCCAGGAGCCAGAAATCCTTCCGTGCCTGGAGGACCTTCGTCAGAGGATTGGCCATGCACTCACTGCCAGCCAGTTCATGTCCCCAAATGCAGCTGCCTTGCTGTGAGCATGCAGTCACACCTCTATTTTCTGTCCCTCTGTTTTCAAACCCTTTGCACCTGAGGGGCTCAAACGTCACTGGCCTGCACCTTGCACATGCACGCGTAAATTGTGTAAAGCGGTCCAGCAACGTTTTCCCACTTACTCTTTTGCCATGTGGCATGTTCCTGGCTGGGAGAGACTTTCCCCTGCCAGTGTGTGTCTCGTTTCCGTGTGCCTCCTGTGTGTTCTGGTCCCTAATTTGTCCATTACGTCCTACCTGGGAGTCTGATTCATGTTTGCGGGAACGAGGCTGACCCCTGTGACTGCTGGGTTCTGAGCTCAGCTTAGTCCCCCGGGACTAGTGCGTGAGTGAGGGACACAACGGGCAGTGACGGATGTGCCCGTATCCTTCACGTGCAAGCGCTCCGTCCAGCCACCTTCACCGGGACATTTCTCAGCGACCCCTCTTTGTTTGTGGTGAGAGCCCTTGCCTCTGAGAAATCTGATGAGGCGGTGAAGCATTGCTTACGGCTGCCCTGTGCAAGTTAGATCTCCAGAACTCATGCACACGGCAGGACTGCATCTTCACACCCGAGGCCCGACACCTCCTCATCGCACCCTCCCCTGATTAACACCACTCTGCTCTCTGGTGGACTGCATGCCTTTAACTCCTTTAGTCTCCTCAGGAATCCATCAGGCAGGGCTCACCACCACTGTGCTTCTGTCAGGGGCTGGCCTCTTTCAGTGAGCCCCGTGCTTTCTGCACCGATGCTCAATGCACCCGCCCAAGGGTGAGCCACACTAAGCCCGGCGGCGAGCCCTTTGGCCCTACGTTTCCCACCTATGTGCTTGGTGGCAGAGGTGCACAAGGAGCCCGCCTGCATGCGTGTCCCAGGTCCTCCACAGGGTACAAAGTACCGCCTCAGGAGGCTGATCCGCATCACACGGGCATAGCTCTGCTTGCACGTGTTAGCCTTTCGTATCATACAGGCAGCGCAGACTTAGAAATCCCGCCACCTGCTTACAACTATCCAGCCCTCGTGCTTCTGCAGACGCTCTGTGTCTGTACAGACATTTGAGTCACGGTCTCATGACCTTCCAATACAGCTTGATGGTCTGTCCTTAGCCTACAGCCTGGGATGCGGTTCTCACTCATTGTCCTCCCCTCGGGTGCCAGTTTCCTCCATCACTGTGGTGGAAGGTAAGCTTTATAACCATCCATTGGCTTGACAGTACTGGGCGGATCACCTGTCTGCGTCCGGGGATCCGAAGGAGACCTTGGCTCTTTTGCTCACGGTGCACCCTTTCTCCGTGATGAGTCGCTTTGGATGAGAAGCTTGCCAGAGGCGAGGGTTCTCAGAGTTGAGCACATTTCCTGGGCATCTGTGAGAACCTCGTTGGTTCCACTCAGACAGCATTGACATTCATGCATGTGCAGCCTCTGCCTTTGCTTGAGTTTGCTGAGCTTTGGGACGTGATTTCTTCCCGCACGTGCTGTGCCTAAATCTCTGCTGTGTCTTTCCGGCAGTCCCGTTTCCTGTCTCCTGCTGGTAACTACAGGGCTTCCAGCAGCCCTGTGGGGATCGGGTCCTGGTGTTCTTCCCTGCGGTGCCCTCTTCCTCACCCCGAATGACCTCAGTCATTCCTCAGTCTAGGAAGCTAGAACTAGCTTCCTTCTAGTTCAGGGTTCGTTTCAGACTGCCCTTAAGGTCCAGGTCGGAGTGGTGCCTTTTGTGCTGAGGGCTGACCACTGTACAGCATTCGTCTCTGTGCAAATTGCACAGGTGAATTTCACCAGGTGAAACTGCACACTGCAGTTGCCCTGTCTTCAGAGTCAGCCCACCTGTCTCTGCCTCGGCTGCCCCTGCTCTCCTTCCTCCTACCCTCTCCTTGCCTCCCCCTCCCTTGTCTTCTTCCTGTCCCTCCCTCCCACTTTCCTTCCAGCTCTCTTTGTCTTCGTCTCCCTCCTCTCCATCACTACTGCCTCCCCCTGTCTCCGCCGGTCTTCCTTGTAATAGGTGCCCCTCTGTCTCTTCTTGTCTTGCTCCTCCTCCCTGTCAGTCCCGCCAATCTCCCTGGGACTCTCCCTCTCCAGGCCGGTCTTCCCCTCCACTCGTCCTTCCTTCATCTGCTTGCACGTGTCTCTCTCTCTCCCTCTATAGCTCCCTCTCTCTGTGTGTCTCTTTCTCGCTGTCTCTCTCAGTGGACCTTCTGTGTCTGGGTGCATGCTTCTTCAGAATTCTCGTTGGCGCCTGGGAAATGTGAAGGGAACTCGTCTGCTATCGTGTGTACTAGTGAAAGCAGGCACGGGGCTTTCTCAGAGACAGACACAGACAAGTTTGCAATACTCGGTGAAGGGCCCCCTAAGTGCCCTGCTTGGTTGGAGTCGTCCTTCTTTTAGTGGAAGGTTAGATTTCCGGACCGGAGCAAACTGCTAAATCCTACTACCCCACCTCCCTGGCCCTCTGCACGGAGATCAGTAGGGCACCAGTGGCAGATGGGGCTCTGGGGGTTGTTCTTTGCTCTGATTTGCAGTGCAGTGAGGTCTACTGAGCTGCTTTCTGGCAGGGACACGGCACTGGGGTGGATCTAGGGTGGGTGTCACCGGTTCTGGGTGGGCACCCACCTTACCGCTGCCCTCAGCCTGACGGCCAGGGAGGAGAAACCGTGCGGACGGCCATGTGGCCCCAGTAGGCGCGACACCTAAGGACTTCTCCAGGCCTTGCCCCAGCTTCATGAAGAAGGGGCAAGGGACGGAGCATGCAGTGGCTCACGGCGTGGACGTTCCTGTGCTGAATGCTCTGGTGCCCGTACTGAGGCCTCTGGGGAAAGGGTGTACAAGCGACCACAGATTGTGTGATACCGGGGACCTCGCAAGTCAGGCCTGGAAGGTGACAGCGCTGAAGAGGACATGCGGCAAAACGGGGCTCACGCTGGTGGCTGGGCACTTGCTCCAGAGCCCGGACCGGCCGCTGGCGCGCGCTTGCTGGCCACCAGCACCCTGTCTTGCTGTCTTGCAACTCATTGTTCCGCGAAGCTGGCCAGCGGGCCTGACCTGCCCTGGAACCACTTCGCCCCAGGCCGCATGCGCCCACTCTTCACTGCCTCTGTCTCGGCCCCTCCTCCACAGCAGCCACAGCCAATGCGGAGTCCTCAAATCCCAGAGCCTGTGCGCCTGCGCCCAACTTGGGCGGGCTGAGGCGGGAGGCAGCAGGGAGCTAAAGGTCTTGCGGCCAAGGCTCCCCCCACCGGCTGCCATTTCCCTGTCCTTGTCCTGAGGCTGCCCTAGCTACACTGGGGCCGGGGCGGAGAGTCATGGCCAGCGTGTCGCGGTCCGGAAAAAGCAGCGATTCCCGTCGACCCTGGACCCTGATCGTCCCGGATGAGAAAGGTCGAGAGTCCCGGACCCGCGGGAGTGCAGGGGCGCTGGAGGGCGTGGGTTGGCCGCAGTCCCCAGGTTCAGGGGCGGCAAGCGCCCATCGTGTGCAGGAAGCCCAGGCCGGGTGTGAGATACAGGTGGCAAGCCCAGCGGAGGAATTGGTGCTGATATTGGATGACGGAATGGTGGCGGCTGAGGTGGTGATCGGGGAGGAGGAAGAGGACGGCGGGGGGGCGACCGAGGAAGAGGTGGCTGGAGAGGAGAATTCTGAGGAAGCCAAGCCAGAAGCAGAGGACATGCACGAGGAGGAGGAGGTGGAAGTTGAGAGACAGCAGCAGGAGGAGATTCAGGAGCAAGAGGAGAAGCGCGAGGCAGATGCAGAGGCGGAGGAGGGGCCCCCGCTCTCACAGGAGCTGCAGCAGCGAGAGCCAGCGCTGCGTCCTGCCTCAGCCCAGGACCCACTGGCAGTGCTGGAGCGTCTTCAGCTGGAGATCAGCGCTGGGAATGCCCAGGATTCCAGGGCCTTACGGCGGCTGAAGCGCAGGATTCTTCGGAGGCGGATTTCTCACCTGGATCACAGAAGGGCCGTCATCAAGCACATCCCTGGCTTCTGGGCCCAGGCGGTATCCTTCCTTGTGCTGGTGGGTGATGGCGGGGGCTGTTGTGCAGGAGGGCTGGGCACTGAGAGCAGGGTGCCTCAGGGCGATGGCCCCGAGGGAGGAGAGCTGGGGAATGGTCCCTGGCCCTGGGTTGGTGTGGTCTGGGATCCAGTGTAAGGCCTTGCACAGGGGCGGTTGTTGGGCACGGGGGGACCGGGGACTTGGAGCTGCTTCCTCTTGGTCTCCGCCAACATTGGCCTGCAGGCTGCTCTCAAACATTATTTGCGGACGCGAGTCATGTGTCCCCATGCTACCAGAGCTAGGGTAGCACAAAGCAGCCTTCACTCAGAGCAGATAAAGCAAGGAAATATTTCGCTGCAAAATGGGAGAGTTACACAGGCCGCACACCCACCTTCACATTCACAGGCTGTGCACGGTTTCTTAGCAGTTCCGTCAAAGGAGAGCTTTTCAGACACACACTCATGGCCTTTAGTGGAAGCACGCCACGCCCCTTTGCCAGACAGTAGGACGACTCAGACCCACTCCGAACGGGGTACAAGCTGCCTGCACAGACCCTGACATACACACACACACACACACACACACACACACACACACACACACACACACAGGATTCTCTCCTGGTATGTCCACCGCTGCTTCCCTCTCTGTCCTCAGGCTCCGGCTGGGTCCCACCCATGTCTTTCTCTCCGGACTGGCTGTGTCACTGTGTCTATTTCTTTTCCCTCCTCGGCCCTCCTCGTCCGTGCTTCTTGATCTCTTTCTCCCTCCCACACCCTCCGCTTGCATCGTAAGTGGGCAGTCGGGTTCCTGTAAGCCATGTTCTTCCATCTGCACTCAGAAGGCTGGTGACAACCTAGGTCTTCACGGGAATATGCCAAGAAACCCAGCAGTGAGGAGGGGTCAGTGCACAGGCCGACATCCCAAGCTATGATGGGCTGCTGGCAGCCCACACAGGTCAGATATAGGAAGGAACTGTGAGGAGTGCAGGCAGTGGAGTCTCTCCCTGCTGTGTGCAGACAGCGTGGGAGGTACAGGAAGCCAACGGACTGCCCAGTGTCGATGGGGTCTGATGCATTTGCAGAGGCTGAGGAGTGTGGGGACTAGTGTTTCCTGGTGTTTCTGCAAATGCCATGATCCCGTCCTTTGCTCTTAGCCTGGGAGGTTTGGAGGGGGTGTGTGTCTGTTTCCACAGCATCTGAAGGCACAGCTCCTTGACACAGCACAGATTCTGAATCACCCCCAGTTGTCGGCCATGATGGGTGCCCAGGACAAAGACGTGCTCAGCTACGTGGTCGACTTGGAGGTCAGACCGGGGAGGCTGTGGCTGGGGGCCGTCCCGTCGGGTGTGGGATTTGGGCGGGAGAGGGTGAGGCAAAGGTGCTCACCCTCACAGCCAGGCAAGTAGCTCGGGAGCCCGAGGGAGGACACTTGCCCCCTCCTGTCCCATTGCTCACGGCAGGTGGAAGAAGTGGGCCATCCCAAGTACCGCTGCAGAGTGATGTTTTTCTTTGGGGCCAACCCGTACTTCCGGAACCCAGTGATCATTAAGGAGTATCAGCTTAGCTTTGCTGGTAGGGTGTGGGTCCCATGATGGTGCGGGGCAGGGGGTGAGGAGCATGAATCAGGGGCATGCGGGAGGGCGACGGGGAGGGGGAGGTGGGTGGGGAGGAGGCCATCAGGTTGCTCCTCAAATCCTCTCTTCCTGCAGGCTACAGGGCATCGCATTCCACTCCAGTCCAGTGGTTCTGGGATTATGAACGTGGAGCTCCCAGTCGCAGGCATGACCCCACCAGCCTTAACTTGTTCAACTGGCTGTGTGAGCACAGCTGCCCAGGGGCGAACAGGATTGCCGAGGTGGGGCCCCTGAGGCCTTCGTCAGCAGTGGGAATGTGGGTGGCCCCCGGCCAGAGAGGAGAATGGGCTATGCCCAATGTGGTGCGGCCTGTGTCCCCTTCCAGATCATCATCGAGGACCTGTGGCCCAATCCCCTGCAGTACTACCTGAGGGAGGAAGGGACCAGAAGACAGTGATCTGACGTGCGCACGTGTCGGTGAGAACCCCAGTATGCGGTGTGTTGACCTGTGTGTTGTATGGGCAAGGGAACGTGGGCCAGACATTGGCTTGGAAATGGAGGTCCGCCGAGACAGGGACACAGGTAGCATGGGGAGAGGGTGGGAGGATGACAGGGGACCTGCACAGACTCAGCTGCAAACACACAGAGGGTCGAAGCCTGCAAACCAAATGCAGTTGTGCTGTGGGCTGGGGCTTTGGAGAGCAACTCAGGACGAGCAATGCTTCTCCACCACAAATGCTCCCCGTGGATGTCCGCCCTCTCCCGGACTTCCCCCTGCTCCTTCAGTCTGGATTTGCCTGCCAGTCTTTGGGTCAGGAGCTGACGTGTCCCCAGACGCCACTGTGGTGAGAATCTTGCACTTCCTTCCATGTGCCCCACCACGCCATGTCCTCGCGCAACCTCACAGCCATTCTTAGAACTGGTCCAAGGCCATTGGGGGCTGGAAATGAATCCCTGGGTGAGAAAGCAAGGGGGATCGCAAAAGGGCGAGGCACAAGAGTGAAACCAGCTGGGAAGTATTTGCCAATATCCCGTATCATTCTTGGTGTCTGTTGCGTGGGGGTGTGTGTGTGAGCGTGTACGCAAATGTGTCTGCGTGTGCCCACATGAGTCAGGGGCTCTGCATCTGTGTGGGGTGAATGCGCAGAGCTTCTATCTTTGCCCATGCAGAAACAATGGAGGACACCACGAGTGCTGGAAGAGTTGGGTGGATGAGTCTCCTGTCTTCTACGTGCCCCGGAGAGAATTGAGGAAGAGATAACGTGTGGCAGCCTTGAAGAGTTTCCATGATGTTTATGTGGACACATACAGGACGTTGAAAACCCTTCTGTTTGTGTGTGTGTGTGTGTGTGTGTGTGTGTGTGTGTGTGTGTGTGTGTGTTTGTGTGTATGTGTTTATGGGGATCTCAGAAGGGACGACGAGATCGGGACCTGAGTGTGACTGTCCTAGCCACTGCCCGGGTGATTCTGTGTGTGCAGGAGAGGTGCAGTCCTGGTGTGGGGCAGGTGTTGCCATGTGCACTGAGGCCTGCCTTCTTGGGCAGGCAGAGCCTGGAAAGAGGAGGAGGAAGAGACAGACCTGTTATTTGGAGACCTGTTGTATAGGCCAAAGCCGAAAGGCAGGGAAGGGGATTGCACAGTGGGACCAAATTGGTCCATTGGGTCCTGGTACAGTGTGGCCAGGACTTGGTGGGATTCAGCCAGGACCGTTGCTCCCAGAAGGGTGTCCTGTCCTTGGTGAGATAGAATCCAGGGAGCAAAGCCTCCAGTCAGGATCAGAGCTAAGGCCCCGTGTCCCCGGAGAACTCAGGAGTAGGCAAGCTTCTCACAGTCGATGCCAGTATACCTTGCTGCTGCCTCCCACACCCGGGGCCCCTTTGACCCCGAGCCCTGTCCTCAGACAGTGGCTCAGGATGGGAGATGTGTGAGGGGAAGAGGCAGGTGTAGGTTGTGGGCAGCAGCGAGGCTTATGAGTGGGATTTCATGGAGAGAGTACGCGCGAGGGCGGAGATCCAGCGTGAGTTCCTGCGAGTGTGTGCGGGTGTCTGTGGCAAACTGGGCCTGAGATCCGTGGTGGTGCCGGCAGTGTGAGCGTGCATGTGTTCGTGCGATTGCGTAGCCGTGTGTCTCTGTGTGTGCAGGAGTGGGTGTGTAGCCGCTGGAGAGACAAGGAGAGACACATGGGTCTCTGTGGATGAGGTGCTTAGGTGGGACAGTCAGGTGCCAGAATACAAGAGTGCAGTCCCTTCCCTCCTGAGTCCTGATGGTAATCGGCAGGATGGGTGCAATCGTTGCTGTGCCAGCGGGCTCAAGTCAGGATGCAAAAGGGAAATTGGTGCAAGGTCAAGAGGGGGGCCGAGGGGAGGAAAGCCTGTGCCCAGTGGCCAGTGGACCACTTGTGAGTGAGTGTGCTTGTGTGTGTGTTAGTGTGTGTCTATGTGGGAGTGAGTGTGTGTGTGTGTGTGTGTGTGTGTGTGTGTCTGTGTGTGTGTGTGTTGCGTTGCCCTGGTGGGCCTACAGTAGCAAATACGTAGGGGCACATGGTTGTGCCCAGGCTTTGTGCACAGAGTAGCTAGGGAACCCAACCTGTCAGGCTACGTGGTGTGCAGAGGGCGTAGGTATTTCCCTGGAGGGAGCCGTCCAGCAAGAATGTCTGCTCTTGGCAGACGTGCCATGTTTTGTCACGAGTCAGCTCTTCCTCGGGGCTCTCCTCTCTGCTTCCTGTGCACCAGGCCCAGGGAAAGGGAGGAGCTTGGACCCTAGACCTCAGGTGACTTGAGACCCCCAGGGGTGCCATACAGGATGGTGTGTGGGGATCCGTGTGTGGATGGGCAGGTGAGCAGCCTGCCAGCTGCTCTCTGAGGGGACAGTTCCTTGCCAGCAACACCTCTCCCCGCAGCACAAGATCACCACTGTCACTGCAGCTGGGCTGGGGACATGTCAAGGTGTGTCCCAGAACTCTGTTCCCCTTGCACGTAAGGGGTGCCAGAATGAGCCTCTCAGTCCCTGTGTGGGCGACCCTGATTAGCCTCAGACTTTGTCGATTCCTGGCCTCACGAAAATGGGGAACTGGGTTCCTTTCTCAGCGTCTCAGCGGTTGCATGTCGACGGAGGATGCTGTGGACAGTGTGGTCAGGATTCTGACCGGGCTCCACCTGCCCCGCCCCAAACCGCAGTGGGCAGCACGTGGTCCACTCTGTGTGTGCTTTGGGGAATCTAAAGCCTTACAGCCCCTCCCGTATTCTTCTCAGGTGGTGGAGGTTCAAAGGGGCCTAGGGAGGAACACTGGTCCCAGTCTGCTGCCGGCTGTGCCCACAGGTGTGTGTGCCCAGCTCCTTGACGCTGAAGCTGCAAGGCTTCGCACTGCCCCCAAAGCCCCATCCCTAGGATTTGCGTGTGGGCCAGATGGAAGTGAAGTCCCAGTGACCCTGCGGGATCACAGCGGGTGGTCTCGTCTGTGCCTGGCTACCCGCCTACCTGCCTTCCACATAGCCCGTTGCCCCCATACAGGGCTTTCGGTAAACACGCGGCCACCATCCAGCATGAGAGGGAAGGCTGGACGGTGTCCCAGTACCGCTGGTCATGTGTTGGCTGCTGCCAGCTGACAGCATGGAGACCCCATGGCCCGGTGGAGGACGTCCGACCTGTCCTACAAGGAATTGGGGACGACTGTAGGGATGCATCAGGTCCCATGCAGTAACCTAGCCCTGACCTTATCTGCCTAGCGGGTGTTCGAAGCGCCTTTGGGTCCCAGGCCTGGCATGTGTGTCGGTGAGCTTCCTCCTGGATGGCACTGCCGACACAGGGCTGGCTGGTCAGGGGTCGCGTGTGAGGCCCGTTGGGGCCCGGCCTCTAGGTCCGATACTGCTGTAGGTGTTGTTGAAAAGACAGAGCACAATATGATCGTCCCTTGGGTGTCGCTGCACTGGGGATCCTGTCGCTGCTCCCAGGTTCCCACTACCAGGTCTCCCCGGGAGGCCTGGGAGGTTGCCAGGCTCCTTTTGCAGGGACACAAAGGCTTGTCAGGGCCCATGCCTCAGGGTCCGGTGCTCATTGCGGATGACTTGGGGGCAGTGCGAGAGCTATTGCTCCCGTTCTTAGGGGAGATTGCGGTGGTCTTAAGGGACAAAGATGTGCCTGGAGAAGAGAAGGATGACCAGAGGAAGCATTAAAGGAGGAGGAGAAGGGCGATGAGGAGTTGGAGGAAGAGGATTGGGAGGCGTTAGAGCAGGAGGAGAAGGAGTGAATGATTGGGTGCAGGAGAGGGAACAAGTGGAGGAGGAGGATGTCCAGGATGAGGAGGAGCACGAGCCAAAGGAGTAGGAGCGGCTGCGGAAGGATGTTGAGGAGGGCGAGATCAGAGGGAAGAAGATGAGGAGAAAAGATAGAGCCAGGGTGGAAGAGCATGAGTAGAAGTGTAGGAGCAGAAGGAGGAAGAGCCCGAGGAGGAAAAGGTGGAGGGAGAGGAGGAGCGGGAAGAGTTGGAGGAAGAGGATTGGGTGGGGTTAGAAGAAGAGGAGGAGGAGAAGGAGTAGGGAATGACTGGGTGCAGGAGAAGGACAAATGGAAGAGGATGATGTCGAGCACCAGGAAGAGGAGGATCGCGAGCCAAAGGAGCAGGAGCAGCTGGAGGAGGGAGTTGACTAGGACGAGAGCAGAGGGAAGAAGAGGTGAAAGGTCAGAGGTAGGGCAGGAAGGGCAGTAGCAGGAGAGGACCTGGAGAAGGAGGAAGAGTCCTAGGAGGAAGAGTTGGAGGAGGAGGAAGAGGTGAAGGACGAGGACGAGGAGGATCAGATGCAGGAAGAGGATTGGGAGGAGTTACAGGAGGAGGAGGAGGAGGAAGACGAGTGAATGATCGGGTGCAGGCGAGGGAAGAAGTGGAGGAGGAGGAAGTCCAGGACGAGCAAGAGGAGCAGCAGGAGTCGAAGAGCAGTAGTAGCTGGGGAGGAAATTGAGGAGGACGTGAGCAGAGGGAAGAAGACGAGGAGGAGGAAAGGTAGAGCCAGGGCTGGAAGCGCAGTAGCTGCAGAGGGGGAGCAGAAGGATGAAGAGGCCCGAGGCTAAGACTTCCAATACTGTGTTGAGTAACAGCGGAGGGGGTGGACATTCCTGTCTCGTTCCTGACTTGAGCTGAGAGCTTTTGCTCATTGAGATGATATTCACGTTGGGTCGTTCATACATGGCTTTATGACCTCGATGTGTGCTCCTTCTATCCCTACTTTCCTGAGGGTTTTTTTTTTTTACCAGGAAAGGATGCTGTATTTTGTCCAACACTGTGTCTGGATCGAGTGAGAGGATCCTGTGGTTCTCGTCTTTTCTTTGGTTGATGTGAGGAATCCTGTTAATTGTTTTGCGGATGCTGAACCAGCCCTGCATCCCAGGTGCAAATCCCACTGGGTCGTGGTGAATAACATTTTAATGTATTGTTGGATCCGAGTGTCTGATATCTTGTTGAGGAGTTTTGCATCCATGTGCATCAGGGAAATTGGTCTATAGTTCTCCTTTTTAGTGGGGTCTCTTTCCGGTTTTGGAATCAAGGTAACGCTGGCTTCATAGAAAGAGGTTGGAAGTTTCCTTCCATTTCTATTGTGGGAACAGCTTCAAGAGAATAAGTGTTAACTCTTCCTTAAATGTTTGCTGGCACTCCCCTGGAAAGCCATCCGGCCCCGCAGTCTTCTTCCTTCAGCAGGTTTTTCGTTACTAACTTGATTTCTTTACTGGTGATGGGTCTGTTCAGATTTTCCTTTTCTTCCTCTTTCAGCTTTGGTAGTGTAAATGTTTCTAGGAATTTGTCCATTTCTTCCAGATTGCCCATTTTATTGGCAAATAATTGCTCCTAATATGCTCTTCTTATTGTTTGCCTTTCTGCTGTGTTGCTTGTGATCTCTCCTCTTTCATTCTTGCGTTTATTGATTTGGGCCGTTTCCTTTTTCTGTTTCATCAAACTGATGACTGGCTTATCAATTTTGTTAACTCCTTCAAAGAAGCAGCTTCTGGGCTCATTGATCTGTTCTCCTATTTTGGTTGGTTGGTTGGTTGGTTGGTTGGTTGGTTGGTTGGTTGGTTTGAGGTTGTTTTTGTTTTTGGTTTGTTTCATTTTTGGTTTCAATAGCGTTAATTTCCGCTAACGATTGTTATTTTCTGCCTTCTGAATGTGTTGGGTTTCATATGGTGTTCTTTTTACAGCCTCTTAAGGCGTAAGGTGAGGTTGTGTCTCTGAGACCTTTCTTTCTTCTTTAGGAAGACCTGACTTGCTAGATAGGTCCTCTTATTACACACCCTGGTGCGTCCCAGGGGTTTTGGGTTGTGGTGTTATCAGTAACTTCCATATACATTTTCATTGACTTCCGTATACTTTGTATATCCTCTTTAAACCCTTGGTTAGCCCATTCAGTCTTTAGTAGGATGTTCTTCAGTCTCCCAGTATTTGTGACCTTTCCAAATTGTTTCTTGTAGTTGATTTCGAGTCTCGTAGTGTTGTGGTCTGAAAATGTGCACGGTGTGACCTCGATCTCTTTGAACTTCCTTAGGGTTGACTTTTTCCGCCAGGAAATGATCTATAGAGGAGAATATTCCATGAGCACTGGAGAAGAATGTATGTTCTGCTGCTTTATTATGAAATGTTCTGAAGATATCTGTGCAGCCCATCATGTCCAGTGTGTCCTTCAACGCCCCCGTTTGCTTGTTGATTTTTTGTTTAGATTATCTGTGTATTGCAGCAAGTGGGGAGTTGATGTCTCCTCCTATGATGGCATTACTAAGAATGAGGTTCCTTATGTTTGTGATTAACTGATTTGTATATTTGGTTGCTCTCAAATACACCACATAAATGTTTTCAATTGCTAGGTCTTCTTGGTGGATAGACCCCTCGATTATGACATCATGCCCTTGTGCATCACTTGACACAGTCTTTACATTAACGTCTGGATTGTCTGATAGAAGTATGGCTACTTTGGCTTTGTTTG
The DNA here is from genome assembly GCF_028018385.1 of Neofelis nebulosa. Classification (NCBI taxonomy): domain Eukaryota; kingdom Metazoa; phylum Chordata; class Mammalia; order Carnivora; family Felidae; genus Neofelis; species Neofelis nebulosa. The sequence goes on from NC_080801.1 coordinate 5,416,455, forward strand.
GTTGACGGTTAGCATGACAGATGATTCTCCATCCCCTTATTTTCACTCTGAAGTTGTTTTCACATCTAAAGTGGGTCTCCGGTAAACAGCATATCGATGCAACTTGTTCTCTCATCCATTCTGTTCCCCTGTGTGTTTTGATTGGAGCATTGAGTCCACTGACGTTTAAAGTGAGTACTGAAAGATATGAATTTATGGCCATTATCTTGTTTGAAGGGTTGCAGGATAAAATATCTATATATCTTTATATCTATATCTATATCTACGTCTCCATCTCCATCTATATGTATATGTATGTGTATGTGTATATGTATATTTATATATATATGTATATGTATATGTATATCTATATGTATGTGTATATGTATGTGTATGTGTATACGTATTGTATAACTATATCTATATATCTATATCTATATCAATATCTATATATCTCTATATATCTTTATATATCTAATTCTATATCTATTTCTAAAGATAAATATAAAAAGTATAAATATAAACAGGTAGATAGGTAGGTAGATAGATAGATAGATAGATAGATAGATAGAGAGATATGAATTTCCCTCTGAGTGTCCCCCCTTAAAAATTGCATGCAGGTCTGATTTAGCGGTCACAAACTCCTTTAAATTTTGTTTGTCCAGGGGCGCCTGGGTGGCGCAGTCGGTTAAGCGTCCGACTTCAGCCAGGTCACGATCTCGCGGTCTGTGAGTTCGAGCCCCGCGTCGGGCTCTGTGCTGACAGCTTGGAGCCTGGAGCCTGTTTCAGATTCTGTGTCTCCCTCTCTCTCTGCCCCTCCCCCGTTCATGCTCTGTCTCTCTCTGTCCCAAAAATAAATAAAAAACATTGAAAAAAAATTTAAAAAAAAAAATAAATTTTGTTTGTCTGGGAACCTTTTTCTCTGTTTCTATTTTGAATGACAGCCTTGCTGGATAAAGAATTCTTCACTGCGGATGTTTCTAATTCAGCACTTTGAACGTATCCTACCACTCCTTTCAGGCCTGCCAAGTTTCTCTGGATAGGTCTGCTGCAAACCTGATCTATCTTCTCTTGTAGTTTAGGGACTTGTTTCCCCTTGGTGCCTTCCTGATTCTCTTTGCCTGAGTACTTTGTGAGTTTGAATATGATATGCCTTGCTGAGGGTCAGTTTTTGTTGAATCTAATGGGGTCCTCGGTGCTTCCTGGATTTTGATGGTGTGTCTTTCCCCAGGTTAGCAAAATTTCCCACTATGATTTGCTCACATAACCTTTCTACCCCTATTTCTCGCTCTTCCTCCTCGGGACCCCTATGGTTCTGATGTTGTTCCTTCTGCATGAGTCACTGATTTCTCCAATTCTTCAATCGTGCTCTTTTCCTTAATCTCCCTTGATTTTCCTGCTTCCATAGTCTCCATACGTTTGTCCTCTGAATCGCTGATTCTCTCTTCTGTCTCATCCATCCTTAACACCGCTGCATCCATCCGTCATTGCACCTCAGCTATATCATTTTTAATTTCATTCTGGCCAGTTTTCACTTCATTTTTTCTCTGCACAAAGGGACTCTAATCTACATTGGACTGCAGCTAGTATTCTCATCATCGTGCTTCTAAATGCTGCTCCAGACATCTTGCTTGTACCTGTGTTGGTTGAATCCCTGGCTCTCGTTTCTTCATGCTCTTTCTTTCTGGGTGAATTCCTTCCTTTTGTCATTTGGAATGGAGAAAAGGAACTCATGAGGTGGAAAATTCAAATGAAATATTCAAAGTGTAAAATGTTAAAAGTAAAAACTTAAAAACACACACGTAAATAATGGAATGAATGATGCTAGATTCTAGGCATGTTTCATCTGGGTGTTGAAAGTGGTTTTGTCACAGGGGAGAAAAAAAAAAGTGGGAGTGGAGAAAAATTTAGAAAATACCAATAAAAATATTAAAAAGGGAAATGTCGTGAGAATTTGAAAACTCAATACACTGAAGTAGACTAAAAGGAGAAGATGGGAGTAAAATAGAATTTGTGAATATAGACACAAAAGGAAAGAATAATGTAGAAGAGTTTTAAAGAAAATTAGTAAAATTTCCACCTGCCCAGTCTCCTTTGCCTCTCCGCGCACAAAAGCACCTCCCTTCCTGCGCCTCCTCGCTCTCCAAGTTCACTTCTCCATGCCACGTACCTGCTGAATTCGGAGGTTCAGGATATGCAGATTGCTGTGCTAATCCCCCAGTCAGTTTCCTGGGTGGGTACGATGGTTTAGTGTTGGTCTGGCTGTATTTCATGCACACGAGACACTTAAGAAGCTTCCATGCTGTCTGCCATCTTGGCTCCTCCCCAAAGAGGTGAGATGTGTAGCACCAGTTCTCTGATATGAGACATCCCATAGGACAGTTGTGGTCGGTGACAAAGCGGAAAAGGGCATGTACCACACAGGGAGGTCACCCTGGAGGGGGAGGCAGAGAACCTGCTCCAGACCTGGGAGGGGAGGCAGGGGCTCCAATGCTGGAGCCACGCCCACCACCCTCCAGCTGATGGTTCCTGAACAGCAGCCAACTGTCTGGGTCTGGCCTGGAGCTCCTTCACCCCAAGGACCTGTGGTCAAAAAGTTCACTGCCCTGCCTCTGCCCCACCTCCACCACAGCCACAGCCACAGCCACAGCCACTGCAGTGTCCGAAGGGCCACGTGGCCGTGGGCGTGCTTCCCAAAAGCTGGTGGGCTCCAGAAGGAGGCAGCAGGCATTTAAAAACCTTGGGCCTCGACACTCCACCTGCCGGGCCTAGTCTGGAGCCTCATGCCTCAAGTTCCCACCCCTTGTGCTCTATGGCCCTAGCCTGAGGATGGGCTAAGGCCCCAAAGCAAGGGAGTCATGTTCCGGAAAACGCTGAGATTCCTGAGAATACCGGGCCTCCATTCTGCTGGAAGAGGGCGTTCGAGAGTCCAGGCATCGTGGCAGCACGCCCGTCTCAGTCCCAGACAATTTCACTCATGCATACGCACGCGCACGCGCACGCACAGGCACAGGCACGGGCACACACACACACTCCCCCTCTATGGCTGTCTCTAGTTGTGACTTACTCTCCTTCCTCGGCCTCCTTCCATGTCCCTCTGGCCTCTGTCTGTCTCTGAGTCCCTGTGATCATTTTCTTTAGGGAACGCTTCCTCCCTCCCACACCTCCATCTCTCTTTCTCTGTCTCTGTCCTGTCCTGGGACAGTATCAGTGCATGTGGGTTTCCGTGAGCTGTGCATGTCCATATGGACGTAGTAGGCTGCTGATGGCACAGGGCTGCAGGGGAACGCACAAAGGAACGCACAAGTACCAGGGGTCAGAGCACATCCAGACCTCCTAAGCCGTGACTGCCTCCAGGCAGCCCACACAAGCTGGGTATGCATGTGAACTGAGAAAGGTCAGTCCCTTGGCCCTTGCCCTGTAGGTTGCAGCCAGCTGGGAGGTACTGAGACCCAAGGGACTCCCCAGTGTTGAGAGGGTCTGAAGAAAGGGCAGGAGCCGAGGAAGCAGGGAACCTAGTCGTAGCTGGTGTTTCTCCACCTGCCATGTTCCAGTGCCATTGGTACTGGAAGGTTGGTATCAGGTGTGGCTCTCTTTCCTTGGCATCTCAATGCAAGCTTCCGTGACCCAATGGAGGTCCTGAATCGGCCCTAGTTTTCAGCCAGGTTTGGGCCCCAGGACAAATGCATGTGCTGTGTGAGGGGGAAAGCAAGTGTGAGTCGTGGGGAGGAGCTAGCTTCGTGAGTGGGATGTGGCAGAGGGCATGAGTGAGTGCACAGGTCCACTAGAGCGTGTCTGTGAATGTATTGTGGCTGGCGCCTGTGAGTACTTTTGCCTGGGCCTTAGCGTTTGTGCTGGCAGCGTGCGCGTGTCTGTGTCCACGTGCCGCGTGGCCGTGCATCTTTGTGCCTGAGTGAGTGTGCGTAGGCCGTTGGCTAGCGAAGGAAAGAGACTGGGGGCTTTCCTGACTTGGTGAGTAAGGGGGAGGCTCAGTGCCAAAGTGCAGCGAGTGCAATCCCTTCGCTCCTGGGATCGACACGGAGCTAGCTGATCACCTTTCATGACGGGAGGAAAGCCTGGACTTTGCCTGGGTCCGCTCATCCTGTGTTGCCTTGGCCAGGGGCAAGTTGGGGTTGGGCCTTCCATGGCGCAGTGGAGGAGGACCAAAGTTCCCTGCAAGGAAGTGGGCATTAGTGGAGGGAGGCAGCAGATAGCAAGAGTAAGTCTGGCCCTGCTCCTGGAGCGGCCTAGGGGATCATCGCAAGGCCTTGTGGTCCGAGCCTGGGGATGTGTCTCGGTGAACATCCTCCTGGATGACCCTGCAGAGACGGGCCTGGCTGGTCTAGAGTCCCTTGCGAAGTTGGGGCCCGGCCCCTGGGCCCCAATATTGTGGTAGGTGTTGGTCAAACTGAAAGGCATTGCCTGCTTGTCCCAGACAGTCCCTGCACCTGGGACCCAGATTTGCTCCCACGTTCCTGCCACGGGGTCTCCCAGCGATGCGTGGGAGTTTGACAGGCCCCATTTCTCTGGAGGGAGTGAGTTGCATAGGTCAGGTGCACCAGGGTCTGGGTCTGGTTTCCTGTCTTGCCCACCCCCTACGTCCTCTGCTGAGGGCAGCTTGAGGGCTCACCACTGGACCTGTTCCTCTCCCTTTCTGGGTAAGCGTTTGCCTCTCTGTCGGTCACACTGGCCACCCCCTCTCAGCCCCCTACCACCTGGTCCGCCTTCCCCCTCATCCACCTGCGTGTCTATGCATTGCTGTCACCTGAAGCGGTGGTGTGCTGCCTCATATATCACAGCCACCCTGGAGCATTTCTGTACCCCGTACGTATCGTGACATAGCCCAACGAGTCTGGAGGAACCTCTTCTGTGTCACGGAAGCAACATGTTGGCCAGAGGGCCCGGCACACGAATTTGGAAATCCTAGAATCCCCCGCCTGCGGGGCAGCCTCCTGGTCCCATAAGGAGGTAGGGGAACACTGCACTCCACCAAAGGGAAAAGGCAATGCATGAGTGTGGTGCCTGGCCAGGCAATGCATCTCGAGCCTCCAATCCTGCAGTGGCTCTGTGTGGTGTGTGTGTGTGTGTGTGTGTGTATGTGTAGCTGGTGCTGTCTGACATAGACCGGCAGGGAGTCCACATCACCACTGCCCTGACAGGGAGGGAGACCACATCATTGCCCTCACTGCACACCGTCTGCAGCTTATTGCTTCCCCAAAGTGGTCATGTGGCTTCGTGTAGACCGTGGGGCGTGTCCCTCACTTGGGTCCCAACACTACATCCCCCAACCCCCTGAAACCTCTCGGAGACCCTTGAAATCATGCTGTCTGTGGCACAGGGGGACAGTGTTTTGAGTCAGCGCCCACGCTCATGGCAGCCTGCCGCCTAAGTGAGTGGTAAAGGAAATGGGAGCAGGATGAACAGACATATGGCCAACGAAGGCCTGGGGAGGGTCCCTGTGAGAAGATGGCCGACCACTGTGGGAGGAAGGGGACCGCTGTCTGTGGGGCAGACGCAAGCTCCAGGAATCCCAGGGCTCACGGGCACGGGTCTTTCCTGTGCACTGCCACACACGGGAGGAATGGGCAGCCGATCGTGAGAGGGGGGTGTGTGCTTGCCAGCGTGTCACGTTCCAGGCAACGGGGACAAACGGCAAGAGCGGCGCGCGTGATACGCAGCCTCCCCTAGTGTGGCGTCCTCTCCACGTCACACACCTCTGGTCACCGACCTTCCCTAGCCGGTGCACTGCTAGACTGCTGTCATGACATACATGTCTTCTGGGAGCAAAGATGGACGTAGAGAATATGCAAAGGAGGCTGAGCAGATGGAAAACCAGGGTGCACAGACAGCAGGCGCACAGCTGAAATGCGTCTCCCGGACAGCCAAGGTGACCGCTGAGTGGATTTGTCAGACTAGGGGCACAATGAACAACGGTGGCGGTGTACATGGGAAAAGCGTGGAGGTCCCCCTTTACCCGTGTGTATAGACAGCCGCGTGCCCAGCGCAGCGTGGAATGCAAAGGTCGCTTTCGCATGGCCAGAAGCCAAACAGGGCACCCAGAGCGCACAGAGGGCCGGCTGCAAGCCCCCCGGAGGAGTTGCCCCGCACGGGGCCCACAGCCTTCCTGCCTATGCAACAGACGCGCCCCAGTTTCCTGGTGACCTAGGGGCGGGACCGCCGAAGCCACGCACGCCACCGTCCCTATGATTGGTCCCGAAGGCAGTGAAGCAGCCTGGGCGTGGCTTGGAGCTCCCTCAGCCTCAAAGCCGCAGGCGCACACCTCTCACCACAAAGGCCTCCGAGGCAGCATCGGCATGGCGATAGCCACCGCCGAGGCATCCTGGGTACAGCACCATGCGCATGCGCCCCCTCGACGTTTGGGCTCTGGGAGGAAGGGGGAGCGAGTTGCCAGCCATTGCCCTCAGGGCTCCACTGACTGGGTCTGGGGAGGGGGGCCGTGCTTTCACGTCCCGCTTCGTCGCCGGTAGGAGCCACAGTTGGTGTCTCGGGCCGGGGCCGCATGTTGCGCGACTCGTGTTTCCGAAACACTGGGGACGCCCGGAGGCCCCATGCCGCCTTCGACCGGGAAGGGGGCGGTCGAGAGACGAGGGCCCGTGGGGACACTGGGCGTCCGGCAGCGCCGGAGGTGCCGCAGGCCGAAGGCTTGCAGGCCACAAGCGAACAGCCTGTGCAGGAAGGCCAGGCCCGACCCGAGAGGCAGGTGGGCGGCCCCAGCGAGATATCGGTGCCGCTGGTGCATGACATAATGGCGGTGGAGGCGCTGTGGGGCCTGGTGGAGGAGGAGGTTGAGGTGCCGGCCGCGGAAGAGGACACGCGTGGGGAAGAGGGGCATGACCAGAGGAAGAAGGGGGAGGAGGACGAGGAGCAGGAGCAGGGGAAGGACAAGGTCCAAGTTCACGAGGAGAAGGACCTGAAGGACGAGGGGGAGCAGCAGGAACAGAAGAGCAGAAGGAGGAGGAGGAGGAAGAGGGGGAGAGGCAGCAGGAGTCAAAGATTAGAAGGAGGACGAGCAGCAGAAGCCCAAGCAGAAGGAGGAAGAGCGGAAGGAGGAGGAGTTGGCGGAAATGAAAGGGGAGGAGCAGGAGCACCAGGGTGTACAAGCGGGCGCGGCCGTGGCGGTGGAGGCATCGGCGGCGGCAGTGGCAGGGGAAGGGGACCAGGAGGAGGAGCAGGAGGAGGAAGGGAAGGCGTGGGAGCCATCCAAGGGAGAGCAGAATTGCAAACGGAGGAGGAAGAGGAGCAGGAGAAGGGAGCGCTGGAGGAGCAGCAGCAGGGCGAGGAGGAGGAGGAGGGAAAGGAGGACAAGGAGGAGCGGGAGGAGGAGGAGGAACAGAAGCCGAGTGAGCAGGAAGGCCGATGGGTGGAAGAAGCCCAGGAGCTGCAGGTGAAGCAGCAGAAGAAGGAGCGGGTAGAGTCAGGCCTCCGTCCTTGCCCTTCCCCACTGGAGGCTCTGGAGGCCCTTCAGATAGAGCTACAGCCGGTGAATAAACAAGCCAGCCGGGAGCACGCTCGACTCCAACTCAGGATGTGGCAGAGGCGGCAGCGTCATCTGGAACAGAGAAGTGCCCTTATCCAGGGCATCCGTGGTTTCTGGGCCAAGGCTGTATCCTTCCTGCTGCTGGTGGAGGGTCCAGAGGGGGCTGGGCTTGCGCAAGAGGAAGGAAAGGGAGGTGACATTTAGAGGAACCCAGGACAGGGACTGGAGCTAAGCCGCGCTCCAGTGGCCGGGAACGTGCAAACGTGATCCCATCCGGCGGTCCTGGCTCTGCAATGAGTGTGGGAGGAGGGCAGTGCCGGGGTGGGGGAGGCATGTGTGCTTTACGTCGCACCTGGCACGGAAACAGCGCTGGGAGAGTGGGGAGTGGCGGTGGAGGTCCAGGCCAGGACGGGGAAATGACCGAGGGCTTCTTCCCACACAAAGGCGCGTGGGGGCACGTTTCTGGGTCCCGCTAAGCATCTTGCTGCGGGGAAGGCGATGTGAATGCCCACTGGTCGGCGCGAGACCGGATGTGTGCTGTCTGGCTGTGTGGAAGTAAGCGTCCTCAGTGTCCTCATGAGCACACAAGGCTAGGCGTGGTTGCGGGCGTCTGGGCATGCACAGCCTCCTGTGCGTGTCTAGCAGAGCCCTGCGCGATCCTGAGACCCCGTGGGCCTGGACGCAGCCTGTGGGGAGGGCTTGAGACCCTGGGGGAGGACGTCAGTCCCGGGGGGAGGACGCCTGGATGCTGTCCACACGTGTTCTCTGCTTCGAGCTCTCTCATGCCCAGCACCTGAAGGCTCTTTGACCTGCAGCAGTTTGTGAACCACCCTCAGATGTCAGCCCTGATTAGTAAGCCCGATGAAAGCATGCTTCGCCACATGACCAATTTGAAGGTCGGCCTGGGAGTGGGAGGTGGTGTGGGGGGCTGGCCGTGTGGGGAGGGGAGGTGGTGGGGAGAAGTGACGTGTTCCTTCCTCAGGGGAGGGAGGGTGTCCTGGAAGAAGATTTCACATTTCTGCCCCACTGTACCACGGCAGGTGGAGGAACACAAGTTTCCCAGGGAATGCCGGAAGATCCTGCTGTTTTTTGTCAAGAACTCCTACTTCCAGAATGAAGTCGTTACGAAGGAGTATGTCCTAGGCCTTGCTGGTAAGTGTCCCCTGACTGCATGGGCGGCAGTGGGTGGAGGGTTGAATGTGACTGGTTCTCTGGCGCCGTCTCACATACTCGTCTTCCTGCAGGGTATAGGGCGTCTCATTCCAGTCCCATCCAGTGGCACCCAAGGTACAGACAGGAGGCCTACAGACGCAGGCATGACAACAGCAGCCTCAACTTCTTCAACTGGTTCTCTGACCACAGCTTTGCCGGCTCTAGCAGGATTGCTGAGGGGGGGCCCTGTAACAAGGAAGGGAGGTGATTTTCATGGGTTCCCCCACTGCGTGGGATAGCTACCTGAGGCCTGGCCTGTCTCCCCTACCAGATAATCATAGAGGATCTTTGGCCCAATCCCCTGCCGTATTTCAAGATGAAGGAGGCCCCAGGAGAGAGAACTGAGAGGGAAAGAGGTGAGCAGCCAAGGGTGTGGGCACTGAAATGTGTGCCGTGGGGTCCGTGGCACAATTCTCTTCTGCATGGAGGCACCGAGACTCACAGTGGCACAGGAGGTGACACCAGGTCAAAAGGGCATCGGCCTGAGACGGGGAGTCTTAAGAAGTAACGTGTCAAAGAGGCTTTTCCCTTTGGGGAGCCTGAAGGTGGGAAGGGGGCTAGACAAAAAGAATGAGCAAAGCGGGACAACCAAAGCTGGCTCATCAGATAGCACGGTGACAACTGTCATTCCCGGACCATGAACCCCACCGTCAGGCCTCCTACCACCATCCCACATGTTGTCTGGCTTCGGGAGCCCCTTGTCAGCTTTGGCACAGCTTATCACACCCTCCCATTCTACTTTCCGTTTGGAAACATTCAAGCAACCTTAATCAGGGCCAAGATCAGACTCTCACCTGTCCTGTGTGTGTGTGTGTGTGTGTGTGTGTGTGTGTGTGTGTGTGTGTGTCTGTGTGTACCCATATATCCCAGGGATATGCACGATCTTGAGAAGAGTATGAAGGAGCATCGCACTTCATCGACCCCAGTGGAAACCCTTCCGATGCTCACCGATGGTCCACAAGATTCTCCTGCCCACGAAATGAGGACAAGGGTGGTGGTGACACGTGGCGCAGGGCGGGGGTCCAATACATTTGAAGAAATATAGAATGGGAGATAAATATCATGAAGCGATTTGTGTGTCTTCCTCTCAGGTACGCTCTGGGGCGTGTCCATGTATACATGCGGCTGTCCAGGGGTGTAAGTGTTCTGTGCCTGCACATTGGAGTTCCAAGGAAGGGCGGGACGTAGGACATTGTCCGTAGGGATGGGTCACACATTGGGATTGCATGTGAGGTCAGTAAGATTGAAGCAATGGGGACTTGAGTGAGGGAGGCCAGGGCACAAACCTGAGAGAAAGGCCAGTGCCCAGGTTCCTATCTTTCCTGTGAAAAGGAGGAAATTCAAGGAAATGGAGACGCCAGCACAGGCCAGGGAGGTCCAATATTCAGGGTTTGGGCATGTCCATGATGGTGCCCCCAGAATCCCGCATGGGGACACCCTCAGTCATGTTGACTGAACCGCCACACAGGGAGGAATTCCCAGGGTTGATTACCCTCTGGTTTTCAGACGTCTCCCAATGCAGACTGTCTTGGGGACAAGGTCAGGATCTCAGGACCAGCCATACATATTTGAGGGATTGTGAGCAGGTTGTAAGATTGGTGTCCAGGGGAAGGAACCGAGGGACCAGAGGGAGAGTGGGTGGGTAAGACCGATGAAGTTCTGCTTCAGGCACAGTTGACAGGGACAACGTACACGCTGCAGAGAAAACAGCCCACTACAGTCTCACGCAACTCCAAAATCACAGCCAACTTTTCTGGTTCCACTTCCTGAAGCTGAGCCTCCCAAACACCGCTTCACTTATTCATACACACACACACACACACACACACACACACGACTCCTGAAGGAGTCCTAGTACTGATGCCCTTGTGTGAACTTCGCTGTTTCTGAAAAGACCTCTGGTTACGAATGGGTGTCCCAGATTGCAAGCCAACAGAGGGGAGGGTCGCGGGGAGGTGGAGCTCTTACAGGGCACGAACACGCCATCCTCTCTCGTGTGCCCTCTGCCCTCTCATCATCAGCCGTGATGAGTCGGGTGATGTTCTTCCTCTGTGTCCACAGGCTTAAGCCCTGTGTCCAACACGCCATGTGAGACTTGTGAAAAGACTCCCAAGTGCAAACACCAGCAGGCGCTCAGGGAGGTCGCGTCGTCCCAGGCAGCCTGTGTTCCTTTGCCTGAGTGCCAGGACAAAGGCTGCCTCAGCCACATAGGGAACGATGGACTTGTGAGGCCTTAGCATTCTGTGCAGAGGTGCCGGGCAGGCCTGGAGCTTAGAAAGGACTGGGACGAGCCTCACCTGCGACGACGTGAGTGCGGGGGTACTCCTTACAGAGCAGATGGCTGCTTGCCAGAGATGTCTGTGCTAGGGATGGGGCAAAAGCTCCACCGTGCTAGCAGTGCAGTAGACAGAGTTCAGCCTTGTCCATCTCAGGCTCTTCTGTATCCCCAAGTAACACGGCCCCCAGCACAGCGTGCCTGAGAGTGACATCCCGACACTAATATTCCTGTCTCCCAAGCTGCCCAAGCCCCCCAGGATCCCCACTGCACAGCTCTGCAGTACAAGAGCCTTCTCTGCAGTGGCTCTATTCCAGGGAAGGCGAGGGCAGTCCCAATGCATGGAGGCCTCTTGTCCCTCTCAGTATGCAGACAACATGGTCAGCAGCGTGTCACCAGGCTGTGGAGTTGAGGATCTGTGCAACCAAGCCTCACCTCTTCCAGGGCGGAGGCTGTCGCACTCTCTAGAAGGGAAGGCAGGTCTTTCTCTCGCTGCTGTCTGCACACTGGCTGGAGAAGCACGTCTTCTCAGCTGCTTGATGTGTAAATGTCAGGGTACTCAGGAAAAGCTCCCTGTGCTGACCCGAGTCTTTGGGTGTGAACATCCAAAGAAAGTATGGCCCATGATTCTGCAGTGGGAATACGGCCTCAGTGGTCATGAGGCTGGGCCCCTTGGGGCATCTTTCTGCACAAGCAGGCCGTTACTTGATAGGTCTTGCCGAGCAGGAACACTTTACGGGACAGGTGAACACAGGGTCCCCCACACGTTAATATCTCCAGCGAATACCTCCTTAGGGGCCAGGGTGACGTTTCCGCCCGGCCTGTCCCAAAGACAAGGTACGGACAAGGTGTGGGTGTGGTTGCACTCACGGCCCCCAGAGCCAAAACCTCAAGTGTGGACACATGAGGTCCGTGGTCAGAGGCCTTGGTGCTCTGTGTCCGAGGGATTACAGCCCTCATGCTGCACACACGGCAGCCCCGGATTTCCTCCCTTATGCGCAGCAATTCCTGGGGAGCCCTAGGGTCCAGGAGCTGCTAAACCGCGTGCACAACTGTATCTGCTGCCCAGCGGCCTCTTGCACCCCAACATCAGCGTGTGTGGGCTCCAGAGTGCTGTCCCTTGAGAGAGGACACCCTCAGCAATTCAGGAGCCTTCTGACTTCCATGTTCCTGAACCACACGTGTCTCTCATTGGTCTGTTGGGATCGTCATGTTGTCCTCTGTGCACAGGAAATGTCTTGCTTTGCCTGTGCTCCTCTGTCTCCCTGAGTGAGCCCTGGCGTGTTTGTGTCTTTTCCTGGCTTTGCCTGTGCCGACACCTCTCTGGTGATGCCTCCTTGCCTGGCCTAAGTGGGCACAGCTGTACCCGTGTAACCGCCTTCGTCTCTGCACACCTGTGTCTTGTGTCAGCTGTGGCTCTGGTGGCCTGTCTTGACTTTGATGTATGCTTCTGCGCTTGAGTGTGTTTCCCTCTGAATTCAAACCCTTTCTTCCACTGACAGATCCAATTGCTGTCCTGCTGTCAGGTGGAGGGGCTTCTGCGCATTCTGTTATGTGTTCCAGGAGCCAGAAATCCTTCCGTGCCTGGAGGACCTTCGTCAGAGGATTGGCCATGCACTCACTGCCAGCCAGTTCATGTCCCCAAATGCAGCTGCCTTGCTGTGAGCATGCAGTCACACCTCTATTTTCTGTCCCTCTGTTTTCAAACCCTTTGCACCTGAGGGGCTCAAACGTCACTGGCCTGCACCTTGCACATGCACGCGTAAATTGTGTAAAGCGGTCCAGCAACGTTTTCCCACTTACTCTTTTGCCATGTGGCATGTTCCTGGCTGGGAGAGACTTTCCCCTGCCAGTGTGTGTCTCGTTTCCGTGTGCCTCCTGTGTGTTCTGGTCCCTAATTTGTCCATTACGTCCTACCTGGGAGTCTGATTCATGTTTGCGGGAACGAGGCTGACCCCTGTGACTGCTGGGTTCTGAGCTCAGCTTAGTCCCCCAGGGCTAGTGCGTGAGTGAGGGACACAACGGGCAGTGACGGATGTGCCCGTATCCTTCACGTGCAAGCGCTCCGTCCAGCCACCTTCACCGGGACATTTCTCAGCGACCCCTCTTTGTTTGTGGTGAGAGCCCTTGCCTCTGAGAAATCTGACGAGGCGGTGAAGCATTGCTTACGGCTGCCCTGTGCAAGTTAGATCTCCAGAACTCATGCACACGGCAGGACTGCATCTTCACACCCGAGGCCCGACACCTCCTCATCGCACCCTCCCCTGATTAACACCACTCTGCTCTCTGGTGGACTGCATGCCTTTAACTCCTTTAGTCTCCTCAGGAATCCATCAGGCAGGGCTCACCACCACTGTGCTTCTGTCAGGGGCTGGCCTCTTTCAGTGAGCCCCGTGCTTTCTGCACCGATGCTCAATGCACCCGCCCAAGGGTGAGCCACACTAAGCCCGGCGGCGAGCCCTTTGGCCCTACGTTTCCCACCTATGTGCTTGGTGGCAGAGGTGCACAAGGAGCCCGCCTGCATGCGTGTCCCAGGTCCTCCACAGGGTACAAAGTACCGCCTCAGGAGGCTGATCCGCATCACACGGGCATAGCTCTGCTTGCACGTGTTAGCCTTTCGTATCATACAGGCAGCGCAGACTTAGAAATCCCGCCACCTGCTTACAACTATCCAGCCCTCGTGCTTCTGCAGACGCTCTGTGTCTGTACAGACATTTGAGTCACGGTCTCATGACCTTCCAATACAGCTTGATGGTCTGTCCTTAGCCTACAGCCTGGGATGCGGTTCTCACTCATTGTCCTCCCCTCGGGTGCCAGTTTCCTCCATCACTGTGGTGGAAGGTAAGCTTTATAACCATCCATTGGCTTGACAGTACTGGGCGGATCACCTGTCTGCGTCCGGGGATCCGAAGGAGACCTTGGCTCTTTTGCTCACGGTGCACCCTTTCTCCGTGATGAGTCGCTTTGGATGAGAAGCTTGCCAGAGGCGAGGGTTCTCAGAGTTGAGCACATTTCCTGGGCATCTGTGAGAACCTCGTTGGTTCCACTCAGACAGCATTGACATTCATGCATGTGCAGCCTCTGCCTTTGCTTGAGTTTGCTGAGCTTTGGGACGTGATTTCTTCCCGCACGTGCTGTGCCTAAATCTCTGCTGTGTCTTTCCGGCAGTCCCGTTTCCTGTCTCCTGCTGGTAACTACAGGGCTTCCAGCAGCCCTGTGGGGATCGGGTCCTGGTGTTCTTCCCTGCGGTGCCCTCTTCCTCACCCCGAATGACCTCAGTCATTCCTCAGTCTAGGAAGCTAGAACTAGCTTCCTTCTAGTTCAGGGTTCGTTTCAGACTGCCCTTAAGGTCCAGGTCGGAGTGGTGCCTTTTGTGCTGAGGGCTGACCACTGTACAGCATTCGTCTCTGTGCAAATTGCACAGGTGAATTTCACCAGGTGAAACTGCACACTGCAGTTGCCCTGTCTTCAGAGTCAGCCCACCTGTCTCTGCCTCGGCTGCCCCTGCTCTCCTTCCTCCTACCCTCTCCTTGCCTCCCCCTCCCTTGTCTTCTTCCTGTCCCTCCCTCCCACTTTCCTTCCAGCTCTCTTTGTCTTCGTCTCCCTCCTCTCCATCACTACTGCCTCCCCCTGTCTCCGCCGGTCTTCCTTGTAATAGGTGCCCCTCTGTCTCTTCTTGTCTTGCTCCTCCTCCCTGTCAGTCCCGCCAATCTCCCTGGGACTCTCCCTCTCCAGGCCGGTCTTCCCCTCCACTCGTCCTTCCTTCATCTGCTTGCACGTGTCTCTCTCTCTCCCTCTATAGCTCCCTCTCTCTGTGTGTCTCTTTCTCGCTGTCTCTCTCAGTGGACCTTCTGTGTCTGGGTGCATGCTTCTTCAGAATTCTCGTTGGCGCCTGGGAAATGTGAAGGGAACTCGTCTGCTATCGTGTGTACTAGTGAAAGCAGGCACGGGGCTTTCTCAGAGACAGACACAGACAAGTTTGCAATACTCGGTGAAGGGCCCCCTAAGTGCCCTGCTTGGTTGGAGTCGTCCTTCTTTTAGTGGAAGGTTAGATTTCCGGACCGGAGCAAACTGCTAAATCCTACTACCCCACCTCCCTGGCCCTCTGCACGGAGATCAGTAGGGCACCAGTGGCAGATGGGGCTCTGGGGTTGTTCTTTGCTCTGATTTGCAGTGCAGTGAGGTCTACTGAGCTGCTTTCTGGCAGGGACACGGCACTGGGGTGGATCTAGGGTGGGTGTCACCGGTTCTGGGTGGGCACCCACCTTACCGCTGCCCTCAGCCTGACGGCCAGGGAGGAGAAACCGTGCGGACGGCCATGTGGCCCCAGTAGGCGCGACACCTAAGGACTTCTCCAGGCCTTGCCCCAGCTTCATGAAGAAGGGGCAAGGGACGGAGCATGCAGTGGCTCACGGCGTGGACGTTCCTGTGCTGAATGCTCTGGTGCCCGTACTGAGGCCTCTGGGGAAAGGGTGTACAAGCGACCACAGATTGTGTGATACCGGGGACCTCGCAAGTCAGGCCTGGAAGGTGACAGCGCTGAAGAGGACATGCGGCAAAACGGGGCTCACGCTGGTGGCTGGGCACTTGCTCCAGAGCCCGGACCGGCCGCTGGCGCGCGCTTGCTGGCCACCAGCACCCTGTCTTGCTGTCTTGCAACTCATTGTTCCGCGAAGCTGGCCAGCGGGCCTGACCTGCCCTGGAACCACTTCGCCCCAGGCCGCATGCGCCCACTCTTCACTGCCTCTGTCTCGGCCCCTCCTCCACAGCAGCCACAGCCAATGCGGAGTCCTCAAATCCCAGAGCCTGTGCGCCTGCGCCCAACTTGGGCGGGCTGAGGCGGGAGGCAGCAGGGAGCTAAAGGTCTTGCGGCCAAGGCTCCCCCCACCGGCTGCCATTTCCCTGTCCTTGTCCTGAGGCTGCCCTAGCTACACTGGGGCCGGGGCGGAGAGTCATGGCCAGCGTGTCGCGGTCCGGAAAAAGCAGCGATTCCCGTCGACCCTGGACCCTGATCGTCCCGGATGAGAAAGGTCGAGAGTCCCGGACCCGCGGGAGTGCAGGGGCGCTGGAGGGCGTGGGTTGGCCGCAGTCCCCAGGTTCAGGGGCGGCAAGCGCCCATCGTGTGCAGGAAGCCCAGGCCGGGTGTGAGATACAGGTGGCAAGCCCAGCGGAGGAATTGGTGCTGATATTGGATGACGGAATGGTGGCGGCTGAGGTGGTGATCGGGGAGGAGGAAGAGGACGGCGGGGGGGCGACCGAGGAAGAGGTGGCTGGAGAGGAGAATTCTGAGGAAGCCAAGCCAGAAGCAGAGGACATGCACGAGGAGGAGGAGGTGGAAGTTGAGAGACAGCAGCAGGAGGAGATTCAGGAGCAAGAGGAGAAGCGCGAGGCAGATGCAGAGGCGGAGGAGGGGCCCCCGCTCTCACAGGAGCTGCAGCAGCGAGAGCCAGCGCTGCGTCCTGCCTCAGCCCAGGACCCACTGGCAGTGCTGGAGCGTCTTCAGCTGGAGATCAGCGCTGGGAATGCCCAGGATTCCAGGGCCTTACGGCGGCTGAAGCGCAGGATTCTTCGGAGGCGGATTTCTCACCTGGATCACAGAAGGGCCGTCATCAAGCACATCCCTGGCTTCTGGGCCCAGGCGGTATCCTTCCTTGTGCTGGTGGGTGATGGCGGGGGCTGTTGTGCAGGAGGGCTGGGCACTGAGAGCAGGGTGCCTCAGGGCGATGGCCCCGAGGGAGGAGAGCTGGGGAATGGTCCCTGGCCCTGGGTTGGTGTGGTCTGGGATCCAGTGTAAGGCCTTGCACAGGGGCGGTTGTTGGGCACGGGGGGACCGGGGACTTGGAGCTGCTTCCTCTTGGTCTCCGCCAACATTGGCCTGCAGGCTGCTCTCAAACATTATTTGCGGACGCGAGTCATGTGTCCCCATGCTACCAGAGCTAGGGTAGCACAAAGCAGCCTTCACTCAGAGCAGATAAAGCAAGGAAATATTTCGCTGCAAAATGGGAGAGTTACACAGGCCGCACACCCACCTTCACATTCACAGGCTGTGCACGGTTTCTTAGCAGTTCCGTCAAAGGAGAGCTTTTCAGACACACACTCATGGCCTTTAGTGGAAGCACGCCACGCCCCTTTGCCAGACAGTAGGACGACTCAGACCCACTCCGAACGGGGTACAAGCTGCCTGCACAGACCCTGACATACACACACACACACACACACACACACACACACACACACACACAGGATTCTCTCCTGGTATGTCCACCGCTGCTTCCCTCTCTGTCCTCAGGCTCCGGCTGGGTCCCACCCATGTCTTTCTCTCCGGACTGGCTGTGTCACTGTGTCTATTTCTTTTCCCTCCTCGGCCCTCCTCGTCCGTGCTTCTTGATCTCTTTCTCCCTCCCACACCCTCCGCTTGCATCGTAAGTGGGCAGTCGGGTTCCTGTAAGCCATGTTCTTCCATCTGCACTCAGAAGGCTGGTGACAACCTAGGTCTTCACGGGAATATGCCAAGAAACCCAGCAGTGAGGAGGGGTCAGTGCACAGGCCGACATCCCAAGCTATGATGGGCTGCTGGCAGCCCACACAGGTCAGATATAGGAAGGAACTGTGAGGAGTGCAGGCAGTGGAGTCTCTCCCTGCTGTGTGCAGACAGCGTGGGAGGTACAGGAAGCCAACGGACTGCCCAGTGTCGATGGGGTCTGATGCATTTGCAGAGGCTGAGGAGTGTGGGGACTAGTGTTTCCTGGTGTTTCTGCAAATGCCATGATCCCGTCCTTTGCTCTTAGCCTGGGAGGTTTGGAGGGGGTGTGTGTCTGTTTCCACAGCATCTGAAGGCACAGCTCCTTGACACAGCACAGATTCTGAATCACCCCCAGTTGTCGGCCATGATGGGTGCCCAGGACAAAGACGTGCTCAGCTACGTGGTCGACTTGGAGGTCAGACCGGGGAGGCTGTGGCTGGGGGCCGTCCCGTCGGGTGTGGGATTTGGGCGGGAGAGGGTGAGGCAAAGGTGCTCACCCTCACAGCCAGGCAAGTAGCTCGGGAGCCCGAGGGAGGACACTTGCCCCCTCCTGTCCCATTGCTCACGGCAGGTGGAAGAAGTGGGCCATCCCAAGTACCGCTGCAGAGTGATGTTTTTCTTTGGGGCCAACCCGTACTTCCGGAACCCAGTGATCATTAAGGAGTATCAGCTTAGCTTTGCTGGTAGGGTGTGGGTCCCATGATGGTGCGGGGCAGGGGGTGAGGAGCATGAATCAGGGGCATGCGGGAGGGCGACGGGGAGGGGGAGGTGGGTGGGGAGGAGGCCATCAGGTTGCTCCTCAAATCCTCTCTTCCTGCAGGCTACAGGGCATCGCATTCCACTCCAGTCCAGTGGTTCTGGGATTATGAACGTGGAGCTCCCAGTCGCAGGCATGACCCCACCAGCCTTAACTTGTTCAACTGGCTGTGTGAGCACAGCTGCCCAGGGGCGAACAGGATTGCCGAGGTGGGGCCCCTGAGGCCTTCGTCAGCAGTGGGAATGTGGGTGGCCCCCGGCCAGAGAGGAGAATGGGCTATGCCCAATGTGGTGCGGCCTGTGTCCCCTTCCAGATCATCATCGAGGACCTGTGGCCCAATCCCCTGCAGTACTACCTGAGGGAGGAAGGGACCAGAAGACAGTGATCTGACGTGCGCACGTGTCGGTGAGAACCCCAGTATGCGGTGTGTTGACCTGTGTGTTGTATGGGCAAGGGAACGTGGGCCAGACATTGGCTTGGAAATGGAGGTCCGCCGAGACAGGGACACAGGTAGCATGGGGAGAGGGTGGGAGGATGACAGGGGACCTGCACAGACTCAGCTGCAAACACACAGAGGGTCGAAGCCTGCAAACCAAATGCAGTTGTGCTGTGGGCTGGGGCTTTGGAGAGCAACTCAGGACGAGCAATGCTTCTCCACCACAAATGCTCCCCGTGGATGTCCGCCCTCTCCCGGACTTCCCCCTGCTCCTTCAGTCTGGATTTGCCTGCCAGTCTTTGGGTCAGGAGCTGACGTGTCCCCAGACGCCACTGTGGTGAGAATCTTGCACTTCCTTCCATGTGCCCCACCACGCCATGTCCTCGCGCAACCTCACAGCCATTCTTAGAACTGGTCCAAGGCCATTGGGGGCTGGAAATGAATCCCTGGGTGAGAAAGCAAGGGGGATCGCAAAAGGGCGAGGCACAAGAGTGAAACCAGCTGGGAAGTATTTGCCAATATCCCGTATCATTCTTGGTGTCTGTTGCGTGGGGGTGTGTGTGTGAGTGTACGCAAATGTGTCTGCGTGTGCCCACATGAGTCAGGGGCTCTGCATCTGTGTGGGGTGAATGCGCAGAGCTTCTATCTTTGCCCATGCAGAAACAATGGAGGACACCACGAGTGCTGGAAGAGTTGGGTGGATGAGTCTCCTGTCTTCTACGTGCCCCGGAGAGAATTGAGGAAGAGATAACGTGTGGCAGCCTTGAAGAGTTTCCATGATGTTTATGTGGACACATACAGGACGTTGAAAACCCTTCTGTTTGTGTGTGTGTGTGTGTGTGTGTGTGTGTGTGTGTGTGTGTGTGTGTGTTGTGTATGTGTTTATGGGGATCTCAGAAGGGACGACGAGATCGGGACCTGAGTGTGACTGTCCTAGCCACTGCCCGGGTGATTCTGTGTGTGCAGGAGAGGTGCAGTCCTGGTGTGGGGCAGGTGTTGCCATGTGCACTGAGGCCTGCCTTCTTGGGCAGGCAGAGCCTGGAAAGAGGAGGAGGAAGAGACAGACCTGTTATTTGGAGACCTGTTGTATAGGCCAAAGCCGAAAGGCAGGGAAGGGGATTGCACAGTGGGACCAAATTGGTCCATTGGGTCCTGGTACAGTGTGGCCAGGACTTGGTGGGATTCAGCCAGGACCGTTGCTCCCAGAAGGGTGTCCTGTCCTTGGTGAGATAGAATCCAGGGAGCAAAGCCTCCAGTCAGGATCAGAGCTAAGGCCCCGTGTCCCCGGAGAACTCAGGAGTAGGCAAGCTTCTCACAGTCGATGCCAGTATACCTTGCTGCTGCCTCCCACACCCGGGGCCCCTTTGACCCCGAGCCCTGTCCTCAGACAGTGGCTCAGGATGGGAGATGTGTGAGGGGAAGAGGCAGGTGTAGGTTGTGGGCAGCAGCGAGGCTTATGAGTGGGATTTCATGGAGAGAGTACGCGCGAGGGCGGAGATCCAGCGTGAGTTCCTGCGAGTGTGTGCGGGTGTCTGTGGCAAACTGGGCCTGAGATCCGTGGTGGTGCCGGCAGTGTGAGCGTGCATGTGTTCGTGCGATTGCGTAGCCGTGTGTCTCTGTGTGTGCAGGAGTGGGTGTGTAGCCGCTGGAGAGACAAGGAGAGACACATGGGTCTCTGTGGATGAGGTGCTTAGGTGGGACAGTCAGGTGCCAGAATACAAGAGTGCAGTCCCTTCCCTCCTGAGTCCTGATGGTAATCGGCAGGATGGGTGCAATCGTTGCTGTGCCAGCGGGCTCAAGTCAGGATGCAAAAGGGAAATTGGTGCAAGGTCAAGAGGGGGGCCGAGGGGAGGAAAGCCTGTGCCCAGTGGCCAGTGGACCACTTGTGAGTGAGTGTGCTTGTGTGTGTGTTAGTGTGTGTCTATGTGGGAGTGAGTGTGTGTGTGTGTGTGTGTGTGTGTGTGTGTCTGTGTGTGTGTGTGTTGCGTTGCCCTGGTGGGCCTACAGTAGCAAATACGTAGGGGCACATGGTTGTGCCCAGGCTTTGTGCACAGAGTAGCTAGGGAACCCAACCTGTCAGGCTACGTGGTGTGCAGAGGGCGTAGGTATTTCCCTGGAGGGAGCCGTCCAGCAAGAATGTCTGCTCTTGGCAGACGTGCCATGTTTTGTCACGAGTCAGCTCTTCCTCGGGGCTCTCCTCTCTGCTTCCTGTGCACCAGGCCCAGGGAAAGGGAGGAGCTTGGACCCTAGACCTCAGGTGACTTGAGACCCCCAGGGGTGCCATACAGGATGGTGTGTGGGGATCCGTGTGTGGATGGGCAGGTGAGCAGCCTGCCAGCTGCTCTCTGAGGGGACAGTTCCTTGCCAGCAACACCTCTCCCCGCAGCACAAGATCACCACTGTCACTGCAGCTGGGCTGGGGACATGTCAAGGTGTGTCCCAGAACTCTGTTCCCCTTGCACGTAAGGGGTGCCAGAATGAGCCTCTCAGTCCCTGTGTGGGCGACCCTGATTAGCCTCAGACTTTGTCGATTCCTGGCCTCACGAAAATGGGGAACTGGGTTCCTTTCTCAGCGTCTCAGCGGTTGCATGTCGACGGAGGATGCTGTGGACAGTGTGGTCAGGATTCTGACCGGGCTCCACCTGCCCCGCCCCAAACCGCAGTGGGCAGCACGTGGTCCACTCTGTGTGTGCTTTGGGGAATCTAAAGCCTTACAGCCCCTCCCGTATTCTTCTCAGGTGGTGGAGGTTCAAAGGGGCCTAGGGAGGAACACTGGTCCCAGTCTGCTGCCGGCTGTGCCCACAGGTGTGTGTGCCCAGCTCCTTGACGCTGAAGCTGCAAGGCTTCGCACTGCCCCCAAAGCCCCATCCCTAGGATTTGCGTGTGGGCCAGATGGAAGTGAAGTCCCAGTGACCCTGCGGGATCACAGCGGGTGGTCTCGTCTGTGCCTGGCTACCCGCCTACCTGCCTTCCACATAGCCCGTTGCCCCCATACAGGGCTTTCGGTAAACACGCGGCCACCATCCAGCATGAGAGGGAAGGCTGGACGGTGTCCCAGTACCGCTGGTCATGTGTTGGCTGCTGCCAGCTGACAGCATGGAGACCCCATGGCCCGGTGGAGGACGTCCGACCTGTCCTACAAGGAATTGGGGACGACTGTAGGGATGCATCAGGTCCCATGCAGTAACCTAGCCCTGACCTTATCTGCCTAGCGGGTGTTCGAAGCGCCTTTGGGTCCCAGGCCTGGCATGTGTGTCGGTGAGCTTCCTCCTGGATGGCACTGCCGACACAGGGCTGGCTGGTCAGGGGTCGCGTGTGAGGCCCGTTGGGGCCCGGCCTCTAGGTCCGATACTGCTGTAGGTGTTGTTGAAAAGACAGAGCACAATATGATCGTCCCTTGGGTGTCGCTGCACTGGGGATCCTGTCGCTGCTCCCAGGTTCCCACTACCAGGTCTCCCCGGGAGGCCTGGGAGGTTGCCAGGCTCCTTTTGCAGGGACACAAAGGCTTGTCAGGGCCCATGCCTCAGGGTCCGGTGCTCATTGCGGATGACTTGGGGGCAGTGCGAGAGCTATTGCTCCCGTTCTTAGGGGAGATTGCGGTGGTCTTAAGGGACAAAGATGTGCCTGGAGAAGAGAAGGATGACCAGAGGAAGCATTAAAGGAGGAGGAGAAGGGCGATGAGGAGTTGGAGGAAGAGGATTGGGAGGCGTTAGAGCAGGAGGAGAAGGAGTGAATGATTGGGTGCAGGAGAGGGAACAAGTGGAGGAGGAGGATGTCCAGGATGAGGAGGAGCACGAGCCAAAGGAGTAGGAGCGGCTGCGGAAGGATGTTGAGGAGGGCGAGATCAGAGGGAAGAAGATGAGGAGAAAAGATAGAGCCAGGGTGGAAGAGCATGAGTAGAAGTGTAGGAGCAGAAGGAGGAAGAGCCCGAGGAGGAAAAGGTGGAGGGAGAGGAGGAGCGGGAAGAGTTGGAGGAAGAGGATTGGGTGGGGTTAGAAGAAGAGGAGGAGGAGAAGGAGTAGGGAATGACTGGGTGCAGGAGAAGGACAAATGGAAGAGGATGATGTCGAGCACCAGGAAGAGGAGGATCGCGAGCCAAAGGAGCAGGAGCAGCTGGAGGAGGGAGTTGACTAGGACGAGAGCAGAGGGAAGAAGAGGTGAAAGGTCAGAGGTAGGGCAGGAAGGGCAGTAGCAGGAGAGGACCTGGAGAAGGAGGAAGAGTCCTAGGAGGAAGAGTTGGAGGAGGAGGAAGAGGTGAAGGACGAGGACGAGGAGGATCAGATGCAGGAAGAGGATTGGGAGGAGTTACAGGAGGAGGAGGAGGAGGAAGACGAGTGAATGATCGGGTGCAGGCGAGGGAAGAAGTGGAGGAGGAGGAAGTCCAGGACGAGCAAGAGGAGCAGCAGGAGTCGAAGAGCAGTAGTAGCTGGGGAGGAAATTGAGGAGGACGTGAGCAGAGGGAAGAAGACGAGGAGGAGGAAAGGTAGAGCCAGGGCTGGAAGCGCAGTAGCTGCAGAGGGGGAGCAGAAGGATGAAGAGGCCCGAGGCTAAGACTTCCAATACTGTGTTGAGTAACAGCGGAGGGGGTGGACATTCCTGTCTCGTTCCTGACTTGAGCTGAGAGCTTTTGCTCATTGAGATGATATTCACGTTGGGTCGTTCATACATGGCTTTATGACCTCGATGTGTGCTCCTTCTATCCCTACTTTCCTGAGGGTTTTTTTTTTTTACCAGGAAAGGATGCTGTATTTTGTCCAACACTGTGTCTGGATCGAGTGAGAGGATCCTGTGGTTCTCGTCTTTTCTTTGGTTGATGTGAGGAATCCTGTTAATTGTTTTGCGGATGCTGAACCAGCCCTGCATCCCAGGTGCAAATCCCACTGGGTCGTGGTGAATAACATTTTAATGTATTGTTGGATCCGAGTGTCTGATATCTTGTTGAGGAGTTTTGCATCCATGTGCATCAGGGAAATTGGTCTATAGTTCTCCTTTTTAGTGGGGTCTCTTTCCGGTTTTGGAATCAAGGTAACGCTGGCTTCATAGAAAGAGGTTGGAAGTTTCCTTCCATTTCTATTGTGGGAACAGCTTCAAGAGAATAAGTGTTAACTCTTCCTTAAATGTTTGCTGGCACTCCCCTGGAAAGCCATCCGGCCCCGCAGTCTTCTTCCTTCAGCAGGTTTTTCGTTACTAACTTGATTTCTTTACTGGTGATGGGTCTGTTCAGATTTTCCTTTTCTTCCTCTTTCAGCTTTGGTAGTGTAAATGTTTCTAGGAATTTGTCCATTTCTTCCAGATTGCCCATTTTATTGGCAAATAATTGCTCCTAATATGCTCTTCTTATTGTTTGCCTTTCTGCTGTGTTGCTTGTGATCTCTCCTCTTTCATTCTTGCGTTTATTGATTTGGGCCGTTTCCTTTTTCTGTTTCATCAAACTGATGACTGGCTTATCAATTTTGTTAACTCCTTCAAAGAAGCAGCTTCTGGGCTCATTGATCTGTTCTCCTATTTTGGTTGGTTGGTTGGTTGGTTGGTTGGTTGGTTGGTTGGTTGGTTTGAGGTTGTTTTTGTTTTTGGTTTGTTTCATTTTTGGTTTCAATAGCGTTAATTTCCGCTAACGATTGTTATTTTCTGCCTTCTGAATGTGTTGGGTTTCATATGGTGTTCTTTTTACAGCCTCTTAAGGCGTAAGGTGAGGTTGTGTCTCTGAGACCTTTCTTTCTTCTTTAGGAAGACCTGACTTGCTAGATAGGTCCTCTTATTACACACCCTGGTGCGTCCCAGGGGTTTTGGGTTGTGGTGTTATCAGTAACTTCCATATACATTTTCATTGACTTCCGTATACTTTGTATATCCTCTTTAAACCCTTGGTTAGCCCATTCAGTCTTTAGTAGGATGTTCTTCAGTCTCCCAGTATTTGTGACCTTTCCAAATTGTTTCTTGTAGTTGATTTCGAGTCTCGTAGTGTTGTGGTCTGAAAATGTGCACGGTGTGACCTCGATCTCTTTGAACTTCCTTAGGGTTGACTTTTTCCGCCAGGAAATGATCTATAGAGGAGAATATTCCATGAGCACTGGAGAAGAATGTATGTTCTGCTGCTTTATTATGAAATGTTCTGAAGATATCTGTGCAGCCCATCATGTCCAGTGTGTCCTTCAACGCCCCCGTTTGCTTGTTGATTTTTTGTTTAGATTATCTGTGTATTGCAGCAAGTGGGGAGTTGATGTCTCCTCCTATGATGGCATTACTAAGAATGAGGTTCCTTATGTTTGTGATTAACTGATTTGTATATTTGGTTGCTCTCAAATACACCACATAAATGTTTTCAATTGCTAGGTCTTCTTGGTGGATAGACCCCTCGATTATGACATCATGCCCTTGTGCATCACTTGACACAGTCTTTACATTAACGTCTGGATTGTCTGATAGAAGTATGGCTACTTTGGCTTTGTTTGGTTGACGGTTAGCATGACAGATGATTCTCCATCCCCTTATTTTCACTCTGAAGTTGTTTTCACATCTAAAGTGGGTCTCCGGTAAACAGCATATCGATGCAACTTGTTCTCTCATCCATTCTGTTCCCCTGTGTGTTTTGATTGGAGCATTGAGTCCACTGACGTTTAAAGTGAGTACTGAAAGATATGAATTTATGGCCATTATCTTGTTTGAAGGGTTGCAGGATAAAATATCTATATATCTTTATATCTATATCTATATCTACGTCTCCATCTCCATCTATATGTATATGTATGTGTATGTGTATATGTATATTTATATATATGTATATGTATATGTATATCTATATGTATGTGTATATGTATGTGTATGTGTATATGTATACGTATTGTATAACTATATCTATATATCTATATCTATATCAATATCTATATATCTCTATATATCTTTATATATCTAATTCTATATCTATTTCTAAAGATAAATATAAAAAGTATAAATATAAACAGGTAGATAGGTAGGTAGGTAGATAGATAGATAGATAGATAGATAGATAGATAGATAGATAGATATGAATTTCCCTCTGAGTGTCCCCCCTTAAAAATTGCATGCAGGTCTGATTTAGCGGTCACAAACTCCTTTAAATTTTGTTTGTCCAGGGGCGCCTGGGTGGCGCAGTCGGTTAAGCGTCCGACTTCAGCCAGGTCACGATCTCGCGGTCTGTGAGTTCGAGCCCCGCGTCGGGCTCTGTGCTGACAGCTTGGAGCCTGGAGCCTGTTTCAGATTCTGTGTCTCCCTCTCTCTCTGCCCCTCCCCCGTTCATGCTCTGTCTCTCTCTGTCCCAAAAATAAATAAAAAACATTGAAAAAAAATTTAAAAAAAAATAAATTTTGTTTGTCTGGGAACCTTTTTCTCTGTTTCTATTTTGAATGACAGCCTTGCTGGATAAAGAATTCTTCACTGCGGATGTTTCTAATTCAGCACTTTGAACGTATCCTACCACTCCTTTCAGGCCTGCCAAGTTTCTCTGGATAGGTCTGCTGCAAACCTGATCTATCTTCTCTTGTAGTTTAGGGACTTGTTTCCCCTTGGTGCCTTCCTGATTCTCTTTGCCTGAGTACTTTGTGAGTTTGAATATGATATGCCTTGCTGAGGGTCAGTTTTTGTTGAATCTAATGGGGTCCTCGGTGCTTCCTGGATTTTGATGGTGTGTCTTTCCCCAGGTTAGCAAAATTTCCCACTATGATTTGCTCACATAACTTTCTACCCCTATTTCTCGCTCTTCCTCCTCGGGACCCCTATGATTCTGATGTTGTTCCTTCTGCATGAGTCACTGATTTCTCCAATTCTTCAATCGTGCTCTTTTCCTTAATCTCCCTTGATTTTCCTGCTTCCATAGTCTCCATACGTTTGTCCTCTGAATCGCTGATTCTCTCTTCTGTCTCATCCATCCTTGACACCGCTGCATCCATCCGGCATTGCAGCTCAGTTATATCATTTTTAATTTCATTCTGGCCAGTTTTCACTTCATTTTTTCTCTGCACAAAGGGACTCTAATCTACATTGGACTGCAGCTAGTATTCTCATCATCGTGCTTCTAAATGCTGCTCCAGACATCTTGCTTGTACCTGTGTTGGTTGAATCCCTGGCTCTCGTTTCTTCATGCTCTTTCTTTCTGGGTGAATTCCTTCCTTTTGTCATTTGGAATGGAGAAAAGGAACTCATGAGGTGGAAAATTCAAATGAAATATTCAAAGTGTAAAATGTTAAAAGTAAAAACTTAAAAACACACACGTAAATAATGGAATGAATGATGCTAGATTCTAGGCATGTTTCATCTGGGTGTTGAAAGTGGTTTTGACACAGGGGAGAAAAAAAAAGTGGGAGTGGAGAAAAATTTAGAAAATACCAATAAAAATATTAAAAAGGGAAATGTCGTGAGAATTTGAAAACTCAATACACTGAAGTAGACTAAAAGGAGAAGATGGGAGTAAAATAGAATTTGTGAATATAGACACAAAAGGAAAGAATAATGTAGAAGAGTTTTAAAGAAAATTAGTAAAATTTCCACCTGCCCAGTCTCCTTTGCCTCTCCGCGCACAAAAGCACCTCCCTTCCTGCGCCTCCTCGCTCTCCAAGTTGACTTCTCCATGCCACGTACCTGCTGAATTCGGAGGTTCAGGATATGCAGATTGCTGTGCTAATCCCCCAGTCAGTTTCCTGGGTGGGTACGATGGTTTAGTGTTGGTCTGGCTGTATTTCATGCACACGAGACACTTAAGAAGCTTCCATGCTGTCTGCCATCTTGGCTCCTCCCCAAAGAGGTGAGATGTGTAGCACCAGTTCTCTGATATGAGACATCCCATAGGACAGTTGTGGTCGGTGACAAAGCGGAAAAGGGCATGTACCACACAGGGAGGTCACCCTGGAGGGGGAGGCAGAGAACCTGCTCCAGACCTGGGAGGGGAGGCAGGGGCTCCAATGCTGGAGCCACGCCCACCACCCTCCAGCTGATGGTTCCTGAACAGCAGCCAACTGTCTGGGTCTGGCCTGGAGCTCCTTCACCCCAAGGACCTGTGGTCAAAAAGTTCACTGCCCTGCCTCTGCCCCACCTCCACCACAGCCACAGCCAAAGCCACAGCCACTGCAGTGTCCGAAGGGCCACGTGGCCGTGGGCGTGCTTCCCAAATGCTGGTGGGCTCCAGAAGGAGGCAGCAGGCATTTAAAAACCTTGGGCCTCGACACTCCACCTGCCGGGCCTAGTCTGGAGCCTCATGCCTCAAGTTCCCACCCCTTGTGCTCTATGGCCCTAGCCTGAGGATGGGCTAAGGCCCCAAAGCAAGGGAGTCATGTTCCGGAAAACGCTGAGATTCCTGAGAATACCGGGCCTCCATTCTGCTGGAAGAGGGCGTTCGAGAGTCCAGGCATCGTGGCAGCACGCCCGTCTCAGTCCCAGACAATTTCACTCATGCATACGCACGCGCACGCGCACGCACAGGCACAGGCACGGGCACACACACACACTCCCCCTCTGTGGCTGTCTCTAGTTGTGACTTACTCTCCTTCCTCGGCCTCCTTCCATGTCCCTCTGGCCTCTGTCTGTCTCTGAGTCCCTGTGATCATTTTCTTTAGGGAACGCTTCCTCCCTCCCACACCTCCATCTCTCTTTCTCTGTCTCTGTCCTGTCCTGGGACAGTATCAGTGCATGTGGGTTTCCGTGAGCTGTGCATGTCCATATGGACGTAGTAGGCTGCTGATGGCACAGGGCTGCAGGGGAACGCACAAAGGAACGCACAAGTACCAGGGGTCAGAGCACATCCAGACCTCCTAAGCCGTGACTGCCTCCAGGCAGCCCACACAAGCTGGGTATGTATGTGAACTGAGAAAGGTCAGTCCCTTGGCCCTTGCCCTGTAGGTTGTAGCCAGCTGGGAGGTACTGAGACCCAAGGGACTCCCCAGTGTTGAGAGGGTCTGAAGAAAGGGCAGGAGCCGAGGAAGCAGGGAACCTAGTCGTAGCTGGTGTTTCTCCACCTGCCATGTTGCAGTGCCATTGGTACTGGAAGGTTGGTATCAGGTGTGGCTCTCTTTCCTTGGCATCTCAATGCAAGCTTCCGTGACCCAATGGAGGTCCTGAATCGGCCCTAGTTTTCAGCCAGGTTTGGGCCCCAGGACAAATGCATGTGCTGTGTGAGGGGGAAAAGCAAGTGTGAGTCGTGGGGAGGAGCTAGCTTCGTGAGTGGGATGTGGCAGAGGGCATGAGTGAGTGCACAGGTCCACTAGAGCGTGTCTGTGAATGTATTGTGGCTGGCGCCTGTGAGTACTTTTGCCTGGGCCTTAGCGTTTGTGCTGGCAGCGTGCGCGTGTCTGTGTCCACGTGCCGCGTGGCCGTGCATCTTTGTGCCTGAGTGAGTGTGCGTAGGCCGTTGGCTAGCGAAGGAAAGAGACTGGGGGCTTTCCTGACTTGGTGAGTAAGGGGGAGGCTCCAGTGCCAAAGTGCAGCGAGTGCAATCCCTTCGCTCCTGGGATCGACACGGAGCTAGCTGATCACCTTTCATGACGGGAGGAAAGCCTGGACTTTGCCTGGGTCCGCTCATCCTGTGTTGCCTTGGCCAGGGGCAAGTTGGGGTTGGGCCTTCCATGGCGCAGTGGAGGAGGACCAAAGTTCCCTGCAAGGAAGTGGGCATTAGTGGAGGGAGGCAGCAGATAGCAAGAGTAAGTCTGGCCCTGCTCCTGGAGCGGCCTAGGGGATCATCGCAAGGCCTTGTGGTCCGAGCCTGGGGATGTGTCTCGGTGAACATCCTCCTGGATGACCCTGCAGAGACGGGCCTGGCTGGTCTAGAGTCCCTTGCGAAGTTGGGGCCCGGCCCCTGGGCCCCAATATTGTGGTAGGTGTTGGTCAAACTGAAAGGCATTGCCTGCTTGTCCCAGACAGTCCCTGCACCTGGGACCCAGATTTGCTCCCACGTTCCTGCCACGGGGTCTCCCAGCGATGCGTGGGAGTTTGACAGGCCCCATTTCTCTGGAGGGAGTGAGTTGCATAGGTCAGGTGCACCAGGGTCTGGGCCTGCTTTCCTGTCTTGCCCACCCCCTACGTCCTCTGCTGAGGGCAGCTTGAGGGCTCACCACTGGACCTGTTCCTCTCCCTTTCTGGGTAAGCGTTTGCCTCTCTGTCGGTCACACTGGCCACCCCCTCTCAGCCCCCTACCACCTGGTCAGCCTTCCCCCCATCCACCTGCGTGTCTATGCATTGCTGTCACCTGAAGCGGTGGTGTGCTGCCTCATATATCACAGCCACCCTGGAGCATTTCTGTACCCCGTACGTATCGTGACATAGCCCAATGAGTCTGGAGGAACCTCTTCTGTGTCACGGAAGCAACATGTTGGCCAGAGGGCCCGGCACACGAATTTGGAAATCCTAGAATCCCCCGCCTGCGGGGCAGCCTCCTGGTCCCATAAAGAGGTAGGGGAACACTGCACTCCACCAAAGGGAAAAGGCAATGCATGAGTGTGGTGCCTGGCCAGGCAATGCATCTCAAGCCTCCAATCGTGCAGTGGCTCTGTGTGGTGTGTGTGTGTGTGTGTGTGTGTGTGTATGTGTAGCTGGTGCTGTCTGACATAGACCGGCAGGGAGTCCACATCACCACTGCCCTGACAGGGAGGGAGACCACATCATTGCCCTCACTGCACACCGTCTGCAGCTTATTGCTTCCCCAAAGTGGTCATGTGGCTTCGTGTAGACCGTGGGGCGTGTCCCTCACTTGGGTCCCAACACTACATCCCCCAACCCCCTGAAACCTCTCGGAGACCCTTGAAATCATGCTGTCTGTGGCACAGGGGGACAGTGTTTTGAGTCAGCGCCCACGCTCATGGCAGCCTGCCGCCTAAGTGAGTGGTAAAGGAAATGGGAGCAGGATGAACAGACATATGGCCAACGAAGGCCTGGGGAGGGTCCCTGTGAGAAGATGGCCGACCATTGTGGGAGGAAGGGGACCGCTGTCTGTGCGGCAGACGCAAGCTCCAGGAATCCCAGGGCTCACGGGCACGGGTCTTTCCTGTGCACTGCCACACACGGGAGGAATGGGCAGCCGATCGTGAGAGGGGGGTGTGTGCTTGCCAGCGTGTCACGTTCCAGGCAACGGGGACAAACGGCAAGAGCGGCGCGCGTGATACGCAGCCTCCCCTAGTGTGGCGTCCTCTCCACGTCACACACCTCTGGTCACCGACCTTCCCTAGCCGGTGCACTGCTAGACTGCTGTCATGACATACATGTCTTCTGGGAGCAAAGATGGACGTAGAGAATATGCAAAGGAGGCTGAGCAGATGGAAAACCAGGGTGCACAGACAGCAGGCGCACAGCTGAAATGCGTCTCCCGGACAGCCAAGGTGACCGCTGAGTGGATTTGTCAGACTAGGGGCACAATGAACAACGGTGGCGGTGTACATGGGAAAAGCGTGGAGGTCCCCCTTTACCCGTGTGTATAGACAGCCGCGTGCCCAGCGCAGCGTGGAATGCAAAGGTCGCTTTCGCATGGCCAGAAGCCAAACAGGGCACCCAGAGCGCACAGAGGGCCGGCTGCAAGCCCCCCGGAGGAGTTGCCCCGCACGGGGCCCACAGCCTTCCTGCCTATGCAACAGACGCGCCCCAGTTTCCTGGTGACCTAGGGGCGGGACCGCCGAAGCCACGCACGCCACCGTCCCTATGATTGGTCCCGAAGGCAGTGAAGCAGCCTGGGCGTGGCTTGGAGCTCCCTCAGCCTCAAAGCCGCAGGCGCACACCTCTCACCACAAAGGCCTCCGAGGCAGCATCGGCATGGCGATAGCCACCGCCGAGGCATCCTGGGTACAGCACCATGCGCATGCGCCCCCTCGACGTTTGGGCTCTGGGAGGAAGGGGGAGCGAGTTGCCAGCCATTGCCCTCAGGGCTCCACTGACTGGGTCTGGGGAGGGGGGCCGTGCTTTCACGTCCCGCTTCGTCGCCGGTAGGAGCCACAGTTGGTGTCTCGGGCCGGGGCCGCATGTTGCGCGACTCGTGTTTCCGAAACACTGGGGACGCCCGGAGGCCCCATGCCGCCTTCGACCGGGAAGGGGGCGGTCGAGAGACGAGGGCCCGTGGGGACACTGGGCCTCCGGCAGCGCCGGAGGTGCCGCAGGCCGAAGGCTTGCAGGCCACAAGCGAACAGCCTGTGCAGGAAGGCCAGGCCCGACCCGAGAGGCAGGTGGGCGGCCCCAGCGAGATATCGGTGCCGCTGGTGCATGACATAATGGCGGTGGAGGCGCTGTGGGGCCTGGTGGAGGAGGAGGTTGAGGTGCCGGCCGCGGAAGAGGACACGCGTGGGGAAGAGGGGCATGACCAGAGGAAGAAGGGGGAGGAGGACGAGGAGCAGGAGCAGGGGAAGGACAAGGTCCAAGTTCACGAGGAGAAGGACCTGAAGGACGAGGGGGAGCAGCAGGAACAGAAGAGCAGAAGGAGGAGGAGGAGGAAGAGGGGGAGAGGCAGCAGGAGTCAAAGATTAGAAGGAGGACGAGCAGCAGAAGCCCAAGCAGAAGGAGGAAGAGCGGAAGGAGGAGGAGTTGGCGGAAATGAAAGGGGAGGAGCAGGAGCACCAGGGTGTACAAGCGGGCGCGGCCGTGGCGGTGGAGGCATCGGCGGCGGCAGTGGCAGGGGAAGGGGACCAGGAGGAGGAGCAGGAGGAGGAAGGGAAGGCGTGGGAGCCATCCAAGGGAGAGCAGAATTGCAAACGGAGGAGGAAGAGGAGCAGGAGAAGGGAGCGCTGGAGGAGCAGCAGCAGGGCGAGGAGGAGGAGGAGGGAAAGGAGGACAAGGAGGAGCGGGAGGAGGAGGAGGAACAGAAGCCGAGTGAGCAGGAAGGCCGATGGGTGGAAGAAGCCCAGGAGCTGCAGGTGAAGCAGCAGAAGAAGGAGCGGGTAGAGTCAGGCCTCCGTCCTTGCCCTTCCCCACTGGAGGCTCTGGAGGCCCTTCAGATAGAGCTACAGCCGGTGAATAAACAAGCCAGCCGGGAGCACGCTCCACTCCAACTCAGGATGTGGCAGAGGCGGCAGCGTCATCTGGAACAGAGAAGTGCCCTTATCCAGGGCATCCGTGGTTTCTGGGCCAAGGCTGTATCCTTCCTGCTGCTGGTGGAGGGTCCAGAGGGGGCTGGGCTTGCGCAAGAGGAAGGAAAGGGAGGTGACATTTAGAGGAACCCAGGACAGGGACTGGAGCTAAGCCGCGCTCCAGTGGCCGGGAACGTGCAAACGTGATCCCATCCGGCGGTCCTGGCTCTGCAATGAGTGTGGGAGGAGGGCAGTGCCGGGGTGGGGGAGGCATGTGTGCTTTACGTCGCACCTGGCACGGAAACAGCGCTGGGAGAGTGGGGAGTGGCGGTGGAGGTCCAGGCCAGGACGGGGAAATGACCGGGGGCTTCTTCCCACACAAAGCCGCGTGGGGGCACGTTTCTGGGTCCCGCTAAGCATCTTGCTGCGGGGAAGGCGATGTGAATGCCCACTGGTCGGCGCGAGACCGGATGTGTGCTGTCTGGCTGTGTGGAAGTAAGCGTCCTCAGTGTCCTCATGAGCACACAAGGCTAGGCGTGGTTGCGGGCGTCTGGGCATGCACAGCCTCCTGTGCGTGTCTAGCAGAGCCCTGCGCGATCCTGACACCCCGTGGGCCTGGACGCAGCCTGTGGGGAGGGCTTGAGACCCTGGGGGAGGACGTCAGTCCCGGGGGGAGGACGCCTGGATGCTGTCCACACGTGTTCTCTGCTTCGAGCTCTCTCATGCCCAGCACCTGAAGGCTCTTTGACCTGCAGCAGTTTGTGAACCACCCTCAGATGTCAGCCCTGATTAGTAAGCCCGATGAAAGCATGCTTCGCCACATGACCAATTTGAAGGTCGGCCTGGGAGTGGGAGGTGGTGTGGGGGGCTGGCCGTGTGGGGAGGGGAGGTGGTGGGGAGAAGTGACGTGTTCCTTCCTCAGGGGAGGGAGGGTGTCCTGGAAGAAGATTTCACATTTCTGCCCCACTGTACCACGGCAGGTGGAGGAACACAAATTTCCCAGGGAATGCCGGAAGATCCTGCTGTTTTTTGTCAAGAACTCCTACTTCCAGAATGAAGTCGTTACGAAGGAGTATGTCCTAGGCCTTGCTGGTAAGTGTCCCCTGACTGCATGGGCGGCAGTGGGTGGAGGGTTGAATGTGACTGGTTCTCTGGCGCCGTCTCACATACTCGTCTTCCTGCAGGGTATAGGGCGTCTCATTCCAGTCCCATCCAGTGGCACCCAAGGTACAGACAGGAGGCCTACAGACGCAGGCATGACAACAGCAGCCTCAACTTCTTCAACTGGTTCTCTGACCACAGCTTTGCCGGCTCTAGCAGGATTGCTGAGGGGGGGCCCTGTAACAAGGAAGGGAGGTGATTTTCATGGGTTCCCCCACTGCGTGGGATAGCTACCTGAGGCCTGGCCTGTCTCCCCTACCAGATAATCATAGAGGATCTTTGGCCCAATCCCCTGCCGTATTTCAAGATGAAGGAGGCCCCAGGAGAGAGAACTGAGAGGGAAAGAGGTGAGCAGCCAAGGGTGTGGGCACTGAAATGTGTGCCGTGGGGTC
The DNA here is from genome assembly GCF_028018385.1 of Neofelis nebulosa. Classification (NCBI taxonomy): domain Eukaryota; kingdom Metazoa; phylum Chordata; class Mammalia; order Carnivora; family Felidae; genus Neofelis; species Neofelis nebulosa. The sequence continues at coordinate 5,450,694 of NC_080801.1, forward strand.
CGTGGCACAATTCTCTTCTGCATGGAGGCACCGAGACTCACAGTGGCACAGGAGGTGACACCAGGTCAAAAGGGCATCGGCCTGAGACGGGGAGTCTTAAGAAGTAACGTGTCAAAGAGCCTTTTCCCTTTGGGGAGCCTGAAGGTGGGAAGGGGGCTAGACAAAAAGAATGAGCAAAGCGGGACAACCAAAGCTGGCTCATCAGATAGCACGGTGACAACTGTCATTCCCGGACCATGAACCCCACCGTCAGGCCTCCTACCACCATCCCACATGTTGTCTGGCTTCGGGAGCCCCTTGTCAGCTTTGGCACAGCTTATCACACCCTCCCATTCTACTTTCCGTTTGGAAACATTCAAGCAACCTTAATCAGGGCCAAGATCAGACTCTCACCTGTCCTGTGTGTGTGTGTGTGTGTGTGTGTGTGTGTGTGTGTGTGTGTGTGTGTGTGTGTCTGTGTGTACCCATATATCCCAGGGATATGCACGATCTTGAGAAGAGTATGAAGGAGCATCGCACTTCATCGACCCCAGTGGAAACCCTTCCGATGCTCACCGATGGTCCACAAGATTCTCCTGCCCACGAAATGAGGACAAGGGTGGTGGTGACACGTGGCGCAGGGCGGGGGTCCAATACATTTGAAGAAATATAGAATGGGAGATAAATATCATGAAGCGATTTGTGTGTCTTCCTCTCAGGTACGCTCTGGGGCGTGTCCATGTATACATGCGGCTGTCCAGGGGTGTAAGTGTTCTGTGCCTGCACATTGGAGTTGCAAGGAAGGGCGGGACGTAGGACATTGTCCGTAGGGATGGGTCACACATTGGGATTGCATGTGAGGTCAGTAAGATTGAAGCAATGGGGACTTGAGTGAGGGAGGCCAGGGCACAAACCTGAGAGAAAGGCCAGTGCCCAGGTTCCTATCTTTCCTGTGAAAAGGAGGAAATTCAAGGAAATGGAGACGCCAGCACAGGCCAGGGAGGTCCAATATTCAGGGTTTGGGCATGTCCATGATGGTGCCCCCAGAATCCCGCATGGGGACACCCTCAGTCATGTTGACTGAACCGCCACACAGGGAGGAATTCCCAGGGTTGATTACCCTCTGGTTTTCAGACGTCTCCCAATGCAGACTGTCTTGGGGACAAGGTCAGGATCTCAGGACCAGCCATACATATTTGAGGGATTGTGAGCAGGTTGTAAGATTGGTGTCCAGGGGAAGGAACCGAGGGACCAGAGGGAGAGTGGGTGGGTAAGACCGATGAAGTTCTGCTTCAGGCACAGTTGACAGGGACAACGTACACGCTGCAGAGAAAACAGCCCACTACAGTCTCACGCAACTCCAAAATCACAGCCAACTTTTCTGGTTCCACTTCCTGAAGCTGAGCCTCCCAAACACCGCTTCACTTATTCACACACACACACACACACACACACACACACACGACTCCTGAAGGAGTCCTAGTACTGATGCCCTTGTGTGAACTTCGCTGTTTCTGAAAAGACCTCTGGTTACGAATGGGTGTCCCAGATTGCAAGCCAACAGAGGGGAGGGTCGCGGGGAGGTGGAGCTCTTACAGGGCACGAACACGCCATCCTCTCTCGTGTGCCCTCTGCCCTCTCATCATCAGCCGTGATGAGTCGGGTGATGTTCTTCCTCTGTGTCCACAGGCTTAAGCCCTGTGTCCAACACGCCATGTGAGACTTGTGAAAAGACTCCCAAGTGCAAACACCAGCAGGCGCTCAGGGAGGTCGCGTCGTCCCAGGCAGCCTGTGTTCCTTTGCCTGAGTGCCAGGACAAAGGCTGCCTCAGCCACATAGGGAACGATGGACTTGTGAGGCCTTAGCATTCTGTGCAGAGGTGCCGGGCAGGCCTGGAGCTTAGAAAGGACTGGGACGAGCCTCACCTGCGACGACGTGAGTGCGGGGGTACTCCTTACAGAGCAGATGGCTGCTTGCCAGAGATGTCTGTGCTAGGGATGGGGCAAAAGCTCCACCGTGCTAGCAGTGCAGTAGACAGAGTTCAGCCTTGTCCATCGCAGGCTCTTCTGTATCCCCAAGTAACACGGCCCCCAGCACAGCGTGCCTGAGAGTGACATCCCGACACTAATATTCCTGTCTCCCAAGCTGCCCGAGCCCCCCAGGATCCCCACTGCACAGCTCTGCAGTACAAGAGCCTTCTCTGCAGTGGCTCTATTCCAGGGAAGGCGAGGGCAGTCCCAATGCATGGAGGCCTCTTGTCCCTCTCAGTATGCAGACAACATGGTCAGCAGCGTGTCACCAGGCTGTGGAGTTGAGGATCTGTGCAACCAAGCCTCACCTCTTCCAGGGCGGAGGCTGTCGCACTCTCTAGAAGGGAAGGCAGGTCTTTCTCTCGCTGCTGTCTGCACACTGGCTGGAGAAGCACGTCTTCTCAGCTGCTTGATGTGTAAATGTCAGGGTACTCAGGAAAAGCTCCCTGTGCTGACCCGAGTCTTTGGGTGTGAACATCCAAAGAAAGTATGGCCCATGATTCTGCAGTGGGAATACGGCCTCAGTGGTCATGAGGCTGGGCCCCTTGGGGCATCTTTCTGCACAAGCAGGCCGTTACTTGATAGGTCTTGCCGAGCAGGAACACTTTACGGGACAGGTGAACACAGGGTCCCCCACACGTTAATATCTCCAGCGAATACCTCCTTAGGGGCCAGGGTGACGTTTCCGCCCGGCCTGTCCCAAAGACAAGGTACGGACAAGGTGTGGGTGTGGTTGCACTCACGGCCCCCAGAGCCAAAACCTCAAGTGTGGACACATGAGGTCCGTGGTCAGAGGCCTTGGTGCTCTGTGTCCGAGGGATTACAGCCCTCATGCTGCACACACGGCAGCCCCGGATTTCCTCCCTTATGCGCAGCAATTCCTGGGGAGCCCTAGGGTCCAGGAGCTGCTAAACCGCGTGCACAACTGTATCTGCTGCCCAGCGGCCTCTTGCACCCCAACATCAGCGTGTGTGGGCTCCAGAGTGCTGTCCCTTGAGAGAGGACACCCTCAGCAATTCAGGAGCCTTCTGACTTCCATGTTCCTGAACCACACGTGTCTCTCATTGGTCTGTTGGGATCGTCATGTTGTCCTCTGTGCACAGGAAATGTCTTGCTTTGCCTGTGCTCCTCTGTCTCCCTGAGTGAGCCCTGGCGTGTTTGTGTCTTTTCCTGGCTTTGCCTGTGCCGACACCTCTCTGGTGATGCCTCCTTGCCTGGCCTAAGTGGGCACAGCTGTACCCGTGTAACCGCCTTCGTCTCTGCACACCTGTGTCTTGTGTCAGCTGTGGCTCTGGTGGCCTGTCTTGACTTTGATGTATGCTTCTGCGCTTGAGTGTGTTTCCCTCTGAATTCAAACCCTTTCTTCCACTGACAGATCCAATTGCTGTCCTGCTGTCAGGTGGAGGGGCTTCTGCGCATTCTGTTATGTGTTCCAGGAGCCAGAAATCCTTCCGTGCCTGGAGGACCTTCGTCAGAGGATTGGCCATGCACTCACTGCCAGCCAGTTCATGTCCCCAAATGCAGCTGCCTTGCTGTGAGCATGCAGTCACACCTCTATTTTCTGTCCCTCTGTTTTCAAACCCTTTGCACCTGAGGGGCTCAAACGTCACTGGCCTGCACCTTGCACATGCACGCGTAAATTGTGTAAAGCGGTCCAGCAACGTTTTCCCACTTACTCTTTTGCCATGTGGCATGTTCCTGGCTGGGAGAGACTTTCCCCTGCCAGTGTGTGTCTCGTTTCCGTGTGCCTCCTGTGTGTTCTGGTCCCTAATTTGTCCATTACGTCCTACCTGGGAGTCTGATTCATGTTTGCGGGAACGAGGCTGACCCCTGTGACTGCTGGGTTCTGAGCTCAGCTTAGTCCCCCAGGGCTAGTGCGTGAGTGAGGGACACAACGGGCAGTGACGGATGTGCCCGTATCCTTCACGTGCAAGCGCTCCGTCCAGCCACCTTCACCGGGACATTTCTCAGCGACCCCTCTTTGTTTGTGGTGAGAGCCCTTGCCTCTGAGAAATCTGACGAGGCGGTGAAGCATTGCTTACGGCTGCCCTGTGCAAGTTAGATCTCCAGAACTCATGCACACGGCAGGACTGCATCTTCACACCCGAGGCCCGACACCTCCTCATCGCACCCTCCCCTGATTAACACCACTCTGCTCTCTGGTGGACTGCATGCCTTTAACTCCTTTAGTCTCCTCAGGAATCCATCAGGCAGGGCTCACCACCACTGTGCTTCTGTCAGGGGCTGGCCTCTTTCAGTGAGCCCCGTGCTTTCTGCACCGATGCTCAATGCACCCGCCCAAGGGTGAGCCACACTAAGCCCGGCGGCGAGCCCTTTGGCCCTACGTTTCCCACCTATGTGCTTGGTGGCAGAGGTGCACAAGGAGCCCGCCTGCATGCGTGTCCCAGGTCCTCCACAGGGTACAAAGTACCGCCTCAGGAGGCTGATCCGCATCACACGGGCATAGCTCTGCTTGCACGTGTTAGCCTTTCGTATCATACAGGCAGCGCAGACTTAGAAATCCCGCCACCTGCTTACAACTATCCAGCCCTCGTGCTTCTGCAGACGCTCTGTGTCTGTACAGACATTTGAGTCACGGTCTCATGACCTTCCAATACAGCTTGATGGTCTGTCCTTAGCCTACAGCCTGGGATGCGGTTCTCACTCATTGTCCTCCCCTCGGGTGCCAGTTTCCTCCATCACTGTGGTGGAAGGTAAGCTTTATAACCATCCATTGGCTTGACAGTACTGGGCGGATCACCTGTCTGCGTCCGGGGATCCGAAGGAGACCTTGGCTCTTTTGCTCACGGTGCACCCTTTCTCCGTGATGAGTCGCTTTGGATGAGAAGCTTGCCAGAGGCGAGGGTTCTCAGAGTTGAGCACATTTCCTGGGCATCTGTGAGAACCTCGTTGGTTCCACTCAGACAGCATTGACATTCATGCATGTGCAGCCTCTGCCTTTGCTTGAGTTTGCTGAGCTTTGGGACGTGATTTCTTCCCGCACGTGCTGTGCCTAAATCTCTGCTGTGTCTTTCCGGCAGTCCCGTTTCCTGTCTCCTGCTGGTAACTACAGGGCTTCCAGCAGCCCTGTGGGGATCGGGTCCTGGTGTTCTTCCCTGCGGTGCCCTCTTCCTCACCCCGAATGACCTCAGTCATTCCTCAGTCTAGGAAGCTAGAACTAGCTTCCTTCTAGTTCAGGGTTCGTTTCAGACTGCCCTTAAGGTCCAGGTCGGAGTGGTGCCTTTTGTGCTGAGGGCTGACCACTGTACAGCATTCGTCTCTGTGCAAATTGCACAGGTGAATTTCACCAGGTGAAACTGCACACTGCAGTTGCCCTGTCTTCAGAGTCAGCCCACCTGTCTCTGCCTCGGCTGCCCCTGCTCTCCTTCCTCCTACCCTCTCCTTGCCTCCCCCTCCCTTGTCTTCTTCCTGTCCCTCCCTCCCACTTTCCTTCCAGCTCTCTTTGTCTTCGTCTCCCTCCTCTCCATCACTACTGCCTCCCCCTGTCTCCGCCGGTCTTCCTTGTAATAGGTGCCCCTCTGTCTCTTCTTGTCTTGCTCCTCCTCCCTGTCAGTCCCGCCAATCTCCCTGGGACTCTCCCTCTCCAGGCCGGTCTTCCCCTCCACTCGTCCTTCCTTCATCTGCTTGCACGTGTCTCTCTCTCTCCCTCTATAGCTCCCTCTCTCTGTGTGTCTCTTTCTCGCTGTCTCTCTCAGTGGACCTTCTGTGTCTGGGTGCATGCTTCTTCAGAATTCTCGTTGGCGCCTGGGAAATGTGAAGGGAACTCGTCTGCTATCGTGTGTACTAGTGAAAGCAGGCACGGGGCTTTCTCAGAGACAGACACAGACAAGTTTGCAATACTCGGTGAAGGGCCCCCTAAGTGCCCTGCTTGGTTGGAGTCGTCCTTCTTTTAGTGGAAGGTTAGATTTCCGGACCGGAGCAAACTGCTAAATCCTACTACCCCACCTCCCTGGCCCTCTGCACGGAGATCAGTAGGGCACCAGTGGCAGATGGGGCTCTGGGGTTGTTCTTTGCTCTGATTTGCAGTGCAGTGAGGTCTACTGAGCTGCTTTCTGGCAGGGACACGGCACTGGGGTGGATCTAGGGTGGGTGTCACCGGTTCTGGGTGGGCACCCACCTTACCGCTGCCCTCAGCCTGACGGCCAGGGAGGAGAAACCGTGCGGACGGCCATGTGGCCCCAGTAGGCGCGACACCTAAGGACTTCTCCAGGCCTTGCCCCAGCTTCATGAAGAAGGGGCAAGGGACGGAGCATGCAGTGGCTCACGGCGTGGACGTTCCTGTGCTGAATGCTCTGGTGCCCGTACTGAGGCCTCTGGGGAAAGGGTGTACAAGCGACCACAGATTGTGTGATACCGGGGACCTCGCAAGTCAGGCCTGGAAGGTGACAGCGCTGAAGAGGACATGCGGCAAAACGGGGCTCACGCTGGTGGCTGGGCACTTGCTCCAGAGCCCGGACCGGCCGCTGGCGCGCGCTTGCTGGCCACCAGCACCCTGTCTTGCTGTCTTGCAACTCATTGTTCCGCGAAGCTGGCCAGCGGGCCTGACCTGCCCTGGAACCACTTCGCCCCAGGCCGCATGCGCCCACTCTTCACTGCCTCTGTCTCGGCCCCTCCTCCACAGCAGCCACAGCCAATGCGGAGTCCTCAAATCCCAGAGCCTGTGCGCCTGCGCCCAACTTGGGCGGGCTGAGGCGGGAGGCAGCAGGGAGCTAAAGGTCTTGCGGCCAAGGCTCCCCCCACCGGCTGCCATTTCCCTGTCCTTGTCCTGAGGCTGCCCTAGCTACACTGGGGCCGGGGCGGAGAGTCATGGCCAGCGTGTCGCGGTCCGGAAAAAGCAGCGATTCCCGTCGACCCTGGACCCTGATCGTCCCGGATGAGAAAGGTCGAGAGTCCCGGACCCGCGGGAGTGCAGGGGCGCTGGAGGGCGTGGGTTGGCCGCAGTCCCCAGGTTCAGGGGCGGCAAGCGCCCATCGTGTGCAGGAAGCCCAGGCCGGGTGTGAGATACAGGTGGCAAGCCCAGCGGAGGAATTGGTGCTGATATTGGATGACGGAATGGTGGCGGCTGAGGTGGTGATCGGGGAGGAGGAAGAGGACGGCGGGGGGGCGACCGAGGAAGAGGTGGCTGGAGAGGAGAATTCTGAGGAAGCCAAGCCAGAAGCAGAGGACATGCACGAGGAGGAGGAGGTGGAAGTTGAGAGACAGCAGCAGGAGGAGATTCAGGAGCAAGAGGAGAAGCGCGAGGCAGATGCAGAGGCGGAGGAGGGGCCCCCGCTCTCACAGGAGCTGCAGCAGCCAGAGCCAGCGCTGCGTCCTGCCTCAGCCCAGGACCCACTGGCAGTGCTGGAGCGTCTTCAGCTGGAGATCAGCGCTGGGAATGCCCAGGATTCCAGGGCCTTACGGCGGCTGAAGCGCAGGATTCTTCGGAGGCGGATTTCTCACCTGGATCACAGAAGGGCCGTCATCAAGCACATCCCTGGCTTCTGGGCCCAGGCGGTATCCTTCCTTGTGCTGGTGGGTGATGGCGGGGGCTGTTGTGCAGGAGGGCTGGGCACTGAGAGCAGGGTGCCTCAGGGCGATGGCCCCGAGGGAGGAGAGCTGGGGAATGGTCCCTGGCCCTGGGTTGGTGTGGTCTGGGATCCAGTGTAAGGCCTTGCACAGGGGCGGTTGTTGGGCACGGGGGGACCCGGGGACTTGGAGCTGCTTCCTCTTGGTCTCCGCCAACATTGGCCTGCAGGCTGCTCTCAAACATTATTTGCGGACGCGAGTCATGTGTCCCCATGCTACCAGAGCTAGGGTAGCACAAAGCAGCCTTCACTCAGAGCAGATAAAGCAAGGAAATATTTCGCTGCAAAATGGGAGAGTTACACAGGCCGCACACCCACCTTCACATTCACAGGCTGTGCACGGTTTCTTAGCAGTTCCGTCAAAGGAGAGCTTTTCAGACACACACTCATGGCCTTTAGTGGAAGCACGCCACGCCCCTTTGCCAGACAGTAGGACGACTCAGACCCACTCCGAACGGGGTACAAGCTGCCTGCACAGACCCTGACATACACACACACACACACACACACACACACACACACACACACACACACACAGGATTCTCTCCTGGTATGTCCACCGCTGCTTCCCTCTCTGTCCTCAGGCTCCGGCTGGGTCCCACCCATGTCTTTCTCTCCGGACTGGCTGTGTCACTGTGTCTATTTCTTTTCCCTCCTCGGCCCTCCTCGTCCGTGCTTCTTGATCTCTTTCTCCCTCCCACACCCTCCGCTTGCATCGTAAGTGGGCAGTCGGGTTCCTGTAAGCCATGTTCTTCCATCTGCACTCAGAAGGCTGGTGACAACCTAGGTCTTCACGGGAATATGCCAAGAAACCCAGCCGTGAGGAGGGGTCAGTGCACAGGCCGACATCCCAAGCTATGATGGGCTGCTGGCAGCCCACACAGGTCAGATATAGGAAGGAACTGTGAGGAGTGCAGGCAGTGGAGTCTCTCCCTGCTGTGTGCAGACAGCGTGGGAGGTACAGGAAGCCAACGGACTGCCCAATGTCGATGGGGTCTGATGCATTTGCAGAGGCTGAGGAGTGTGGGGACTAGTGTTTCCTGGTGTTTCTGCAAATGCCATGATCCCGTCCTTTGCTCTTAGCCTGGGAGGTTTGGAGGGGGTGTGTGTCTGTTTCCACAGCATCTGAAGGCACAGCTCCTTGACACAGCACAGATTCTGAATCACCCCCAGTTGTCGGCCATGATGGGTGCCCAGGACAAAGACGTGCTCAGCTACGTGGTCGACTTGGAGGTCAGACCGGGGAGGCTGTGGCTGGGGGCCGTCCCGTCGGGTGTGGGATTTGGGCGGGAGAGGGTGAGGCAAAGGTGCTCACCCTCACAGCCAGGCAAGTAGCTCGGGAGCCCGAGGGAGGACACTTGCCCCCTCCTGTCCCATTGCTCACGGCAGGTGGAAGAAGTGGGCCATCCCAAGTACCGCTGCAGAGTGATGTTTTTCTTTGGGGCCAACCCGTACTTCCGGAACCCAGTGATCATTAAGGAGTATCAGCTTAGCTTTGCTGGTAGGGTGTGGGTCCCATGATGGTGCGGGGCAGGGGGTGAGGAGCATGAATCAGGGGCATGCGGGAGGGCGACGGGGAGGGGGAGGTGGGTGGGGAGGAGGCCATCAGGTTGCTCCTCAAATCCTCTCTTCCTGCAGGCTACAGGGCATCGCATTCCACTCCAGTCCAGTGGTTCTGGGATTATGAACGTGGAGCTCCCAGTCGCAGGCATGACCCCACCAGCCTTAACTTGTTCAACTGGCTGTGTGAGCACAGCTGCCCAGGGGCGAACAGGATTGCCGAGGTGGGGCCCCTGAGGCCTTCGTCAGCAGTGGGAATGTGGGTGGCCCCCGGCCAGAGAGGAGAATGGGCTATGCCCAATGTGGTGCCGGCCTGTGTCCCCTTCCAGATCATCATCGAGGACCTGTGGCCCAATCCCCTGCAGTACTACCTGAGGGAGGAAGGGACCAGAAGACAGTGATCTGACGTGCGCACGTGTCGGTGAGAACCCCAGTATGCGGTGTGTTGACCTGTGTGTTGTATGGGCAAGGGAACGTGGGCCAGACATTGGCTTGGAAATGGAAGGTCCGCCGAGACAGGGACACAGGTAGCATGGGGAGAGGGTGGGAGGATGACAGGGGACCTGCACAGACTCAGCTGCAAACACACAGAGGGTCGAAGCCTGCAAACCAAATGCAGTTGTGCTGTGGGCTGGGGCTTTGGAGAGCAACTCAGGACGAGCAATGCTTCTCCACCACAAATGCTCCCCGTGGATGTCCGCCCTCTCCCGGACTTCCCCCTGCTCCTTCAGTCTGGATTTGCCTGCCAGTCTTTGGGTCAGGAGCTGACGTGTCCCCAGACGCCACTGTGGTGAGAATCTCGCACTTCCTTCCATGTGCCCCACCACGCCATGTCCTCGCGCAACCTCACAGCCATTCTTAGAACTGGTCCAAGGCCATTGGGGGCTGGAAATGAATCCCTGGGTGAGAAAGCAAGGGGGATCGCAAAAGGGCGAGGCACAAGAGTGACACCAGCTGGGAAGTATTTGCCAATATCCCGTATCATTCTTGGTGTCTGTTGCGTGGGGGTGTGTGTGTGAGCGTGTACGCAAATGTGTCTGCGTGTGCCCACATGAGTCAGGGGCTCTGCATCTGTGTGGGGTGAATGCGCAGAGCTTCTATCTTTGCCCATGCAGAAACAATGGAGGACACCACGAGTGCTGGAAGAGATGGGTGGATGAGTCTCCTGTCTTCTACGTGCCCCGGAGAGAATTGAGGAAGAGATAACGTGTGGCAGCCTTGAAGAGTTTCCATGATGTTTATGTGGACACATACAGGACGTTGAAAACCCTTCTGTTTGTGTGTGTGTGTGTGTGTGTGTGTGTGTGTGTGTGTGTGTGTGTGTGTGTATGTGTTTATGGGGACCTCAGGAGGGACGACGAGATCGGGACCTGAGTGTGACTGTCCTAGCCACTGCCCGGGTGATTCTGTGTGTGCAGGAGAGGTGCAGTCCTGGTGTGGGGCAGGTGTTGCCATGTGCACTGAGGCCTGCTTTCTTGGGCAGGCAGAGCCTGGAAAGAGGAGGAGGAAGAGACAGACCTGTTATTTGGAGACCTGTTGTATAGACCAAAGCCGAAAGGCAGGGAAGGGGATTGCACAGTGGGACCAAATTGGTCCATTGGGTCCTGGTACAGTGTGGCCAGGCCTTGGTGGGATTCAGCCAGGACCGTTGCTCCCAGAAGGGTGTCCTGTCCTTGGTGAGATAGAATCCAGGGAGCAAAGCCTCCAGTCAGGATCAGAGCTAAGGCCCCGTGTCCCCGGAGAACTCAGGAGTAGGCAAGCTTCTCACAGTCGATGCCAGTATACCTTGCTGCTGCCTCCCACACCCGGGGCCCCTTTGACCCCGAGCCCTGTCCTCAGACAGTGGCTCAGGATGGGAGATGTGTGAGGGGAAGAGGCAGGTGTAGGTTGTGGGCAGCAGCGAGGCTTATGAGTGGGATTTCATGGAGAGAGTACGCGCGAGGGCGGAGATCCAGCGTGAGTTCCTGCGAGTGTGTGCGGGTGTCTGTGGCAAACTGGGCCTGAGATCCGTGGTGGTGCCGGCAGTGTGAGCGTGCATGTGTTCGTGCGATTGCGTAGCCGTGTGTCTCTGTGTGTGCAGGAGTGGGTGTGTAGCCGCTGGAGAGACAAGGAGAGACACATGGGTCTCTGTGGATGAGGTGCTTAGGTGGGACAGTCAGGTGCCAGAATACAAGAGTGCAGTCCCTTCCCTCCTGAGTCCTGATGGTAATCGGCAGGATGGGTGCAATCGTTGCTGTGCCAGCGGGCTCAAGTCAGGATGCAAAAGGGAAATTGGTGCAAGGTCAAGAGGGGGGCCGAGGGGAGGAAAGCCTGTGCCCAGTGGCCAGTGGACCACTTGTGAGTGAGTGTGCTTGTGTGTGTGTTAGTGTGTGTCTATGTGGGAGTGAGTGTGTGTGTGTGTGTGTGTGTGTGTGTGTGTGTCTGTGTGTGTGTGTGTTGCGTTGCCCTGGTGGGCCTACAGTAGCAAATACGTAGGGGCTACATGGTTGTGCCCAGGCTTTGTGCACAGAGTAGCTAGGGAACACAACCTGTCAGGCTACGTGGTGTGCAGGGGGCGTAGGTATTTCCCTGGAGGGAGCCGTCCAGCAAGAATGTCTGCTCTTGGCAGACGTGCCATGTTTTGTCACGAGTCAGCTCTTCCTCGGGGCTCTCCTCTCTGCTTCCTGTGCACCAGGCCCAGGGAAAGGGAGGAGCTTGGACCCTAGACCTCAGGTGACTTGAGACCCCCAGGGGTGCCATACAGGATGGTGTGTGGGGATCCGTGTGTGGATGGGCAGGTGAGCAGCCTGCCAGCTGCTCTCTGAGGGGACAGTTCCTTGCCAGCAACACCTCTCCCCGCAGCACAAGATCACCACTGTCGCTGCAGCTGGGCTGGGGACATGTCAAGGTGTGTCCCAGAACTCTGTTCCCCTTGCACGTAAGGGGTGCCAGAATGAGCCTCTCAGTCCCTGTGCGGGCGACCCTGATTAGCCTCAGACTTTGTCGATTCCTGGCCTCACGAAAATGGGGAACTGGGTTCCTTTCTCAGCGTCTCAGCGGTTGCATGTCGACGGAGGATGCTGTGGACAGTGTGGTCAGGATTCTGACCGGGCTCCACCTGCCCCGCCCCAAACCGCAGTGGGCAGCACGTGGCCCACTCTGTGTGTGCTTTGGGGAATCTAAAGCCTTACAGCCCCTCCCGTATTCTTCTCAGGTGGTGGAGGTTCAAAGGGGCCTAGGGAGGAACACTGGTCCCGGTCTGCTGCCGGCTGTGCCCACAGGTGTGCGTGCCCAGCTCCTTGACGCTGAAGCTGCAAGGCTTTGCACTGCCCCCAAAGCCCCATCCCTAGGATTTGCATGTGGGCCAGATGGAAGTGAAGTCCCAGTGACCCTGCGGGATCACAGCGGGTGGTCTCGTCTGTGCCTGGCTACCCGCCTACCTGCCTTCCACATAGCCCGTTGCCCCCATACAGGGCTTTCGGTAAACACGCGGCCACCATCCAGCATGAGAGGGAAGGCTGGACGGTGTCCCAGTACCGCTGGTCATGTGTTGGCTGCTGCCAGCTGACAGCATGGAGACCCCATGGCCCGGTGGAGGACGTCCGACCTGTCCTACAAGGAATTGGGGACGACTGTAGGGATGCATCAGGTCCCATGCAGTAACCTAGCCCTGACCTTATCTGCCTAGCGGGTGTTCGAAGCGCCTTTGGGTCCCAGGCCTGGCATGTGTGTCGGTGAGCTTCCTCCTGGATGGCACTGCCGACACAGGGCTGGCTGGTCAGGGGTCGCGTGTGAGGCCCGTTGGGGCCCGGCCTCTAGGTCCGATACTGCTGTAGGTGTTGTTGAAAAGACAGAGCACAATATGATCGTCCCTTGGGTGTCGCTGCACTGGGGATCCTGTCGCTGCTCCCAGGTTCCCACTACCAGGTCTCCCCGGGAGGCCTGGGAGGTTGCCAGGCTCCTTTTGCAGGGACACAAAGGCTTGTCAGGGCCCATGCCTCAGGGTCCGGTGCTCATTGCGGATGACTTGGGGGCAGTGCGAGAGCTATTGCTCCCGTTCTTAGGGGAGATTGCGGTGGTCTTAAGGGACAAAGATGTGCCTGGAGAAGAGAAGGATGACCAGAGGAAGCATTAAAGGAGGAGGAGAAGGGCGATGAGGAGTTGGAGGAAGAGGATTGGGAGGCGTTAGAGCAGGAGGAGAAGGAGTGAATGATTGGGTGCAGGAGAGGGAACAAGTGGAGGAGGAGGATGTCCAGGATGAGGAGGAGCACGAGCCAAAGGAGTAGGAGCGGCTGCGGAAGGATGTTGAGGAGGGCGAGATCAGAGGGAAGAGGATGAGGAGAAAAGATAGAGCCAGGGTGGAAGAGCATGAGTAGAAGTGTAGGAGCAGAAGGAGGAAGAGCCCGAGGAGGAAAAGGTGGAGGGAGAGGAGGAGCGGGAAGAGTTGGAGGAAGAGGATTGGGTGGGGTTAGAAGAAGAGGAGGAGGAGAAGGAGTAGGGAATGACTGGGTGCAGGAGAAGGACAAATGGAAGAGGATGATGTCGAGCACCAGGAAGAGGAGGATCGCGAGCCAAAGGAGCAGGAGCAGCTGGAGGAGGGAGTTGACTAGGACGAGAGCAGAGGGAAGAAGAGGTGAAAGGTCAGAGGTAGGGCAGGAAGGGCAGTAGCAGGAGAGGACCTGGAGAAGGAGGAAGAGTCCTAGGAGGAAGAGTTGGAGGAGGAGGAAGAGGTGAAGGACGAGGACGAGGAGGATCAGATACAGGAAGAGGATTGGGAGGAGTTACAGGAGGAGGAGGAGGAGGAAGACGAGTGAATGATCGGGTGCAGGCGAGGGAAGAAGTGGAGGAGGAGGAAGTCCAGGACGAGCAAGAGGAGCAGCAGGAGTCGAAGAGCAGTAGTAGCTGGGGAGGAAATTGAGGAGGACGTGAGCAGAGGGAAGAAGACGAGGAGGAGGAAAGGTAGAGCCAGGGCTGGAAGCGCAGTAGCTGCAGAGGGGGAGCAGAAGGATGAAGAGGCCCGAGGCTAAGACTTCCAATACTGTGTTGAGTAACAGCGGAGGGGGTGGACATTCCTGTCTCGTTCCTGACTTGAGCTGAGAGCTTTTGCTCATTGAGATGATATTCACGTTGGGTCGTTCATACATGGCTTTATGACCTCGATGTGTGCTCCTTCTATCCCTACTTTCCTGAGGGTTTTTTTTTTTTTTACCAGGAAAGGATGCTGTATTTTGTCCAACACTCTGTCTGGATCGAGTGAGAGGATCCTGTGGTTCTCGTCTTTTCTTTGGTTGATGTGAGGAATCCTGTTAATTGTTTTGCGGATGCTGAACCAGCCCTGCATCCCAGGTGCAAATCCCACTGGGTCGTGGTGAATAACATTTTAATGTATTGTTGGATCCGAGTGTCTGATATCTTGTTGAGGAGTTTTGCATCCATGTGCATCAGGGAAATTGGTCTATAGTTCTCCTTTTTAGTGGGGTCTCTTTCCGGTTTTGGAATCAAGGTAACGCTGGCTTCATAGAAAGAGGTTGGAAGTTTCCTTCCATTTCTATTGTGGGAACAGCTTCAAGAGAATAAGTGTTAACTCTTCCTTAAATGTTTGCTGGCACTCCCCTGGAAAGCCATCCGGCCCCGCAGTCTTCTTCCTTCAGCAGGTTTTTCGTTACTAACTTGATTTCTTTACTGGTGATGGGTCTGTTCAGATTTTCCTTTTCTTCCTCTTTCAGCTTTGGTAGTGTAAATGTTTCTAGGAATTTGTCCATTTCTTCCAGATTGCCCATTTTATTGGCAAATAATTGCTCCTAATATGCTCTTCTTATTGTTTGCCTTTCTGCTGTGTTGCTTGTGATCTCTCCTCTTTCATTCTTGCGTTTATTGATTTGGGCCGTTTCCTTTTTCTGTTTCATCAAACTGATGACTGGCTTATCAATTTTGTTAACTCCTTCAAAGAAGCAGCTTCTGGGCTCATTGATCTGTTCTCCTATTTTGGTTGGTTGGTTGGTTGGTTGGTTGGTTGGTTGGTTGGTTGGTTTGAGGTTGTTTTTGTTTTTGGTTTGTTTCATTTTTGGTTTCAATAGCGTTAATTTCCGCTAACGATTGTTATTTTCTGCCTTCTGAATGTGTTGGGTTTCATATGGTGTTCTTTTTACAGCCTCTTAAGGCGTAAGGTGAGGTTGTGTCTCTGAGACCTTTCTTTCTTCTTTAGGAAGACCTGACTTGCTAGATAGGTCCTCTTATTACACACCCTGGTGCGTCCCAGGGGTTTTGGGTTGTGGTGTTATCAGTAACTTCCATATACATTTTCATTGACTTCCGTATACTTTGTATATCCTCTTTAAACCCTTGGTTAGCCCATTCAGTCTTTAGTAGGATGTTCTTCAGTCTCCCAGTATTTGTGACCTTTCCAAATTGTTTCTTGTAGTTGATTTCGAGTCTCGTAGTGTTGTGGTCTGAAAATGTGCACGGTGTGACCTCGATCTCTTTGAACTTCCTTAGGGTTGACTTTTTCCGCCAGGAAATGATCTATAGAGGAGAATATTCCATGAGCACTGGAGAAGAATGTATGTTCTGCTGCTTTATTATGAAATGTTCTGAAGATATCTGTGCAGCCCATCATGTCCAGTGTGTCCTTCAACGCCCCCGTTTGCTTGTTGAGTTTTTGTTTAGATTATCTGTGTATTGCAGCAAGTGGGGAGTTGATGTCTCCTCCTATGATGGCATTACTAAGAATGAGGTTCCTTATGTTTGTGATTAACTGATTTGTATATTTGGTTGCTCTCAAATACACCACATAAATGTTTTCAATTGCTAGGTCTTCTTGGTGGATAGACCCCTCGATTATGACATCATGCCCTTGTGCATCACTTGACACAGTCTTTACATTAACGTCTGGATTGTCTGATAGAAGTATGGCTACTTTGGCTTTGTTTGGTTGACGGTTAGCATGACAGATGATTCTCCATCCCCTTATTTTCACTCTGAAGTTGTTTTCACATCTAAAGTGGGTCTCCGGTAAACAGCATATCGATGCAACTTGTTCTCTCATCCATTCTGTTCCCCTGTGTGTTTTGATTGGAGCATTGAGTCCACTGACGTTTAAAGTGAGTACTGAAAGATATGAATTTATGGCCATTATCTTGTTTGAAGGGTTGCAGGATAAAATATCTATATATCTTTATATCTATATCTATATCTACGTCTCCATCTCCATCTATATGTATATGTATGTGTATGTGTATATGTATATTTATATATATGTATATGTATATGTATATCTATATGTATGTGTATATGTATGTGTATGTGTATATGTATACGTATTGTATAACTATATCTATATATCTATATCTATATCAATATCTATATATCTCTATATATCTTTATATATCTAATTCTATATCTATTTCTAAAGATAAATATAAAAAGTATAAATATAAACAGGTAAATAGGTAGGTAGATAGATAGATAGATAGATAGATAGATATGAATTTCCCTCTGAGTGTCCCCCCTTAAAAATTGCATGCAGGTCTGATTTAGCGGTCACAAACTCCTTTAAATTTTGTTTGTCCAGGGGCGCCTGGGTGGCGCAGTCGGTTAAGCGTCCGACTTCAGCCAGGTCACGATCTCGCGGTCTGTGAGTTCGAGCCCCGCGTCGGGCTCTGTGCTGACAGCTTGGAGCCTGGAGCCTGTTTCAGATTCTGTGTCTCCCTCTCTCTCTGCCCCTCCCCCGTTCATGCTCTGTCTCTCTCTGTCCCAAAAATAAATAAAAAACATTGAAAAAAAATTTAAAAAAAAAATAAATTTTGTTTGTCTGGGAACCTTTTTCTCTGTTTCTATTTTGAATGACAGCCTTGCTGGATAAAGAATTCTTCACTGCGGATGTTTCTAATTCAGCACTTTGAACGTATCCTACCACTCCTTTCAGGCCTGCCAAGTTTCTCTGGATAGGTCTGCTGCAAACCTGATCTATCTTCTCTTGTAGTTTAGGGACTTGTTTCCCCTTGGTGCCTTCCTGATTCTCTTTGCCTGAGTACTTTGTGAGTTTGAATATGATATGCCTTGCTGAGGGTCAGTTTTTGTTGAATCTAATGGGGTCCTCGGTGCTTCCTGGATTTTGATGGTGTGTCTTTCCCCAGGTTAGCAAAATTTCCCACTATGATTTGCTCACATAACCTTTCTACCCCTATTTCTCGCTCTTCCTCCTCGGGACCCCTATGATTCTGATGTTGTTCCTTCTGCATGAGTCACTGATTTCTCCAATTCTTCAATCGTGCTCTTTTCCTTAATCTCCCTTGATTTTCCTGCTTCCATAGTCTCCATACGTTTGTCCTCTGAATCGCTGATTCTCTCTTCTGTCTCATCCATCTTTGACACCGCTGCATCCATCCGGCATTGCAGCTCAGTTATATCATTTTTAATTTCATTCTGGCCAGTTTTCACTTCATTTTTTCTCTGCACAAAGGGACTCTAATCTACATTGGACTGCAGCTAGTATTGTCATCATCGTGCTTCTAAATGCTGCTCCAGACATCTTGCTTGTACCTGTGTTGGTTGAATCCCTGGCTCTCGTTTCTTCATGCTCTTTCTTTCTGGGTGAATTCCTTCCTTTTGTCATTTGGAATGGAGAAAAGGAACTCATGAGGTGGAAAATTCAAATGAAATATTCAAAGTGTAAAATGTTAAAAGTAAAAACTTAAAAACACACACGTAAATAATGGAATGAATGATGCTAGATTCTAGGCATGTTTCATCTGGGTGTTGAAAGTGGTTTTGACACAGGGGAGAAAAAAAAAGTGGGAGTGGAGAAAAATTTAGAAAATACCAATAAAAATATTAAAAAGGGAAATGTCGTGAGAATTTGAAAACTCAATACACTGAAGTAGACTAAAAGGAGAAGATGGGAGTAAAATAGAATTTGTGAATATAGACACAAAAGGAAAGAATAATGTAGAAGAGTTTTAAAGAAAATTAGTAAAATTTCCACCTGCCCAGTCTCCTTTGCCTCTCCGCGCACAAAAGCACCTCCCTTCCTGCGCCTCCTCGCTCTCCAAGTTGACTTCTCCATGCCACGTACCTGCTGAATTCGGAGGTTCAGGATATGCAGATTGCTGTGCTAATCCCCCAGTCAGTTTCCTGGGTGGGTACGATGGTTTAGTGTTGGTCTGGCTGTATTTCATGCACACGAGACACTTAAGAAGCTTCCATGCTGTCTGCCATCTTGGCTCCTCCCCAAAGAGGTGAGATGTGTAGCACCAGTTCTCTGATATGAGACATCCCATAGGACAGTTGTGGTCGGTGACAAAGCGGAAAAGGGCATGTACCACACAGGGAGGTCACCCTGGAGGGGGAGGCAGAGAACCTGCTCCAGACCTGGGAGGGGAGGCAGGGGCTCCAATGCTGGAGCCACGCCCACCACCCTCCAGCTGATGGTTCCTGAACAGCAGCCAACTGTCTGGGTCTGGCCTGGAGCTCCTTCACCCCAAGGACCTGTGGTCAAAAAGTTCACTGCCCTGCCTCTGCCCCACCTCCACCACAGCCACAGCCACAGCCACAGCCACAGCCACAGCCACTGCAGTGTCCGAAGGGCCACGTGGACGTGGGCGTGCTTCCCAAAAGCTGGTGGGCTCCAGAAGGAGGCAGCAGGCATTTAAAAACCTTGGGCCTCGACACTCCACCTGCCGGGCCTAGTCTGGAGCCTCATGCCTCAAGTTCCCACCCCTTGTGCTCTATGGCCCTAGCCTGAGGATGGGCTAAGGCCCCAAAGCAAGGGAGTCATGTTCCGGAAAACGCTGAGATTCCTGAGAATACCGGGCCTCCATTCTGCTGGAAGAGGGCGTTCGAGAGTCCAGGCATCGTGGCAGCACGCCCGTCTCAGTCCCAGACAATTTCACTCATTCATACGCACGCGCACGCGCACGCACAGGCACAGGCACGGGCACACACACACACTCCCCCTCTGTGGCTGTCTCTAGTTGTGACTTACTCTCCTTCCTCGGCCTCCTTCCATGTCCCTCTGGCCTCTGTCTGTCTCTGAGTCCCTGTGATCATTTTCTTTAGGGAACGCTTCCTCCCTCCCACACCTCCATCTCTCTTTCTCTGTCTCTGTCCTGTCCTGGGACAGTATCAGTGCATGTGGGTTTCCGTGAGCTGTGCATGTCCATATGGACGTAGTAGGCTGCTGATGGCACAGGGCTGCAGGGGAACGCACAAAGGAACGCACAAGTACCAGGGGTCAGAGCACATCCAGACCTCCTAAGCCGTGACTGCCTCCAGGCAGCCCACACAAGCTGGGTATGCATGTGAACTGAGAAAGGTCAGTCCCTTGGCCCTTGCCCTGTAGGTTGTAGCCAGCTGGGAGGTACTGAGACCCAAGGGACTCCCCAGTGTTGAGAGGGTCTGAAGAAAGGGCAGGAGCCGAGGAAGCAGGGAACCTAGTCGTAGCTGGTGTTTCTCCACCTGCCATGTTGCAGTGCCATTGGTACTGGAAGGTTGGTATCAGGTGTGGCTCTCTTTCCTTGGCATCTCAATGCAAGCTTCCGTGACCCAATGGAGGTCCTGAATCGGCCCTAGTTTTCAGCCAGGTTTGGGCCCCAGGACAAATGCATGTGCTGTGTGAGGGGGAAAAGCAAGTGTGAGTCGTGGGGAGGAGCTAGCTTCGTGAGTGGGATGTGGCAGAGGGCATGAGTGAGTGCACAGGTCCACTAGAGCGTGTCTGTGAATGTATTGTGGCTGGCGCCTGTGAGTACTTTTGCCTGGGCCTTAGCGTTTGTGCTGGCAGCGTGCGCGTGTCTGTGTCCACGTGCCGCGTGGCCGTGCATCTTTGTGCCTGAGTGAGTGTGCGTAGGCCATTGGCTAGCGAAGGAAAGAGACTGGGGGCTTTCCTGACTTGGTGAGTAAGGGGGAGGCTCCAGTGCCAAAGTGCAGCGAGTGCAATCCCTTCGCTCCTGGGATCGACACGGAGCTAGCTGATCACCTTTCATGACGGGAGGAAAGCCTGGACTTTGCCTGGGTCCGCTCATCCTGTGTTGCCTTGGCCAGGGGCAAGTTGGGGTTGGGCCTTCCATGGCGCAGTGGAGGAGGACCAAAGTTCCCTGCAAGGAAGTGGGCATTAGTGGAGGGAGGCAGCAGATAGCAAGAGTAAGTCTGGCCCTGCTCCTGGAGCGGCCTAGGGGATCATCGCAAGGCCTTGTGGTCCGAGCCTGGGGATGTGTCTCGGTGAACATCCTCCTGGATGACCCTGCAGAGACGGGCCTGGCTGGTCTAGAGTCCCTTGCGAAGTTGGGGCCCGGCCCCTGGGCCCCAATATTGTGGTAGGTGTTGGTCAAACTGAAAGGCATTGCCTGCTTGTCCCAGACAGTCCCTGCACCTGGGACCCAGATTTGCTCCCACGTTCCTGCCACGGGGTCTCCCAGCGATGCGTGGGAGTTTGACAGGCCCCATTTCTCTGGAGGGAGTGAGTTGCATAGGTCAGGTGCACCAGGGTCTGGGCCTGCTTTCCTGTCTTGCCCACCCCCTACGTCCTCTGCTGAGGGCAGCTTGAGGGCTCACCACTGGACCTGTTCCTCTCCCTTTCTGGGTAAGCGTTTGCCTCTCTGTCGGTCACACTGGCCACCCCCTCTCAGCCCCCTACCACCTGGTCAGCCTTCCCCCCATCCACCTGCGTGTCTATGCATTGCTGTCACCTGAAGCGGTGGTGTGCTGCCTCATATATCACAGCCACCCTGGAGCATTTCTGTACCCCGTATGTATCGTGACATAGCCCAATGAGTCTGGAGGAACCTCTTCTGTGTCACGGAAGCAACATGTTGGCCAGAGGGCCCGGCACACGAATTTGGAAATCCTAGAATCCCCCGCCTGCGGGGCAGCCTCCTGGTCCCATAAAGAGGTAGGGGAACACTGCACTCCACCAAAGGGAAAAGGCAATGCATGAGTGTGGTGCCTGGCCAGGCAATGCATCTCAAGCCTCCAATCGTGCAGTGGCTCTGTGTGGTGTGTGTGTGTGTGTGTGTGTGTGTGTGTGTATGTGTAGCTGGTGCTGTCTGACATAGACCGGCAGGGAGTCCACATCACCACTGCCCTGACAGGGAGGGAGACCACATCATTGCCCTCACTGCACACCGTCTGCAGCTTATTGCTTCCCCAAAGTGGTCATGTGGCTTCGTGTAGACCGTGGGGCGTGTCCCTCACTTGGGTCCCAACACTACATCCCCCAACCCCCTGAAACCTCTCGGAGACCCTTGAAATCATGCTGTCTGTGGCACAGGGGGACAGTGTTTTGAGTCAGCGCCCACGCTCATGGCAGCCTGCCGCCTAAGTGAGTGGTAAAGGAAATGGGAGCAGGATGAACAGACATATGGCCAACGAAGGCCTGGGGAGGGTCCCTGTGAGAAGATGGCCGACCACTGTGGGAGGAAGGGGACCGCTGTCTGTGGGGCAGACGCAAGCTCCAGGAATCCCAGGGCTCACGGGCACGGGTCTTTCCTGTGCACTGCCACACACGGGAGGAATGGGCAGCCGATCGTGAGAGGGGGGTGTGTGCTTGCCAGCGTGTCACGTTCCAGGCAACGGGGACAAACGGCAAGAGCGGCGCGCGTGATACGCAGCCTCCCCTAGTGTGGCGTCCTCTCCACGTCACACACCTCTGGTCACCGACCTTCCCTAGCCGGTGCACTGCTAGACTGCTGTCATGACATACATGTCTTCTGGGAGCAAAGATGGACGTAGAGAATATGCAAAGGAGGCTGAGCAGATGGAAAACCAGGGTGCACAGACAGCAGGCGCACAGCTGAAATGCGTCTCCCGGACAGCCAAGGTGACCGCTGAGTGGATTTGTCAGACTAGGGGCACAATGAACAACGGTGGCGGTGTACATGGGAAAAGCGTGGAGGTCCCCCTTTACCCGTGTGTATAGACAGCCGCGTGCCCAGCGCAGCGTGGAATGCAAAGGTCGCTTTCGCATGGCCAGAAGCCAAACAGGGCACCCAGAGCGCACAGAGGGCCGGCTGCAAGCCCCCCGGAGGAGTTGCCCCGCACGGGGCCCACAGCCTTCCTGCCTATGCAACAGACGCGCCCCAGTTTCCTGGTGACCTAGGGGCGGGACCGCCGAAGCCACGCACGCCACCGTCCCTATGATTGGTCCCGAAGGCAGTGAAGCAGCCTGGGCGTGGCTTGGAGCTCCCTCAGCCTCAAAGCCGCAGGCGCACACCTCTCACCACAAAGGCCTCCGAGGCAGCATCGGCATGGCGATAGCCACCGCCGAGGCATCCTGGGTACAGCACCATGCGCATGCGCCCCCTCGACGTTTGGGCTCTGGGAGGAAGGGGGAGCGAGTTGCCAGCCATTGCCCTCAGGGCTCCACTGACTGGGTCTGGGGAGGGGGGCCGTGCTTTCACGTCCCGCTTCGTCGCCGGTAGGAGCCACAGTTGGTGTCTCGGGCCGGGGCCGCATGTTGCGCGACTCGTGTTTCCGAAACACTGGGGACGCCCGGAGGCCCCATGCCGCCTTCGACCGGGAAGGGGGCGGTCGAGAGACGAGGGCCCGTGGGGACACTGGGCCTCCGGCAGCGCCGGAGGTGCCGCAGGCCGAAGGCTTGCAGGCCACAAGCGAACAGCCTGTGCAGGAAGGCCAGGCCCGACCCGAGAGGCAGGTGGGCGGCCCCAGCGAGATATCGGTGCCGCTGGTGCATGACATAATGGCGGTGGAGGCGCTGTGGGGCCTGGTGGAGGAGGAGGTTGAGGTGCCGGCCGCGGAAGAGGACACGCGTGGGGAAGAGGGGCATGACCAGAGGAAGAAGGGGGAGGAGGACGAGGAGCAGGAGCAGGGGAAGGACAAGGTCCAAGTTCACGAGGAGAAGGACCTGAAGGACGAGGGGGAGCAGCAGGAACAGAAGAGCAGAAGGAGGAGGAGGAGGAAGAGGGGGAGAGGCAGCAGGAGTCAAAGATTAGAAGGAGGACGAGCAGCAGAAGCCCAAGCAGAAGGAGGAAGAGCGGAAGGAGGAGGAGTTGGCGGAAATGAAAGGGGAGGAGCAGGAGCACCAGGGTGTACAAGCGGGCGCGGCCGTGGCGGTGGAGGCATCGGCGGCGGCAGTGGCAGGGGAAGGGGACCAGGAGGAGGAGCAGGAGGAGGAAGGGAAGGCGTGGGAGCCATCCAAGGGAGAGCAGAATTGCAAACGGAGGAGGAAGAGGAGCAGGAGAAGGGAGCGCTGGAGGAGCAGCAGCAGGGCGAGGAGGAGGAGGAGGGAAAGGAGGACAAGGAGGAGCGGGAGGAGGAGGAGGAACAGAAGCCGAGTGAGCAGGAAGGCCGATGGGTGGAAGAAGCCCAGGAGCTGCAGGTGAAGCAGCAGAAGAAGGAGCGGGTAGAGTCAGGCCTCCGTCCTTGCCCTTCCCCACTGGAGGCTCTGGAGGCCCTTCAGATAGAGCTACAGCCGGTGAATAAACAAGCCAGCCGGGAGCACGCTCCACTCCAACTCAGGATGTGGCAGAGGCGGCAGCGTCATCTGGAACAGAGAAGTGCCCTTATCCAGGGCATCCGTGGTTTCTGGGCCAAGGCTGTATCCTTCCTGCTGCTGGTGGAGGGTCCAGAGGGGGCTGGGCTTGCGCAAGAGGAAGGAAAGGGAGGTGACATTTAGAGGAACCCAGGACAGGGACTGGAGCTAAGCCGCGCTCCAGTGGCCGGGAACGTGCAAACGTGATCCCATCCGGCGGTCCTGGCTCTGCAATGAGTGTGGGAGGAGGGCAGTGCCGGGGTGGGGGAGGCATGTGTGCTTTACGTCGCACCTGGCACGGAAACAGCGCTGGGAGAGTGGGGAGTGGCGGTGGAGGTCCAGGCCAGGACGGGGAAATGACCGGGGGCTTCTTCCCACACAAAGCCGCGTGGGGGCACGTTTCTGGGTCCCGCTAAGCATCTTGCTGCGGGGAAGGCGATGTGAATGCCCACTGGTCGGCGCGAGACCGGATGTGTGCTGTCTGGCTGTGTGGAAGTAAGCGTCCTCAGTGTCCTCATGAGCACACAAGGCTAGGCGTGGTTGCGGGCGTCTGGGCATGCACAGCCTCCTGTGCGTGTCTAGCAGAGCCCTGCGCGATCCTGACACCCCGTGGGCCTGGACGCAGCCTGTGGGGAGGGCTTGAGACCCTGGGGGAGGACGTCAGTCCCGGGGGGAGGACGCCTGGATGCTGTCCACACGTGTTCTCTGCTTCGAGCTCTCTCATGCCCAGCACCTGAAGGCTCTTTGACCTGCAGCAGTTTGTGAACCACCCTCAGATGTCAGCCCTGATTAGTAAGCCCGATGAAAGCATGCTTCGCCACAGGACCAATTTGAAGGTCGGCCTGGGAGTGGGAGGTGGTGTGGGGGGCTGGCCGTGTGGGGAGGGGAGGTGGTGGGGAGAAGTGACGTGTTCCTTCCTCAGGGGAGGGAGGGTGTCCTGGAAGAAGATTTCACATTTCTGCCCCACTGTACCACGGCAGGTGGAGGAACACAAGTTTCCCAGGGAATGCCGGAAGATCCTGCTGTTTTTTGTCAAGAACTCCTACTTCCAGAATGAAGTCGTTACGAAGGAGTATGTCCTAGGCCTTGCTGGTAAGTGTCCCCTGACTGCATGGGCGGCAGTGGGTGGAGGGTTGAATGTGACTGGTTCTCTGGCGCCGTCTCACATACTCGTCTTCCTGCAGGGTATAGGGCGTCTCATTCCAGTCCCATCCAGTGGCACCCAAGGTACAGACAGGAGGCCTACAGACGCAGGCATGACAACAGCAGCCTCAACTTCTTCAACTGGTTCTCTGACCACAGCTTTGCCGGCTCTAGCAGGATTGCTGAGGGGGGGCCCTGTAACAAGGAAGGGAGGTGATTTTCATGGGTTCCCCCACTGCGTGGGATAGCTACCTGAGGCCTGGCCTGTCTCCCCTACCAGATAATCATAGAGGATCTTTGGCCCAATCCCCTGCCGTATTTCAAGATGAAGGAGGCCCCAGGAGAGAGAACTGAGAGGGAAAGAGGTGAGCAGCCAAGGGTGTGGGCACTGAAATGTGTGCCGTGGGGTCCGTGGCACAATTCTCTTCTGCATGGAGGCACCGAGACTCACAGTGGCACAGGAGGTGACACCAGGTCAAAAGGGCATCGGCCTGAGACGGGGAGTCTTAAGAAGTAACGTGTCAAAGAGCCTTTTCCCTTTGGGGAGCCTGAAGGTGGGAAGGGGGCTAGACAAAAAGAATGAGCAAAGCGGGACAACCAAAGCTGGCTCATCAGATAGCACGGTGACAACTGTCATTCCCGGACCATGAACCCCACCGTCAGGCCTCCTACCACCATCCCACATGTTGTCTGGCTTCGGGAGCCCCTTGTCAGCTTTGGCACAGCTTATCACACCCTCCCATTCTACTTTCCGTTTGGAAACATTCAAGCAACCTTAATCAGGGCCAAGATCAGACTCTCACCTGTCCTGTGTGTGTGTGTGTGTGTGTGTGTGTGTGTGTGTGTGTGTGTGTGTGTGTGTGTGTCTGTGTGTACCCATATATCCCAGGGATATGCACGATCTTGAGAAGAGTATGAAGGAGCATCGCACTTCATCGACCCCAGTGGAAACCCTTCCGATGCTCACCGATGGTCCACAAGATTCTCCTGCCCACGAAATGAGGACAAGGGTGGTGGTGACACGTGGCGCAGGGCGGGGGTCCAATACATTTGAAGAAATATAGAATGGGAGATAAATATCATGAAGCGATTTGTGTGTCTTCCTCTCAGGTACGCTCTGGGGCGTGTCCATGTATACATGCGGCTGTCCAGGGGTGTAAGTGTTCTGTGCCTGCACATTGGAGTTGCAAGGAAGGGCGGGACGTAGGACATTGTCCGTAGGGATGGGTCACACATTGGGATTGCATGTGAGGTCAGTAAGATTGAAGCAATGGGGACTTGAGTGAGGGAGGCCAGGGCACAAACCTGAGAGAAAGGCCAGTGCCCAGGTTCCTATCTTTCCTGTGAAAAGGAGGAAATTCAAGGAAATGGAGACGCCAGCACAGGCCAGGGAGGTCCAATATTCAGGGTTTGGGCATGTCCATGATGGTGCCCCCAGAATCCCGCATGGGGACACCCTCAGTCATGTTGACTGAACCGCCACACAGGGAGGAATTCCCAGGGTTGATTACCCTCTGGTTTTCAGACGTCTCCCAATGCAGACTGTCTTGGGGACAAGGTCAGGATCTCAGGACCAGCCATACATATTTGAGGGATTGTGAGCAGGTTGTAAGATTGGTGTCCAGGGGAAGGAACCGAGGGACCAGAGGGAGAGTGGGTGGGTAAGACCGATGAAGTTCTGCTTCAGGCACAGTTGACAGGGACAACGTACACGCTGCAGAGAAAACAGCCCACTACAGTCTCACGCAACTCCAAAATCACAGCCAACTTTTCTGGTTCCACTTCCTGAAGCTGAGCCTCCCAAACACCGCTTCACTTATTCACACACACACACACACACACACACACACACACACACACACACACACGACTCCTGAAGGAGTCCTAGTACTGATGCCCTTGTGTGAACTTCGCTGTTTCTGAAAAGACCTCTGGTTACGAATGGGTGTCCCAGATTGCAAGCCAACAGAGGGGAGGGTCGCGGGGAGGTGGAGCTCTTACAGGGCACGAACATGCCATCCTCTCTCGTGTGCCCTCTGCCCTCTCATCATCAGCCGTGATGAGTCGGGTGATGTTCTTCCTCTGTGTCCACAGGCTTAAGCCCTGTGTCCAACACGCCATGTGAGACTTGTGAAAAGACTCCCAAGTGCAAACACCAGCAGGCGCTCAGGGAGGTCGCGTCGTCCCAGGCAGCCTGTGTTCCTTTGCCTGAGTGCCAGGACAAAGGCTGCCTCAGCCACATAGGGAACGATGGACTTGTGAGGCCTTAGCATTCTGTGCAGAGGTGCCGGGCAGGCCTGGAGCTTAGAAAGGACTGGGACGAGCCTCACCTGCGACGACGTGAGTGCGGGGGTACTCCTTACAGAGCAGATGGCTGCTTGCCAGAGATGTCTGTGCTAGGGATGGGGCAAAAGCTCCACCGTGCTAGCAGTGCAGTAGACAGAGTTCAGCCTTGTCCATCGCAGGCTCTTCTGTATCCCCAAGTAACACGGCCCCCAGCACAGCGTGCCTGAGAGTGACATCCCGACACTAATATTCCTGTCTCCCAAGCTGCCCGAGCCCCCCAGGATCCCCACTGCACAGCTCTGCAGTACAAGAGCCTTCTCTGCAGTGGCTCTATTCCAGAGAAGGCGAGGGCAGTCCCAATGCATGGAGGCCTCTTGTCCCTCTCAGTATGCAGACAACATGGTCAGCAGCATGTCACCAGGCTGTGGAGTTGAGGATCTGTGCAACCAAGCCTCACCTCTTCCAGGGCGGAGGCTGTCGCACTCTCTAGAAGGGAAGGCAGGTCTTTCTCTCGCTGCTGTCTGCACACTGGCTGGAGAAGCACGTCTTCTCAGCTGCTTGATGTGTAAATGTCAGGGTACTCAGGAAAAGCTCCCTGTGCTGACCCGAGTCTTTGGGTGTGAACATCCAAAGAAAGTATGGCCCATGATTCTGCAGTGGGAATACGGCCTCAGTGGTCATGAGGCTGGGCCCCTTGGGGCATCTTTCTGCACAAGCAGGCCGTTACTTGATAGGTCTTGCCGAGCAGGAACACTTTACGGGACAGGTGAACACAGGGTCCCCCACACGTTAATATCTCCAGCCAATACCTCCTTAGGGGCCAGGGTGACGTTTCCGCCCGGCCTGTCCCAAAGACAAGGTACGGACAAGGTGTGGGTGTGGTTGCACTCACGGCCCCCAGAGCCAAATCCTCAAGTGTGGACACTTGAGGTCCGTGGTCAGAGGCCTCGGTGCTCTGTGTCCGAGGGATTACAGCCCTCATGCTGCACACACGGCAGCCCCGGATTTCCTCCCTTATGCGCAGCAATCCCTGGGGACCCCTAGGGTCCAGGAGCTGCTAAACCGCGTGCACAACTGTATCTGCTGCCCAGCGGCCTCTTGCACCCCAACATCAGCGTGTGTGGGCTCCAGAGTGCTGTCCCTTGAGAG
Organism: Neofelis nebulosa; assembly: GCF_028018385.1. Classification (NCBI taxonomy): domain Eukaryota; kingdom Metazoa; phylum Chordata; class Mammalia; order Carnivora; family Felidae; genus Neofelis; species Neofelis nebulosa. Next base: position 5,478,887 of record NC_080801.1, read on the forward strand.
AGGACACCCTCAGCAATTCAGGAGCCTTCTGACTTCCATGTTCCTGAACCACACGTGTCTCTCATTGGTCTGTCGGTATCGTCATGTTGTCCTCTATGCACAGGAAATTTCTTGCTTTGCCTGTGCTCCTCTGTCTCCCTGAGTGAGCCCTGGCGTGTTTGTGTCTTTTCCTGGCTTTGCCTGTGCCGACACCTCTCTGGTGATGCCTCCTTGCCTGGCCTAAGTGGGCACAGCTGTACCCGTGTAACCGCCTTCGTCTCTGCACACCTGTGTCTTGTGTCAGCTGTGGCTCTGGTGGCCTCTCTTGACTTTGATGTATGCTTCTGCGCTTGAGTGTGTTTCCCTCTGAATTCAAACCCTTTCTTCCACTGACAGATCCAATTGCTGTCCTGCTGTCAGGTGGAGGGGCTTCTGCGCATTCTGTTATGTGTTCCAGGAGCCAGAAATCCTTCCGTGCCTGGAGGACCTTCGTCAGAGGATTGGCCATGCACTCACTGCCAGCCAGTTCATGTCCCCAAATGCAGCTGCCTTGCTGTGAGCATGCAGTCACACCTCTATTTTCTGTCCCTCTGTTTTCAAACCCTTTGCACCTGAGGGGCTCAAACGTCACTGGCCTGCACCTTGCACATGCACGCGTAAATTGTGTAAAGCGGTCCAGCAACGTTTTCCCACTTACTCTTTTGCCATGTGGCATGTTCCTGGCTGGGAGAGACTTTCCCCTGCCAGTGTGTGTCTCGTTTCCGTGTGCCTCCTGTGTGTTCTGGTCCCTAATTTGTCCATTACGTCCTACCTGGGAGTCTGATTCATGTTTGCGGGAACGAGGCTGACCCCTGTGACTGCTGGGTTCTGAGCTCAGCTTAGTCCCCCAGGACTAGTGCGTGAGTGAGGGACACAACGGGCAGTGACGGATGTGCCCGTATCCTTCACGTGCAAGCGCTCCGTCCAGCCACCTTCACCGGGACATTTCTCAGCGACCCCTCTTTGTTTGTGGTGAGAGCCCTTGCCTCTGAGAAATCTGACGAGGCGGTGAAGCATTGCTTATGGCTGCCCTGTGCAAGTTAGATCTCCAGAACTCATGCACACGGCAGGACTGCATCTTCACACCCGAGGCCCGACACCTCCTCATCGCACCCTCCCCTGATTAACACCACTCTGCTCTCTGGTGGACTGCATGCCTTTAACTCCTTTAGTCTCCTCAGGAATCCATCAGGCAGGGCTCACCACCACTGTGCTTCTGTCAGGGGCTGGCCTCTTTCAGTGAGCCCCGTGCTTTCTGCACCGATGCTCAATGCACCCGCCCAAGGGTGAGCCACACTAAGCCCGGCGGCGAGCCCTTTGGCCCTACGTTTCCCACCTATGTGCTTGGTGGCAGAGGTGCACAAGGAGCCCGCCTGCATGCGTGTCCCAGGTCCTCCACAGGGTACAAAGTACCGCCTCAGGAGGCTGATCCGCATCACACGGGCATAGCTCTGCTTGCACGTGTTAGCCTTTCGTATCATACAGGCAGCGCAGACTTAGAAATCCCGCCACCTGCTTACAACTATCCAGCCCTCGTGCTTCTGCAGACGCTCTGTGTCTGTACAGACATTTGAGTCACGGTCTCATGACCTTCCAATACAGCTTGATGGTCTGTCCTTAGCCTACAGCCTGGGATGCGGTTCTCACTCATTGTCCTCCCCTCGGGTGCCAGTTTCCTCCATCACTGTGGTGGAAGGTAAGCTTTATAACCATCCATTGGCTTGACAGTACTGGGCGGATCACCTGTCTGCGTCCGGGGATCCGAAGGAGACCTTGGCTCTTTTGCTCACGGTGCACCCTTTCTCCGTGATGAGTCGCTTTGGATGAGAAGCTTGCCAGAGGCGAGGGTTCTCAGAGTTGAGCACATTTCCTGGGCATCTGTGAGAACCTCGTTGGTTCCACTCAGACAGCATTGACATTCATGCATGTGCAGCCTCTGCCTTTGCTTGAGTTTGCTGAGCTTTGGGACGTGATTTCTTCCCGCACGTGCTGTGCCTAAATCTCTGCTGTGTCTTTCCGGCAGTCCCGTTTCCTGTCTCCTGCTGGTAACTACAGGGCTTCCAGCAGCCCTGTGGGGATCGGGTCCTGGTGTTCTTCCCTGCGGTGCCCTCTTCCTCACCCCGAATGACCTCAGTCATTCCTCAGTCTAGGAAGCTAGAACTAGCTTCCTTCTAGTTCAGGGTTCGTTTCAGACTGCCCTTAAGGTCCAGGTCGGAGTGGTGCCTTTTGTGCTGAGGGCTGACCACTGTACAGCATTCGTCTCTGTGCAAATTGCACAGGTGAATTTCACCAGGTGAAACTGCACACTGCAGTTGCCCTGTCTTCAGAGTCAGCCCACCTGTCTCTGCCTCGGCTGCCCCTGCTCTCCTTCCTCCTACCCTCTCCTTGCCTCCCCCTCCCTTGTCTTCTTCCTGTCCCTCCCTCCCACTTTCCTTCCAGCTCTCTTTGTCTTCGTCTCCCTCCTCTCCATCACTACTGCCTCCCCCTGTCTCCGCCGGTCTTCCTTGTAATAGGTGCCCCTCTGTCTCTTCTTGTCTTGCTCCTCCTCCCTGTCAGTCCCGCCAATCTCCCTGGGACTCTCCCTCTCCAGGCCGGTCTTCCCCTCCACTCGTCCTTCCTTCATCTGCTTGCACGTGTCTCTCTCTCTCCCTCTATAGCTCCCTCTCTCTGTGTGTCTCTTTCTCGCTGTCTCTCTCAGTGGACCTTCTGTGTCTGGGTGCATGCTTCTTCAGAATTCTCGTTGGCGCCTGGGAAATGTGAAGGGAACTCGTCTGCTATCGTGTGTACTAGTGAAAGCAGGCACGGGGCTTTCTCAGAGACAGACACAGACAAGTTTGCAATACTCGGTGAAGGGCCCCCTAAGTGCCCTGCTTGGTTGGAGTCGTCCTTCTTTTAGTGGAAGGTTAGATTTCCGGACCGGAGCAAACTGCTAAATCCTACTACCCCACCTCCCTGGCCCTCTGCACGGAGATCAGTAGGGCACCAGTGGCAGATGGGGCTCTGGGGTTGTTCTTTGCTCTGATTTGCAGTGCAGTGAGGTCTACTGAGCTGCTTTCTGGCAGGGACACGGCACTGGGGTGGATCTAGGGTGGGTGTCACCGGTTCTGGGTGGGCACCCACCTTACCGCTGCCCTCAGCCTGACGGCCAGGGAGGAGAAACCGTGCGGACGGCCATGTGGCCCCAGTAGGCGCGACACCTAAGGACTTCTCCAGGCCTTGCCCCAGCTTCATGAAGAAGGGGCAAGGGACGGAGCATGCAGTGGCTCACGGCGTGGACGTTCCTGTGCTGAATGCTCTGGTGCCCGTACTGAGGCCTCTGGGGAAAGGGTGTACAAGCGACCACAGATTGTGTGATACCGGGGACCTCGCAAGTCAGGCCTGGAAGGTGACAGCGCTGAAGAGGACATGCGGCAAAACGGGGCTCACGCTGGTGGCTGGGCACTTGCTCCAGAGCCCGGACCGGCCGCTGGCGCGCGCTTGCTGGCCACCAGCACCCTGTCTTGCTGTCTTGCAACTCATTGTTCCGCGAAGCTGGCCAGCGGGCCTGACCTGCCCTGGAACCACTTCGCCCCAGGCCGCATGCGCCCACTCTTCACTGCCTCTGTCTCGGCCCCTCCTCCACAGCAGCCACAGCCAATGCGGAGTCCTCAAATCCCAGAGCCTGTGCGCCTGCGCCCAACTTGGGCGGGCTGAGGCGGGAGGCAGCAGGGAGCTAAAGGTCTTGCGGCCAAGGCTCCCCCCACCGGCTGCCATTTCCCTGTCCTTGTCCTGAGGCTGCCCTAGCTACACTGGGGCCGGGGCGGAGAGTCATGGCCAGCGTGTCGCGGTCCGGAAAAAGCAGCGATTCCCGTCGACCCTGGACCCTGATCGTCCCGGATGAGAAAGGTCGAGAGTCCCGGACCCGCGGGAGTGCAGGGGCGCTGGAGGGCGTGGGTTGGCCGCAGTCCCCAGGTTCAGGGGCGGCAAGCGCCCATCGTGTGCAGGAAGCCCAGGCCGGGTGTGAGATACAGGTGGCAAGCCCAGCGGAGGAATTGGTGCTGATATTGGATGACGGAATGGTGGCGGCTGAGGTGGTGATCGGGGAGGAGGAAGAGGACGGCGGGGGGGCGACCGAGGAAGAGGTGGCTGGAGAGGAGAATTCTGAGGAAGCCAAGCCAGAAGCAGAGGACATGCACGAGGAGGAGGAGGTGGAAGTTGAGAGACAGCAGCAGGAGGAGATTCAGGAGCAAGAGGAGAAGCGCGAGGCAGATGCAGAGGCGGAGGAGGGGCCCCCGCTCTCACAGGAGCTGCAGCAGCGAGAGGCAGCGCTGCGTCCTGCCTCAGCCCAGGACCCACTGGCAGTGCTGGAGCGTCTTCAGCTGGAGATCAGCGCTGGGAATGCCCAGGATTCCAGGGCCTTACGGCGGCTGAAGCGCAGGATTCTTCGGAGGCGGATTTCTCACCTGGATCACAGAAGGGCCGTCATCAAGCACATCCCTGGCTTCTGGGCCCAGGCGGTATCCTTCCTTGTGCTGGTGGGTGATGGCGGGGGCTGTTGTGCAGGAGGGCTGGGCACTGAGAGCAGGGTGCCTCAGGGCGATGGCCCCGAGGGAGGAGAGCTGGGGAATGGTCCCTGGCCCTGGGTTGGTGTGGTCTGGGATCCAGTGTAAGGCCTTGCACAGGGGCGGTTGTTGGGCACGGGGGGACCCGGGGACTTGGAGCTGCTTCCTCTTGGTCTCCGCCAACATTGGCCTGCAGGCTGCTCTCAAACATTATTTGCGGACGCGAGTCATGTGTCCCCATGCTACCAGAGCTAGGGTAGCACAAAGCAGCCTTCACTCAGAGCAGATAAAGCAAGGAAATATTTCGCTGCAAAATGGGAGAGTTACACAGGCCGCACACCCACCTTCACATTCACAGGCTGTGCACGGTTTCTTAGCAGTTCCGTCAAAGGAGAGCTTTTCAGACACACACTCATGGCCTTTAGTGGAAGCACGCCACGCCCCTTTGCCAGACAGTAGGACGACTCAGACCCACTCCGAACGGGGTACAAGCTGCCTGCACAGACCCTGACATACACACACACACACACACACACACACACACACACACACACACACACACACAGGATTCTCTCCTGGTATGTCCACCGCTGCTTCCCTCTCTGTCCTCAGGCTCCGGCTGGGTCCCACCCATGTCTTTCTCTCCGGACTGGCTGTGTCACTGTGTCTATTTCTTTTCCCTCCTCGGCCCTCCTCGTCCGTGCTTCTTGATCTCTTTCTCCCTCCCACACCCTCCGCTTGCATCGTAAGTGGGCAGTCGGGTTCCTGTAAGCCATGTTCTTCCATCTGCACTCAGAAGGCTGGTGACAACCTAGGTCTTCACGGGAATATGCCAAGAAACCCAGCCGTGAGGAGGGGTCAGTGCACAGGCCGACATCCCAAGCTATGATGGGCTGCTGGCAGCCCACACAGGTCAGATATAGGAAGGAACTGTGAGGAGTGCAGGCAGTGGAGTCTCTCCCTGCTGTGTGCAGACAGCGTGGGAGGTACAGGAAGCCAACGGACTGCCCAGTGTCGATGGGGTCTGATGCATTTGCAGAGGCTGAGGAGTGTGGGGACTAGTGTTTCCTGGTGTTTCTGCAAATGCCATGATCCCGTCCTTTGCTCTTAGCCTGGGAGGTTTGGAGGGGGTGTGTGTCTGTTTCCACAGCATCTGAAGGCACAGCTCCTTGACACAGCACAGATTCTGAATCACCCCCAGTTGTCGGCCATGATGGGTGCCCAGGACAAAGACGTGCTCAGCTACGTGGTCGACTTGGAGGTCAGACCGGGGAGGCTGTGGCTGGGGGCCGTCCCGTCGGGTGTGGGATTTGGGCGGGAGAGGGTGAGGCAAAGGTGCTCACCCTCACAGCCAGGCAAGTAGCTCGGGAGCCCGAGGGAGGACACTTGCCCCCTCCTGTCCCATTGCTCACGGCAGGTGGAAGAAGTGGGCCATCCCAAGTACCGCTGCAGAGTGATGTTTTTCTTTGGGGCCAACCCGTACTTCCGGAACCCAGTGATCATTAAGGAGTATCAGCTTAGCTTTGCTGGTAGGGTGTGGGTCCCATGATGGTGCGGGGCAGGGGGTGAGGAGCATGAATCAGGGGCATGCGGGAGGGCGACGGGGAGGGGGAGGTGGGTGGGGAGGAGGCCATCAGGTTGCTCCTCAAATCCTCTCTTCCTGCAGGCTACAGGGCATCGCATTCCACTCCAGTCCAGTGGTTCTGGGATTATGAACGTGGAGCTCCCAGTCGCAGGCATGACCCCACCAGCCTTAACTTGTTCAACTGGCTGTGTGAGCACAGCTGCCCAGGGGCGAACAGGATTGCCGAGGTGGGGCCCCTGAGGCCTTCGTCAGCAGTGGGAATGTGGGTGGCCCCCGGCCAGAGAGGAGAATGGGCTATGCCCAATGTGGTGCCGGCCTGTGTCCCCTTCCAGATCATCATCGAGGACCTGTGGCCCAATCCCCTGCAGTACTACCTGAGGGAGGAAGGGACCAGAAGACAGTGATCTGACGTGCGCACGTGTCGGTGAGAACCCCAGTATGCGGTGTGTTGACCTGTGTGTTGTATGGGCAAGGGAACGTGGGCCAGACATTGGCTTGGAAATGGAAGGTCCGCCGAGACAGGGACACAGGTAGCATGGGGAGAGGGTGGGAGGATGACAGGGGACCTGCACAGACTCAGCTGCAAACACACAGAGGGTCGAAGCCTGCAAACCAAATGCAGTTGTGCTGTGGGCTGGGGCTTTGGAGAGCAACTCAGGACGAGCAATGCTTCTCCACCACAAATGCTCCCCGTGGATGTCCGCCCTCTCCCGGACTTCCCCCTGCTCCTTCAGTCTGGATTTGCCTGCCAGTCTTTGGGTCAGGAGCTGACGTGTCCCCAGACGCCACTGTGGTGAGAATCTCGCACTTCCTTCCATGTGCCCCACCACGCCATGTCCTCGCGCAACCTCACAGCCATTCTTAGAACTGGTCCAAGGCCATTGGGGGCTGGAAATGAATCCCTGGGTGAGAAAGCAAGGGGGATCGCAAAAGGGCGAGGCACAAGAGTGACACCAGCTGGGAAGTATTTGCCAATATCCCGTATCATTCTTGGTGTCTGTTGCGTGGGGGTGTGTGTGTGAGCGTGTACGCAAATGTGTCTGCGTGTGCCCACATGAGTCAGGGGCTCTGCATCTGTGTGGGGTGAATGCGCAGAGCTTCTATCTTTGCCCATGCAGAAACAATGGAGGACACCACGAGTGCTGGAAGAGATGGGTGGATGAGTCTCCTGTCTTCTACGTGCCCCGGAGAGAATTGAGGAAGAGATAACGTGTGGCAGCCTTGAAGAGTTTCCATGATGTTTATGTGGACACATACAGGACGTTGAAAACCCTTCTGTTTGTGTGTGTGTGTGTGTGTGTGTGTGTGTGTGTGTGTGTGTGTGTGTGTATGTGTTTATGGGGACCTCAGGAGGGACGACGAGATCGGGACCTGAGTGTGACTGTCCTAGCCACTGCCCGGGTGATTCTGTGTGTGCAGGAGAGGTGCAGTCCTGGTGTGGGGCAGGTGTTGCCATGTGCACTGAGGCCTGCTTTCTTGGGCAGGCAGAGCCTGGAAAGAGGAGGAGGAAGAGACAGACCTGTTATTTGGAGACCTGTTGTATAGACCAAAGCCGAAAGGCAGGGAAGGGGATTGCACAGTGGGACCAAATTGGTCCATTGGGTCCTGGTACAGTGTGGCCAGGCCTTGGTGGGATTCAGCCAGGACCGTTGCTCCCAGAAGGGTGTCCTGTCCTTGGTGAGATAGAATCCAGGGAGCAAAGCCTCCAGTCAGGATACAGAGCTAAGGCCCCGTGTCCCCGGAGAACTCAGGAGTAGGCAAGCTTCTCACAGTCGATGCCAGTATACCTTGCTGCTGCCTCCCACACCCGGGGCCCCTTTGACCCCGAGCCCTGTCCTCAGACAGTGGCTCAGGATGGGAGATGTGTGAGGGGAAGAGGCAGGTGTAGGTTGTGGGCAGCAGCGAGGCTTATGAGTGGGATTTCATGGAGAGAGTACGCGCGAGGGCGGAGATCCAGCGTGAGTTCCTGCGAGTGTGTGCGGGTGTCTGTGGCAAACTGGGCCTGAGATCCGTGGTGGTGCCGGCAGTGTGAGCGTGCATGTGTTCGTGCGATTGCGTAGCCGTGTGTCTCTGTGTGTGCAGGAGTGGGTGTGTAGCCGCTGGAGAGACAAGGAGAGACACATGGGTCTCTGTGGATGAGGTGCTTAGGTGGGACAGTCAGGTGCCAGAATACAAGAGTGCAGTCCCTTCCCTCCTGAGTCCTGATGGTAATCGGCAGGATGGGTGCAATCGTTGCTGTGCCAGCGGGCTCAAGTCAGGATGCAAAAGGGAAATTGGTGCAAGGTCAAGAGGGGGGCCGAGGGGAGGAAAGCCTGTGCCCAGTGGCCAGTGGACCACTTGTGAGTGAGTGTGCTTGTGTGTGTGTTAGTGTGTGTCTATGTGGGAGTGAGTGTGTGTGTGTGTGTGTGTGTGTGTGTGTGTGTGTGTCTGTGTGTGTGTGTGTTGCGTTGCCCTGGTGGGCCTACAGTAGCAAATACGTAGGGGCTACATGGTTGTGCCCAGGCTTTGTGCACAGAGTAGCTAGGGAACACAACCTGTCAGGCTACGTGGTGTGCAGGGGGCGTAGGTATTTCCCTGGAGGGAGCCGTCCAGCAAGAATGTCTGCTCTTGGCAGACGTGCCATGTTTTGTCACGAGTCAGCTCTTCCTCGGGGCTCTCCTCTCTGCTTCCTGTGCACCAGGCCCAGGGAAAGGGAGGAGCTTGGACCCTAGACCTCAGGTGACTTGAGACCCCCAGGGGTGCCATACAGGATGGTGTGTGGGGATCCGTGTGTTGATGGGCAGGTGAGCAGCCTGCCAGCTGCTCTCTGAGGGGACAGTTCCTTGCCAGCAACACCTCTCCCCGCAGCACAAGATCACCACTGTCGCTGCAGCTGGGCTGGGGACATGTCAAGGTGTGTCCCAGAACTCTGTTCCCCTTGCACGTAAGGGGTGCCAGAATGAGCCTCTCAGTCCCTGTGCGGGCGACCCTAATTAGCCTCAGACTTTGTCGATTCCTGGCCTCACGAAAATGGGGAACTGGGTTCCTTTCTCAGCGTCTCAGCGGTTGCATGTCGACGGAGGATGCTGTGGACAGTGTGGTCAGGATTCTGACCGGGCTCCACCTGCCCCGCCCCAAACCGCAGTGGGCAGCACGTGGCCCACTCTGTGTGTGCTTTGGGGAATCTAAAGCCTTACAGCCCCTCCCGTATTCTTCTCAGGTGGTGGAGGTTCAAAGGGGCCTAGGGAGGAACACTGGTCCCAGTCTGCTGCCGGCTGTGCCCACAGGTGTGCGTGCCCAGCTACTTGACGCTGAAGCTGCAAGGCTTTGCACTGCCCCCAAAGCCCCATCCCTAGGATTTGCGTGTGGGCCAGATGGAAGTGAAGTCCCAGTGACCCTGCGGGATCACAGCGGGTGGTCTCGTCTGTGCCTGGCTACCCGCCTACCTGCCTTCCACATAGCCCGTTGCCCCCATACAGGGCTTTCGGTAAACACGCGGCCACCATCCAGCATGAGAGGGAAGGCTGGACGGTGTCCCAGTACCGCTGGTCATGTGTTGGCTGCTGCCAGCTGACAGCATGGAGACCCCATGGCCCGGTGGAGGACGTCCGACCTGTCCTACAAGGAATTGGGGACGACTGTAGGGATGCATCAGGTCCCATGCAGTAACCTAGCCCTGACCTTACCTGCCTAGCGGGTGTTCGAAGCGCCTTTGGGTCCCAGGCCTGGCATGTGTGTCGGTGAGCTTCCTCCTGGATGGCACTGCCGACACAGGGCTGGCTGGTCAGGGGTCGCGTGTGAGGCCCGTTGGGGCCCGGCCTCTAGGTCCGATACTGCTGTAGGTGTTGTTGAAAAGACAGAGCACAATATGATCGTCCCTTGGGTGTCGCTGCACTGGGGATCCTGTCGCTGCTCCCAGGTTCCCACTACCAGGTCTCCCCGGGAGGCCTGGGAGGTTGCCAGGCTCCTTTTGCAGGGACACAAAGGCTTGTCAGGGCCCATGCCTCAGGGTCCGGTGCTCATTGCGGATGACTTGGGGGCAGTGCGAGAGCTATTGCTCCCGTTCTTAGGGGAGATTGCGGTGGTCTTAAGGGACAAAGATGTGCCTGGAGAAGAGAAGGATGACCAGAGGAAGCATTAAAGGAGGAGGAGAAGGACGATGAGGAGGAGTTGGAGGAAGAGGATTGGGAGGCGTTAGAGCAGGAGGAGAAGGAGTGAATGATTGGGTGCAGGAGAGGGAACAAGTGGAGGAGGAGGATGTCCAGGATGAGGAGGAGCACGAGCCAAAGGAGTAGGAGCGGCTGCGGGAGGATGTTGAGGAGGGCGAGATCAGAGGGAAGAGGATGAGGAGAAAAGATAGAGCCAGGGTGGAAGAGCATGAGTAGAAGTGTAGGAGCAGAAGGAGGAAGAGCCCGAGGAGGAAAAGGTGGAGGGAGAGGAGGAGCGGGAAGAGTTGGAGGAAGAGGATTGGGTGGGGTTAGAAGAAGAGGAGGAGGAGAAGGAGTAGGGAATGACTGGGTGCAGGAGAAGGACAAATGGAAGAGGATGATGTCGAGCACCAGGAAGAGGAGGATCGCGAGCCAAAGGAGCAGGAGCAGCTGGAGGAGGGAGTTGACTAGGACGAGAGCAGAGGGAAGAAGAGGTGAAAGGTCAGAGGTAGGGCAGGAAGGGCAGTAGCAGGAGAGGACCTGGAGAAGGAGGAAGAGTCCTAGGAGGAAGAGTTGGAGGAGGAGGAAGAGGTGAAGGACGAGGAGGATCAGATGCAGGAAGAGGATTGGGAGGAGTTACAGGAGGAGGAGGAGGAGGAAGACGAGTGAATGATCGGGTGCAGGTGAGGGAAGAAGTGGAGGAGGAGGAAGTCCAGGACGAGCAAGAGGAGCAGCAGGAGTCGAAGAGCAGTAGTAGCTGGGGAGGAAATTGAGGAGGACGTGAGCAGAGGGAAGAAGACGAGGAGGAGGAAAGGTAGAGCCAGGGCTGGAAGCGCAGTAGCTGCAGAGGGGGAGCAGAAGGATGAAGAGGCCCGAGGCTAAGACTTCCAATACTGTGTTGAGTAACAGCGGAGGGGGTGGACATTCCTGTCTCGTTCCTGACTTGAGCTGAGAGCTTTTGCTCATTGAGATGATATTCACGTTGGGTCGTTCATACATGGCTTTATGACCTCGATGTGTGCTCCTTCTATCCCTACTTTCCTGAGGGTTTTTTTTTTTTTTTTTTTTTTTTTTTTTTTTTTTACCAGGAAAGGATGCTGTATTTTGTCCAACACTCTGTCTGGATCGAGTGAGAGGATCCTGTGGTTCTCGTCTTTTCTTTGGTTGATGTGAGGAATCCTGTTAATTGTTTTGCGGATGCTGAACCAGCCCTGCATCCCAGGTGCAAATCCCACTGGGTCGTGGTGAATAACATTTTAATGTATTGTTGGATCCGAGTGTCTGATATCTTGTTGAGGAGTTTTGCATCCATGTGCATCAGGGAAATTGGTCTATAGTTCTCCTTTTTAGTGGGGTCTCTTTCCGGTTTTGGAATCAAGGTAACGCTGGCTTCATAGAAAGAGGTTGGAAGTTTCCTTCCATTTCTATTGTGGGAACAGCTTCAAGAGAATAAGTGTTAACTCTTCCTTAAATGTTTGCTGGCACTCCCCTGGAAAGCCATCCGGCCCCGCAGTCTTCTTCCTTCAGCAGGTTTTTGATTACTAACTTGATTTCTTTACTGGTGATGGGTCTGTTCAGATTTTCCTTTTCTTCCTCTTTCAGCTTTGGTAGTGTAAATGTTTCTAGGAATTTGTCCATTTCTTCCAGATTGCCCATTTTATTGGCAAATAATTGCTCCTAATATGCTCTTCTTATTGTTTGCCTTTCTGCTGTGTTGCTTGTGATCTCTCCTCTTTCATTCTTGCGTTTATTGATTTGGGCCGTTTCCTTTTTCTGTTTCATCAAACTGATGACTGGCTTATCAATTTTGTTAACTCCTTCAAAGAAGCAGCTTCTGGGCTCATTGATCTGTTCTCCTATTTTGGTTGGTTGGTTGGTTGGTTGGTTGGTTGGTTGGTTGGTTGGTTTGAGGTTGTTTTTGTTTTTGGTTTGTTTCATTTTTGGTTTCAATAGCGTTAATTTCCCCTAATGATTGTTATTTTCTGCCTTCTGAATGTGTTGGGTTTCATATGGTGTTCTTTTTACAGCCTCTTAAGGCGTAAGGTGAGGTTGTGTCTCTGAGACCTTTCTTTCTTCTTTAGGAAGACCTGACTTGCTAGATAGGTCCTCTTATTACACACCCTGGTGCGTCCCAGGGGTTTTGGGTTGTGGTGTTATCAGTAACTTCCATATACATTTTCATTGACTTCCGTATACTTTGTATATCCTCTTTAAACCCTTGGTTAGCCCATTCAGGCTTTAGTAGGATGTTCTTCAGTCTCCCAGTATTTGTGACCTTTCCAAATTGTTTCTTGTAGTTGATTTCGAGTCTCGTAGTGTTGTGGTCTGAAAATGTGCACGGTGTGACCTCGATCTCTTTGAACTTCCTTAGGGTTGACTTTTTCCGCCAGGAAATGATCTATAGAGGAGAATATTCCATGAGCACTGGAGAAGAACGTATGTTCTGCTGCTTTATTATGAAATGTTCTGAAGATATCTGTGCAGCCCATCATGTCCAGTGTGTCCTTCAACGCCCCCGTTTGCTTGTTGAGTTTTTGTTTAGATTATCTGTGTATTGCAGCAAGTGGGGAGTTGATGTCTCCTCCTATGATGGCATTACTAAGAATGAGGTTCCTTATGTTTGTGATTAACTGATTTGTATATTTGGTTGCTCTCAAATACACCACATAAATGTTTTCAATTGCTAGGTCTTCTTGGTGGATAGACCCCTCGATTATGACATCATGCCCTTGTGCATCACTTGACACAGTCTTTACATTAACGTCTGGATTGTCTGATAGAAGTATGGCTACTTTGGCTTTGTTTGGTTGACGGTTAGCATGACAGATGATTCTCCATCCCCTTATTTTCACTCTGAAGTTGTTTTCACATCTACAGTGGGTCTCCGGTAAACAGCATATCGATGCAACTTGTTCCTCATCCATTCTGTTCCCCTGTGTGTTTTGATTGGAGCATTGAGTCCACTGACGTTTAAAGTGAGTACTGAAAGATATGAATTTATGGCCATTATCTTGTTTGAAGGGTTGGAGGATAAAATATCTATATATCTTTATATCTATATCTATATCTACGTCTCCATCTCCATCTATATGTATATGTATGTGTATGTGTATATGTATATTTATATATATATATGTATATGTATATGTATATCTATATGTATGTTTATATGTATGTGTATGTGTATATGTATACGTATTGTATAACTATATCTATATATCTATATCTATATCAATATCTATATATCTCTATATATCTTTATATATCTACTTCTATATCTATTTCTAAATATAAATATAAATATAAAAAGTATAAATATAAACAGGTAGATAGGTAGGTAGGTAGGTAGGTAGGTAGATAGATAGATAGATAGATAGATAGATAGATAGATAGATATGAATTTCCCTCTGAGTGTCCCCCCTTAAAATTGCATGCAGGTCTGATTTAGCGGTCACAAACTCCTTTAAATTTTGTTTGGGAACCTTTTTCTCTGTTTCTATTTTGAATGACAGCCTTGCTGGATAAAGAATTCTTCACTGCGGATGTTTCTAATTCAGCACTTTGAACGTATCCTACCACTCCTTTCAGGCCTGCCAAGTTTCTCTGGATAGGTCTGCTGCAAACCTGATCTATCTTCTCTTGTAGTTTAGGGACTTGTTTCCCCTTGGTGCCTTCCTGATTCTCTTTGCCTGAGTACTTTGTGAGTTTGAATATGATATGCCTTGCTGAGGGTCAGTTTTTGTTGAATCTAATGGGGTCCTCGGTGCTTCCTGGATTTTGATGGTGTGTCTTTCCCCAGGTTAGCAAAATTTCCCACTATGATTTGCTCACATAACCTTTCTACCCCTATTTCTCGCTCTTCCTCCTCGGGACCCCTATGATTCTGATGTTGTTCCTTCTGCATGAGTCACTGATTTCTCCAATTCTTCAATCGTGCTCTTTTCCTTAATCTCCCTTGATTTTCCTGCTTCCATAGTCTCCATACGTTTGTCCTCTGAATCGCTGATTCTCTCTTCTGTCTCATCCATCCTTGACACCGCTGCATCCATCCGGCATTGCAGCTCAGTTATATCATTTTTAATTTCATTCTGGCCAGTTTTCACTTCATTTTTTCTCTGCACAAAGGGACTCTAATCTACATTGGACTGCAGCTAGTATTCTCATCATCGTGCTTCTAAATGCTGCTCCAGACATCTTGCTTGTACCTGTGTTGGTTGAATCCCTGGCTCTCGTTTCTTCATGGTCTTTCTGGGTGAATTCCTTCCTTTTGTCATTTGGAATGGAGAAAAGGAACTCATGAGGTGGAAAATTCAAATGAAATATTCAAAGTGTAAAATGTTAAAAGTAAAAACTTAAAAACACACACGTAAATAATGGAATGAATGATGCTAGATTCTAGGCATGTTTCATCTGGGTGTTGAAAGTGGTTTTGTCACAGGGGAGAAAAAAAAAAGTGGGAGTGGAGAAAAATTTAGAAAATACCAATAAAAATATTAAAAAGGGAAATGTCGTGAGAATTTGAAAACTCAATACACTGAAGTAGACTAAAAGGAGAAGATGGGAGTAAAATAGAATTTGTGAATATAGACACAAAAGGAAAGAATAATGTAGAAGAGTTTTAAAGAAAATTAGTAAAATTTCCACCTGCCCAGTCTCCTTTGCCTCTCCGCGCACAAAAGCACCTCCCTTCCTGCGCCTCCTCGCTCTCCAAGTTGACTTCTCCATGCCACGTACCTGCTGAATTCGGAGGTTCAGGATATGCAGATTGCTGTGCTAATCCCCCAGTCAGTTTCCTGGGTGGGTACGATGGTTTAGTGTTGGTCTGGCTGTATTTCATGCACACGAGACACTTAAGAAGCTTCCATGCTGTCTGCCATCTTGGCTCCTCCCCAAAGAGGTGAGATGTGTAGCACCAGTTCTCTGATATGAGACATCCCATAGGACAGTTGTGGTCGGTGACAAAGCGGAAAAGGGCATGTACCACACAGGGAGGTCACCCTGGAGGGGGAGGCAGAGAACCTGCTCCAGACCTGGGAGGGGAGGCAGGGGCTCCAATGCTGGAGCCACGCCCACCACCCTCCAGCTGATGGTTCCTGAACAGCAGCCAACTGTCTGGGTCTGGCCTGGAGCTCCTTCACCCCAAGGACCTGTGGTCAAAAAGTTCACTGCCCTGCCTCTGCCCCACCTCCACCACAGCCACAGCCACAGCCACAGCCACAGCCACTGCAGTGTCCGAAGGGCCACGTGGCCGTGGGCGTGCTTCCCAAAAGCTGGTGGGCTCCAGAAGGAGGCAGCAGGCATTTAAAAACCTTGGGCCTCGACACTCCACCTGTCAGGCCTAGTCTGGAGCCTCATGCCTCAAGTTCCCACCCCTTGTGCTCTATGGCCCTAGCCTGAGGATGGGCTAGGGCCCCAAAGCAAGGGAGTCATGTTCCGGAAAACGCTGAGATTCCTGAGAATACCGGGCCTCCATTCTGCTGGAAGAGGGCGTTCGAGAGTCCAGGCATCGTGGCAGCACGCCCGTCTCAGTCCCAGACAATTTCACTCATTCATACGCACGCGCACGCGCACGCACAGGCACAGGCACGGGCACACACACACACTCCCCCTCTGTGGCTGTCTCTAGTTGTGACTTACTCTCCTTCCTCGGCCTCCTTCCATGTCCCTCTGGCCTCTGTCTGTCTCTGAGTCCCTGTGATCATTTTCTTTAGGGAACGCTTCCTCCCTCCCACACCTCCATCTCTCTTTCTCTGTCTCTGTCCTGTCCTGGGACAGTATCAGTGCATGTGGGTTTCCGTGAGCTGTGCATGTCCATATGGACGTAGTAGGCTGCTGATGGCACAGGGCTGCAGGGGAACGCACAAAGGAACGCACAAGTACCAGGGGTCAGAGCACATCCAGACCTCCTAAGCCGTGACTGCCTCCAGGCAGCCCACACAAGCTGGGTATGCATGTGAACTGAGAAAGGTCAGTCCCTTGGCCCTTGCCCTGTAGGTTGCAGCCAGCTGGGAGGTACTGAGACCCAAGGGACTCCCCAGTGTTGAGAGGGTCTGAAGAAAGGGCAGGAGCCGAGGAAGCAGGGAACCTAGTCGTAGCTGGTGTTTCTCCACCTGCCATGTTCCAGTGCCATTGGTACTGGAAGGTTGGTATCAGGTGTGGCTCTCTTTCCTTGGCATCTCAATGCAAGCTTCCGTGACCCAATGGAGGTCCTGAATCGGCCCTAGTTTTCAGCCAGGTTTGGGCCCCAGGACAAATGCATGTGCTGTGTGAGGGGGAAAAGCAAGTGTGAGTCGTGGGGAGGAGCTAGCTTCGTGAGTGGGATGTGGCAGAGGGCATGAGTGAGTGCACAGGTCCACTAGAGCGTGTCTGTGAATGTATTGTGGCTGGCGCCTGTGAGTACTTTTGCCTGGGCCTTAGCGTTTGTGCTGGCAGCGTGCGCGTGTCTGTGTCCACGTGCCGCGTGGCCGTGCATCTTTGTGCCTGAGTGAGTGTGCGTAGGCCGTTGGCTAGCGAAGGAAAGAGACTGGGGGCTTTCCTGACTTGGTGAGTAAGGGGGAGGCTCCAGTGCCAAAGTGCAGCGAGTGCAATCCCTTCGCTCCTGGGATCGACACGGAGCTAGCTGATCACCTTTCATGACGGGAGGAAAGCCTGGACTTTGCCTGGGTCCGCTCATCCTGTGTTGCCTTGGCCAGGGGCAAGTTGGGGTTGGGCCTTCCATGGCGCAGTGGAGGAGGACCAAAGTTCCCTGCAAGGAAGTGGGCATTAGTGGAGGGAGGCAGCAGATAGCAAGAGTAAGTCTGGCCCTGCTCCTGGAGCGGCCTAGGGGATCATCGCAAGGCCTTGTGGTCCGAGCCTGGGGATGTGTCTCGGTGAACATCCTCCTGGATGACCCTGCAGAGACGGGCCTGGCTGGTCTAGAGTCCCTTGCGAAGTTGGGGCCCGGCCCCTGGGCCCCAATATTGTGGTAGGTGTTGGTCAAACTGAAAGGCATTGCCTGCTTGTCCCAGACAGTCCCTGCACCTGGGACCCAGATTTGCTCCCACGTTCCTGCCACGGGGTCTCCCAGCGATGCGTGGGAGTTTGACAGGCCCCATTTCTCTGGAGGGAGTGAGTTGCATAGGTCAGGTGCACCAGGGTCTGGGCCTGCTTTCCTGTCTTGCCCACCCCCTACGTCCTCTGCTGAGGGCAGCTTGAGGGCTCACCACTGGACCTGTTCCTCTCCCTTTCTGGGTAAGCGTTTGCCTCTCTGTCGGTCACACTGGCCACCCCCTCTCAGCCCCCTACCACCTGGTCAGC
Source organism: Neofelis nebulosa (assembly GCF_028018385.1). Lineage (NCBI taxonomy): Eukaryota > Metazoa > Chordata > Mammalia > Carnivora > Felidae > Neofelis > Neofelis nebulosa. Next base: position 5,496,454 of record NC_080801.1, read on the forward strand.
CTTCCCCCCATCCACCTGCGTGTCTATGCATTGCTGTCACCTGAAGCGGTGGTGTGCTGCCTCATATATCACAGCCACCCTGGAGCATTTCTGTACCCCGTACGTATCGTGACATAGCCCAATGAGTCTGGAGGAACCTCTTCTGTGTCACGGAAGCAACATGTTGGCCAGAGGGCCCGGCACACGAATTTGGAAATCCTAGAATCCCCCGCCTGCGGGGCAGCCTCCTGGTCCCATAAAGAGGTAGGGGAACACTGCACTCCACCAAAGGGAAAAGGCAATGCATGAGTGTGGTGCCTGGCCAGGCAATGCATCTCAAGCCTCCAATCGTGCAGTGGCTCTGTGTGGTGTGTGTGTGTGTGTGTGTGTGTGTGTATGTGTAGCTGGTGCTGTCTGACATAGACCGGCAGGGAGTCCACATCACCACTGCCCTGACAGGGAGGGAGACCACATCATTGCCCTCACTGCACACCGTCTGCAGCTTATTGCTTCCCCAAAGTGGTCATGTGGCTTCGTGTAGACCGTGGGGCGTGTCCCTCACTTGGGTCCCAACACTACATCCCCCAACCCCCTGAAACCTCTCGGAGACCCTTGAAATCATGCTGTCTGTGGCACAGGGGGACAGTGTTTTGAGTCAGCGCCCACGCTCATGGCAGCCTGCCGCCTAAGTGAGTGGTAAAGGAAATGGGAGCAGGATGAACAGACATATGGCCAACGAAGGCCTGGGGAGGGTCCCTGTGAGAAGATGGCCGACCACTGTGGGAGGAAGGGGACCGCTGTCTGTGGGGCAGACGCAAGCTCCAGGAATCCCAGGGCTCACGGGCACGGGTCTTTCCTGTGCACTGCCACACACGGGAGGAATGGGCAGCCGATCGTGAGAGGGGGGTGTGTGCTTGCCAGCGTGTCACGTTCCAGGCAACGGGGACAAACGGCAAGAGCGGCGCGCGTGATACGCAGCCTCCCCTAGTGTGGCGTCCTCTCCACGTCACACACCTCTGGTCACCGACCTTCCCTAGCCGGTGCACTGCTAGACTGCTGTCATGACATACATGTCTTCTGGGAGCAAAGATGGACGTAGAGAATATGCAAAGGAGGCTGAGCAGATGGAAAACCAGGGTGCACAGACAGCAGGCGCACAGCTGAAATGCGTCTCCCGGACAGCCAAGGTGACCGCTGAGTGGATTTGTCAGACTAGGGGCACAATGAACAACGGTGGCGGTGTACATGGGAAAAGCGTGGAGGTCCCCCTTTACCCGTGTGTATAGACAGCCGCGTGCCCAGCGCAGCGTGGAATGCAAAGGTCGCTTTCGCATGGCCAGAAGCCAAACAGGGCACCCAGAGCGCACAGAGGGCCGGCTGCAAGCCCCCCGGAGGAGTTGCCCCGCACGGGGCCCACAGCCTTCCTGCCTATGCAACAGACGCGCCCCAGTTTCCTGGTGACCTAGGGGCGGGACCGCCGAAGCCACGCACGCCACCGTCCCTATGATTGGTCCCGAAGGCAGTGAAGCAGCCTGGGCGTGGCTTGGAGCTCCCTCAGCCTCAAAGCCGCAGGCGCACACCTCTCACCACAAAGGCCTCCGAGGCAGCATCGGCATGGCGATAGCCACCGCCGAGGCATCCTGGGTACAGCACCATGCGCATGCGCCCCCTCGACGTTTGGGCTCTGGGAGGAAGGGGGAGCGAGTTGCCAGCCATTGCCCTCAGGGCTCCACTGACTGGGTCTGGGGAGGGGGGCCGTGCTTTCACGTCCCGCTTCGTCGCCGGTAGGAGCCACAGTTGGTGTCTCGGGCCGGGGCCGCATGTTGCGCGACTCGTGTTTCCGAAACACTGGGGACGCCCGGAGGCCCCATGCCGCCTTCGACCGGGAAGGGGGCGGTCGAGAGACGAGGGCCCGTGGGGACACTGGGCGTCCGGCAGCGCCGGAGGTGCCGCAGGCCGAAGGCTTGCAGGCCACAAGCGAACAGCCTGTGCAGGAAGGCCAGGCCCGACCCGAGAGGCAGGTGGGCGGCCCCAGCGAGATATCGGTGCCGCTGGTGCATGACATAATGGCGGTGGAGGCGCTGTGGGGCCTGGTGGAGGAGGAGGTTGAGGTGCCGGCCGCGGAAGAGGACACGCGTGGGGAAGAGGGGCATGACCAGAGGAAGAAGGGGGAGGAGGACGAGGAGCAGGAGCAGGGGAAGGACAAGGTCCAAGTTCACGAGGAGAAGGACCTGAAGGACGAGGGGGAGCAGCAGGAACAGAAGAGCAGAAGGAGGAGGAGGAGGAAGAGGGGGAGAGGCAGCAGGAGTCAAAGATTAGAAGGAGGACGAGCAGCAGAAGCCCAAGCAGAAGGAGGAAGAGCGGAAGGAGGAGGAGTTGGCGGAAATGAAAGGGGAGGAGCAGGAGCACCAGGGTGTACAAGCGGGCGCGGCCGTGGCGGTGGAGGCATCGGCGGCGGCAGTGGCAGGGGAAGGGGACCAGGAGGAGGAGCAGGAGGAGGAAGGGAAGGCGTGGGAGCCTTTCCAAGGGAGAGCAGAATTGCAAACGGAGGAGGAAGAGGAGCAGGAGAAGGGAGCGCTGGAGGAGCAGCAGCAGGGCGAGGAGGAGGTGGAGGGAAAGGAGGACAAGGAGGAGCGGGAGGAGGAGGAGGAACAGAAGCCGAGTGAGCAGGAAGGCCGATGGGTGGAAGAAGCCCAGGAGCTGCAGGTGAAGCAGCAGAAGAAGGAGCGGGTAGAGTCAGGCCTCCGTCCTTGCCCTTCCCCACTGGAGGCTCTGGAGGCCCTTCAGATAGAGCTACAGCCGGTGAATAAACAAGCCAGCCGGGAGCACGCTCCACTCCAACTCAGGATGTGGCAGAGGCGGCAGCGTCATCTGGAACAGAGAAGTGCCCTTATCCAGGGCATCCGTGGTTTCTGGGCCAAGGCTGTATCCTTCCTGCTGCTGGTGGAGGGTCCAGAGGGGGCTGGGCTTGCGCAAGAGGAAGGAAAGGGAGGTGACATTTAGAGGAACCCAGGACAGGGACTGGAGCTAAGCCGCGCTCCAGTGGCCGGGAACGTGCAAACGTGATCCCATCCGGCGGTCCTGGCTCTGCAATGAGTGTGGGAGGAGGGCAGTGCCGGGGTGGGGGAGGCATGTGTGCTTTACGTCGCACCTGGCACGGAAACAGCGCTGGGAGAGTGGGGAGTGGCGGTGGAGGTCCAGGCCAGGACGGGGAAATGACCGGGGGCTTCTTCCCACACAAAGCCGCGTGGGGGCACGTTTCTGGGTCCCGCTAAGCATCTTGCTGCGGGGAAGGCGATGTGAATGCCCACTGGTCGGCGCGAGACCGGATGTGTGCTGTCTGGCTGTGTGGAAGTAAGCGTCCTCAGTGTCCTCATGAGCACACAAGGCTAGGCGTGGTTGCGGGCGTCTGGGCATGCACAGCCTCCTGTGCGTGTCTAGCAGAGCCCTGCGCGATCCTGACACCCCGTGGGCCTGGACGCAGCCTGTGGGGAGGGCTTGAGACCCTGGGGGAGGACGTCAGTCCCGGGGGGAGGAAGCCTGGATGCTGTCCACACGTGTTCTCTGCTTCGAGCTCTCTCATGCCCAGCACCTGAAGGCTCTTTGACCTGCAGCAGTTTGTGAACCACCCTCAGATGTCAGCCCTGATTAGTAAGCCCGATGAAAGCATGCTTCGCCACAGGACCAATTTGAAGGTCGGCCTGGGAGTGGGAGGTGGTGTGGGGGGCTGGCCGTGTGGGGAGGGGAGGTGGTGGGGAGAAGTGACGTGTTCCTTCCTCAGGGGAGGGAGGGTGTCCTGGAAGAAGATTTCACATTTCTGCCCCACTGTACCACGGCAGGTGGAGGAACACAAGTTTCCCAGGGAATGCCGGAAGATCCTGCTGTTTTTTGTCAAGAACTCCTACTTCCAGAATGAAGTCGTTACGAAGGAGTATGTCCTAGGCCTTGCTGGTAAGTGTCCCCTGACTGCATGGGCGGCAGTGGGTGGAGGGTTGAATGTGACTGGTTCTCTGGCGCCGTCTCACATACTCGTCTTCCTGCAGGGTATAGGGCGTCTCATTCCAGTCCCATCCAGTGGCACCCAAGGTACAGACAGGAGGCCTACAGACGCAGGCATGACAACAGCAGCCTCAACTTCTTCAACTGGTTCTCTGACCACAGCTTTGCCGGCTCTAGCAGGATTGCTGAGGGGGGGCCCTGTAACAAGGAAGGGAGGTGATTTTCATGGGTTCCCCCACTGCGTGGGATAGCTACCTGAGGCCTGGCCTGTCTCCCCTACCAGATAATCATAGAGGATCTTTGGCCCAATCCCCTGCCGTATTTCAAGATGAAGGAGGCCCCAGGAGAGAGAACTGAGAGGGAAAGAGGTGAGCAGCCAAGGGTGTGGGCACTGAAATGTGTGCCGTGGGGTCCGTGGCACAATTCTCTTCTGCATGGAGGCACCGAGACTCACAGTGGCACAGGAGGTGACACCAGGTCAAAAGGGCATCGGCCTGAGACGGGGAGTCTTAAGAAGTAACGTGTCAAAGAGGCTTTTCCCTTTGGGGAGCCTGAAGGTGGGAAGGGGGCTAGACAAAAAGAATGAGCAAAGCGGGACAACCAAAGCTGGCTCATCAGATAGCACGGTGACAACTGTCATTCCCGGACCATGAACCCCACCGTCAGGCCTCCTACCACCATCCCACATGTTGTCTGGCTTCGGGAGCCCCTTGTCAGCTTTGGCACAGCTTATCACACCCTCCCATTCTACTTTCCGTTTGGAAACATTCAAGCAACCTTAATCAGGGCCAAGATCAGACTCTCACCTGTCCTGTGTGTGTGTGTGTGTGTGTGTGTGTGTGTGTGTGTGTGTCTCTGTGTGTACCCATATATCCCAGGGATATGCACGATCTTGAGAAGAGTATGAAGGAGCATCGCACTTCATCGACCCCAGTGGAAACCCTTCCGATGCTCACCGATGGTCCACAAGATTCTCCTGCCCACGAAATGAGGACAAGGGTGATGGTGACACGTGGCGCAGGGCGGGGGTCCAATACATTTGAAGAAATATAGAATGGGAGATAAATATCATGAAGCGATTTGTGTGTCTTCCTCTCAGGTACGCTCTGGGGCGTGTCCATGTATACATGCGGCTGTCCAGGGGTGTAAGTGTTCTGTGCCTGCACATTGGAGTTGCAAGGAAGGGCGGGACGTAGGACATTGTCCGTAGGGATGGGTCACACATTGGGATTGCATGTGAGGTCAGTAAGATTGAAGCAATGGGGACTTGAGTGAGGGAGGCCAGGGCACAAACCTGAGAGAAAGGCCAGTGCCCAGGTTCCTATCTTTCCTGTGAAAAGGAGGAAATTCAAGGAAATGGAGACGCCAGCACAGGCCAGGGAGGTCCAATATTCAGGGTTTGGGCATGTCCATGATGGTGCCCCCAGAATCCCGCATGGGGACACCCTCAGTCATGTTGACTGAACCGCCACACAGGGAGGAATTCCCAGGGTTGATTACCCTCTGGTTTTCAGACGTCTCCCAATGCAGACTGTCTTGGGGACAAGGTCAGGATCTCAGGACCAGCCATACATATTTGAGGGATTGTGAGCAGGTTGTAAGATTGGTGTCCAGGGGAAGGAACCGAGGGACCAGAGGGAGAGTGGGTGGGTAAGACCGATGAAGTTCTGCTTCAGGCACAGTTGACAGGGACAACGTACACGCTGCAGAGAAAACAGCCCACTACAGTCTCAGGCAACTCCAAAATCACAGCCAACTTTTCTGGTTCCACTTCCTGAAGCTGAGCCTCCCAAACACCGCTTCACTTATTCACACACACACACACACACACACACACACACACACACACACACACACACGACTCCTGAAGGAGTCCTAGTACTGATGCCCTTGTGTGAACTTCGCTGTTTCTGAAAAGACCTCTGGTTACGAATGGGTGTCCCAGATTGCAAGCCAACAGAGGGGAGGGTCGCGGGGAGGTGGAGCTCTTACAGGGCACGAACACGCCATCCTCTCTCGTGTGCCCTCTGCCCTCTCATCATCAGCCGTGATGAGTCGGGTGATGTTCTTCCTCTGTGTCCACAGGCTTAAGCCCTGTGTCCAACACGCCATGTGAGACTTGTGAAAAGACTCCCAAGTGCAAACACCAGCAGGCGCTCAGGGAGGTCGCGTCGTCCCAGGCAGCCTGTGTTCCTTTGCCTGAGTGCCAGGACAAAGGCTGCCTCAGCCACATAGGGAACGATGGACTTGTGAGGCCTTAGCATTCTGTGCAGAGGTGCCGGGCAGGCCTGGAGCTTAGAAAGGACTGGGACGAGCCTCACCTGCGACGACGTGAGTGCGGGGGTACTCCTTACAGAGCAGATGGCTGCTTGCCAGAGATGTCTGTGCTAGGGATGGGGCAAAAGCTCCACCGTGCTAGCAGTGCAGTAGACAGAGTTCAGCCTTGTCCATCTCAGGCTCTTCTGTATCCCCAAGTAACACGGCCCCCAGCACAGCGTGCCTGAGAGTGACATCCCGACACTAATATTCCTGTCTCCCAAGCTGCCCAAGCCCCCCAGGATCCCCACTGCACAGCTCTGCAGTACAAGAGCCTTCTCTGCAGTGGCTCTATTCCAGAGAAGGCGAGGGCAGTCCCAATGCATGGAGGCCTCTTGTCCCTCTCAGTATGCAGACAACATGGTCAGCAGCGTGTCACCAGGCTGTGGAGTTGAGGATCTGTGCAACCAAGCCTCACCTCTTCCAGGGCGGAAGCTGTCGCACTCTCTAGAAGGGAAGGCAGGTCTTTCTCTCGCTGCTGTCTGCACACTGGCTGGAGAAGCACGTCTTCTCAGCTGCTTGATGTGTAAATGTCAGGGTACCCAGGAAAAGCTCCCTGTGCTGACCCGAGTCTTTGGGTGTGAACATCCAAAGAAAGTATGGCCCATGATTCTGCAGTGGGAATACGGCCTCAGTGGTCATGAGGCTGGGCCCCTTGGGGCATCTTTCTGCACAAGCAGGCCGTTACTTGATAGGTCTTGCCGAGCAGGAACACTTTACGGGACAGGTGAACACAGGGTCCCCCACACGTTAATATCTCCAGCCAATACCTCCTTAGGGGCCAGGGTGACGTTTCCGCCCGGCCTGTCCCAAAGACAAGGTACGGACAAGGTGTGGGTGTGGTTGCACTCACGGCCCCCAGAGCCAAACCCTCAAGTGTGGACACATGAGGTCCGTGGTCAGAGGCCTTGGTGCTCTGTGTCCGAGGGATTACAGCCCTCATGCTGCACACACGGCAGCCCCAGATTTCCTCCCTTATGCGCAGCAATCCCTGGGGAGCCCTAGGGTCCAGGAGCTGCTAAACCGCCTGCACAACTGTATCTGCTGCCCAGCGGCCTCTTCCACCCCAACATCAGCGTGTGTGGGCTCCAGAGTGCTGTCCCTTGAGAGAGGACACCCTCAGCAATTCAGGAGCCTTCTGACTTCCATGTTCCTGAACCACACGTGTCTCTCATTGGTCTGTCGGTATCGTCTTGTTGTCCTCTATGCACAGGAAATGTCTTGCTTTGCCTGTGCTCCTCTGTCTCCCTGAGTGAGCCCTGGCGTGTTTGTGTCTTTTCCTGGCTTTGCCTGTGCCGACACCTCTCTGGTGATGCCTCCTTGCCTGGCCTAAGTGGGCACAGCTGTACCCGTGTAACCGCCTTCGTCTCTGCACACCTGTGTCTTGTGTCAGCTGTGGCTCTGGTGGCCTGTCTTGACTTTGATGTATGCTTCTGCGCTTGAGTGTGTTTCCCTCTGAATTCAAACCCTTTCTTCCACTGACAGATCCAATTGCTGTCCTGCTGTCAGGTGGAGGGGCTTCTGCGCATTCTGTTATGTGTTCCAGGAGCCAGAAATCCTTCCGTGCCTGGAGGACCTTCGTCAGAGGATTGGCCATGCACTCACTGCCAGCCAGTTCATGTCCCCAAATGCAGCTGCCTTGCTGTGAGCATGCAGTCACACCTCTATTTTCTGTCCCTCTGTTTTCAAACCCTTTGCACCTGAGGGGCTCAAACGTCACTGGCCTGCACCTTGCACATGCAGGCGTAAATTGTGTAAAGCGGTCCAGCAACGTTTTCCCACTTACTCTTTTGCCATGTGGCATGTTCCTGGCTGGGAGAGACTTTCCCCTGCCAGTGTGTGTCTCGTTTCCGTGTGCCTCCTGTGTGTTCTGGTCCCTAATTTGTCCATTACGTCCTACCTGGGAGTCTGATTCATGTTTGCGGGAACGAGGCTGACCCCTGTGACTGCTGGGTTCTGAGCTCAGCTTAGTCCCCCAGGGCTAGTGCGTGAGTGAGGGACACAACGGGCAGTGACGGATGTGCCCGTATCCTTCACGTGCAAGCGCTCCGTCCAGCCACCTTCACCGGGACATTTCTCAGCGACCCCTCTTTGTTTGTGGTGAGAGCCCTTGCCTCTGAGAAATCTGACGAGGCGGTGAAGCATTGCTTACGGCTGCCCTGTGCAAGTTAGATCTCCAGAACTCATGCACACGGCAGGACTGCATCTTCACACCCGAGGCCCGACACCTCCTCATCGCACCCTCCCCTGATTAACACCACTCTGCTCTCTGGTGGACTGCATGCCTTTAACTCCTTTAGTCTCCTCAGGAATCCATCAGGCAGGGCTCACCACCACTGTGCTTCTGTCAGGGGCTGGCCTCTTTCAGTGAGCCCCGTGCTTTCTGCACCGATGCTCAATGCACCCGCCCAAGGGTGAGCCACACTAAGCCCGGCGGCGAGCCCTTTGGCCCTACGTTTCCCACCTATGTGCTTGGTGGCAGAGGTGCACAAGGAGCCCGCCTGCATGCGTGTCCCAGGTCCTCCACAGGGTACAAAGTACCGCCTCAGGAGGCTGATCCGCATCACACGGGCATAGCTCTGCTTGCACGTGTTAGCCTTTCGTATCATACAGGCAGCGCAGACTTAGAAATCCCGCCACCTGCTTACAACTATCCAGCCCTCGTGCTTCTGCAGACGCTCTGTGTCTGTACAGACATTTGAGTCACGGTCTCATGACCTTCCAATACAGCTTGATGGTCTGTCCTTAGCCTACAGCCTGGGATGCGGTTCTCACTCATTGTCCTCCCCTCGGGTGCCAGTTTCCTCCATCACTGTGGTGGAAGGTAAGCTTTATAACCATCCATTGGCTTGACAGTACTGGGCGGATCACCTGTCTGCGTCCGGGGATCCGAAGGAGACCTTGGCTCTTTTGCTCACGGTGCACCCTTTCTCCGTGATGAGTCGCTTTGGATGAGAAGCTTGCCAGAGGCGAGGGTTCTCAGAGTTGAGCACATTTCCTGGGCATCTGTGAGAACCTCGTTGGTTCCACTCAGACAGCATTGACATTCATGCATGTGCAGCCTCTGCCTTTGCTTGAGTTTGCTGAGCTTTGGGACGTGATTTCTTCCCGCACGTGCTGTGCCTAAATCTCTGCTGTGTCTTTCCGGCAGTCCCGTTTCCTGTCTCCTGCTGGTAACTACAGGGCTTCCAGCAGCCCTGTGGGGATCGGGTCCTGGTGTTCTTCCCTGCGGTGCCCTCTTCCTCACCCCGAATGACCTCAGTCATTCCTCAGTCTAGGAAGCTAGAACTAGCTTCCTTCTAGTTCAGGGTTCGTTTCAGACTGCCCTTAAGGTCCAGGTCGGAGTGGTGCCTTTTGTGCTGAGGGCTGACCACTGTACAGCATTCGTCTCTGTGCAAATTGCACAGGTGAATTTCACCAGGTGAAACTGCACACTGCAGTTGCCCTGTCTTCAGAGTCAGCCCACCTGTCTCTGCCTCGGCTGCCCCTGCTCTCCTTCCTCCTACCCTCTCCTTGCCTCCCCCTCCCTTGTCTTCTTCCTGTCCCTCCCTCCCACTTTCCTTCCAGCTCTCTTTGTCTTCGTCTCCCTCCTCTCCATCACTACTGCCTCCCCCTGTCTCCGCCGGTCTTCCTTGTAATAGGTGCCCCTCTGTCTCTTCTTGTCTTGCTCCTCCTCCCTGTCAGTCCCGCCAATCTCCCTGGGACTCTCCCTCTCCAGGCCGGTCTTCCCCTCCACTCGTCCTTCCTTCATCTGCTTGCACGTGTCTCTCTCTCTCCCTCTATAGCTCCCTCTCTCTGTGTGTCTCTTTCTCGCTGTCTCTCTCAGTGGACCTTCTGTGTCTGGGTGCATGCTTCTTCAGAATTCTCGTTGGCGCCTGGGAAATGTGAAGGGAACTCGTCTGCTATCGTGTGTACTAGTGAAAGCAGGCACGGGGCTTTCTCAGAGACAGACACAGACAAGTTTGCAATACTCGGTGAAGGGCCCCCTAAGTGCCCTGCTTGGTTGGAGTCGTCCTTCTTTTAGTGGAAGGTTAGATTTCCGGACCGGAGCAAACTGCTAAATCCTACTACCCCACCTCCCTGGCCCTCTGCACGGAGATCAGTAGGGCACCAGTGGCAGATGGGGCTCTGGGGTTGTTCTTTGCTCTGATTTGCAGTGCAGTGAGGTCTACTGAGCTGCTTTCTGGCAGGGACACGGCACTGGGGTGGATCTAGGGTGGGTGTCACCGGTTCTGGGTGGGCACCCACCTTACCGCTGCCCTCAGCCTGACGGCCAGGGAGGAGAAACCGTGCGGACGGCCATGTGGCCCCAGTAGGCGCGACACCTAAGGACTTCTCCAGGCCTTGCCCCAGCTTCATGAAGAAGGGGCAAGGGACGGAGCATGCAGTGGCTCACGGCGTGGACGTTCCTGTGCTGAATGCTCTGGTGCCCGTACTGAGGCCTCTGGGGAAAGGGTGTACAAGCGACCACAGATTGTGTGATACCGGGGACCTCGCAAGTCAGGCCTGGAAGGTGACAGCGCTGAAGAGGACATGCGGCAAAACGGGGCTCACGCTGGTGGCTGGGCACTTGCTCCAGAGCCCGGACCGGCCGCTGGCGCGCGCTTGCTGGCCACCAGCACCCTGTCTTGCTGTCTTGCAACTCATTGTTCCGCGAAGCTGGCCAGCGGGCCTGACCTGCCCTGGAACCACTTCGCCCCAGGCCGCATGCGCCCACTCTTCACTGCCTCTGTCTCGGCCCCTCCTCCACAGCAGCCACAGCCAATGCGGAGTCCTCAAATCCCAGAGCCTGTGCGCCTGCGCCCAACTTGGGCGGGCTGAGGCGGGAGGCAGCAGGGAGCTAAAGGTCTTGCGGCCAAGGCTCCCCCCACCGGCTGCCATTTCCCTGTCCTTGTCCTGAGGCTGCCCTAGCTACACTGGGGCCGGGGCGGAGAGTCATGGCCAGCGTGTCGCGGTCCGGAAAAAGCAGCGATTCCCGTCGACCCTGGACCCTGATCGTCCCGGATGAGAAAGGTCGAGAGTCCCGGACCCGCGGGAGTGCAGGGGCGCTGGAGGGCGTGGGTTGGCCGCAGTCCCCAGGTTCAGGGGCGGCAAGCGCCCATCGTGTGCAGGAAGCCCAGGCCGGGTGTGAGATACAGGTGGCAAGCCCAGCGGAGGAATTGGTGCTGATATTGGATGACGGAATGGTGGCGGCTGAGGTGGTGATCGGGGAGGAGGAAGAGGACGGCGGGGGGGCGACCGAGGAAGAGGTGGCTGGAGAGGAGAATTCTGAGGAAGCCAAGCCAGAAGCAGAGGACATGCACGAGGAGGAGGAGGTGGAAGTTGAGAGACAGCAGCAGGAGGAGATTCAGGAGCAAGAGGAGAAGCGCGAGGCAGATGCAGAGGCGGAGGAGGGGCCCCCGCTCTCACAGGAGCTGCAGCAGCGAGAGGCAGCGCTGCGTCCTGCCTCAGCCCAGGACCCACTGGCAGTGCTGGAGCGTCTTCAGCTGGAGATCAGCGCTGGGAATGCCCAGGATTCCAGGGCCTTACGGCGGCTGAAGCGCAGGATTCTTCGGAGGCGGATTTCTCACCTGGATCACAGAAGGGCCGTCATCAAGCACATCCCTGGCTTCTGGGCCCAGGCGGTATCCTTCCTTGTGCTGGTGGGTGATGGCGGGGGCTGTTGTGCAGGAGGGCTGGGCACTGAGAGCAGGGTGCCTCAGGGCGATGGCCCCGAGGGAGGAGAGCTGGGGAATGGTCCCTGGCCCTGGGTTGGTGTGGTCTGGGATCCAGTGTAAGGCCTTGCACAGGGGCGGTTGTTGGGCACGGGGGGACCCGGGGACTTGGAGCTGCTTCCTCTTGGTCTCCGCCAACATTGGCCTGCAGGCTGCTCTCAAACATTATTTGCGGACGCGAGTCATGTGTCCCCATGCTACCAGAGCTAGGGTAGCACAAAGCAGCCTTCACTCAGAGCAGATAAAGCAAGGAAATATTTCGCTGCAAAATGGGAGAGTTACACAGGCCGCACACCCACCTTCACATTCACAGGCTGTGCACGGTTTCTTAGCAGTTCCGTCAAAGGAGAGCTTTTCAGACACACACTCATGGCCTTTAGTGGAAGCACGCCACGCCCCTTTGCCAGACAGTAGGACGACTCAGACCCACTCCGAACGGGGTACAAGCTGCCTGCACAGACCCTGACATACACACACACACACACACACACACACACACACACACACACACACAGGATTCTCTCCTGGTATGTCCACCGCTGCTTCCCTCTCTGTCCTCAGGCTCCGGCTGGGTCCCACCCATGTCTTTCTCTCCGGACTGGCTGTGTCACTGTGTCTATTTCTTTTCCCTCCTCGGCCCTCCTCGTCCGTGCTTCTTGATCTCTTTCTCCCTCCCACACCCTCCGCTTGCATCGTAAGTGGGCAGTCGGGTTCCTGTAAGCCATGTTCTTCCATCTGCACTCAGAAGGCTGGTGACAACCTAGGTCTTCACGGGAATATGCCAAGAAACCCAGCCGTGAGGAGGGGTCAGTGCACAGGCCGACATCCCAAGCTATGATGGGCTGCTGGCAGCCCACACAGGTCAGATATAGGAAGGAACTGTGAGGAGTGCAGGCAGTGGAGTCTCTCCCTGCTGTGTGCAGACAGCGTGGGAGGTACAGGAAGCCAACGGACTGCCCAGTGTCGATGGGGTCTGATGCATTTGCAGAGGCTGAGGAGTGTGGGGACTAGTGTTTCCTGGTGTTTCTGCAAATGCCATGATCCCGTCCTTTGCTCTTAGCCTGGGAGGTTTGGAGGGGGTGTGTGTCTGTTTCCACAGCATCTGAAGGCACAGCTCCTTGACACAGCACAGATTCTGAATCACCCCCAGTTGTCGGCCATGATGGGTGCCCAGGACAAAGACGTGCTCAGCTACGTGGTCGACTTGGAGGTCAGACCGGGGAGGCTGTGGCTGGGGGCCGTCCCGTCGGGTGTGGGATTTGGGCGGGAGAGGGTGAGGCAAAGGTGCTCACCCTCACAGCCAGGCAAGTAGCTCGGGAGCCCGAGGGAGGACACTTGCCCCCTCCTGTCCCATTGCTCACGGCAGGTGGAAGAAGTGGGCCATCCCAAGTACCGCTGCAGAGTGATGTTTTTCTTTGGGGCCAACCCGTACTTCCGGAACCCAGTGATCATTAAGGAGTATCAGCTTAGCTTTGCTGGTAGGGTGTGGGTCCCATGATGGTGCGGGGCAGGGGGTGAGGAGCATGAATCAGGGGCATGCGGGAGGGCGACGGGGAGGGGGAGGTGGGTGGGGAGGAGGCCATCAGGTTGCTCCTCAAATCCTCTCTTCCTGCAGGCTACAGGGCATCGCATTCCACTCCAGTCCAGTGGTTCTGGGATTATGAACGTGGAGCTCCCAGTCGCAGGCATGACCCCACCAGCCTTAACTTGTTCAACTGGCTGTGTGAGCACAGCTGCCCAGGGGCGAACAGGATTGCCGAGGTGGGGCCCCTGAGGCCTTCGTCAGCAGTGGGAATGTGGGTGGCCCCCGGCCAGAGAGGAGAATGGGCTATGCCCAATGTGGTGCCGGCCTGTGTCCCCTTCCAGATCATCATCGAGGACCTGTGGCCCAATCCCCTGCAGTACTACCTGAGGGAGGAAGGGACCAGAAGACAGTGATCTGACGTGCGCACGTGTCGGTGAGAACCCCAGTATGCGGTGTGTTGACCTGTGTGTTGTATGGGCAAGGGAACGTGGGCCAGACATTGGCTTGGAAATGGAAGGTCCGCCGAGACAGGGACACAGGTAGCATGGGGAGAGGGTGGGAGGATGACAGGGGACCTGCACAGACTCAGCTGCAAACACACAGAGGGTCGAAGCCTGCAAACCAAATGCAGTTGTGCTGTGGGCTGGGGCTTTGGAGAGCAACTCAGGACGAGCAATGCTTCTCCACCACAAATGCTCCCCGTGGATGTCCGCCCTCTCCCGGACTTCCCCCTGCTCCTTCAGTCTGGATTTGCCTGCCAGTCTTTGGGTCAGGAGCTGACGTGTCCCCAGACGCCACTGTGGTGAGAATCTCGCACTTCCTTCCATGTGCCCCACCACGCCATGTCCTCGCGCAACCTCACAGCCATTCTTAGAACTGGTCCAAGGCCATTGGGGGCTGGAAATGAATCCCTGGGTGAGAAAGCAAGGGGGATCGCAAAAGGGCGAGGCACAAGAGTGACACCAGCTGGGAAGTATTTGCCAATATCCCGTATCATTCTTGGTGTCTGTTGCGTGGGGGTGTGTGTGTGAGCGTGTACGCAAATGTGTCTGCGTGTGCCCACATGAGTCAGGGGCTCTGCATCTGTGTGGGGTGAATGCGCAGAGCTTCTATCTTTGCCCATGCAGAAACAATGGAGGACACCACGAGTGCTGGAAGAGATGGGTGGATGAGTCTCCTGTCTTCTACGTGCCCCGGAGAGAATTGAGGAAGAGATAACGTGTGGCAGCCTTGAAGAGTTTCCATGATGTTTATGTGGACACATACAGGACGTTGAAAACCCTTCTGTTTGTGTGTGTGTGTGTGTGTGTGTGTGTGTGTGTGTGTGTGTGTGTATGTGTTTATGGGGACCTCAGGAGGGACGACGAGATCGGGACCTGAGTGTGACTGTCCTAGCCACTGCCCGGGTGATTCTGTGTGTGCAGGAGAGGTGCAGTCCTGGTGTGGGGCAGGTGTTGCCATGTGCACTGAGGCCTGCTTTCTTGGGCAGGCAGAGCCTGGAAAGAGGAGGAGGAAGAGACAGACCTGTTATTTGGAGACCTGTTGTATAGGCCAAAGCCGAAAGGCAGGGAAGGGGATGGCACAGTGGGACCAAATTGGTCCATTGGGTCCTGGTACAGTGTGGCCAGGACTTGGTGGGATTCAGCCAGGACCGTTGCTCCCAGAAGGGTGTCCTGTCCTTGGTGAGATAGAATCCAGGGAGCAAAGCCTCCAGTCAGGATCAGAGCTAAGGCCCCGTGTCCCCGGAGAACTCAGGAGTAGGCAAGCTTCTCACAGTCGATGCCAGTATACCTTGCTGCTGCCTCCCACACCCGGGGCCCCTTTGACCCCGAGCCCTGTCCTCAGACAGTGGCTCAGGATGGGAGATGTGTGAGGGGAAGAGGCAGGTGTAGGTTGTGGGCAGCAGCGAGGCTTATGAGTGGGATTTCATGGAGAGAGTACGCGCGAGGGCGGAGATCCAGCGTGAGTTCCTGCGAGTGTGTGCGGGTGTCTGTGGCAAACTGGGCCTGAGATCCATGGGGATGCCGGCAGTGTGAGCGTGCATGTGTTCGTGCGATTGCGTAGCCGTGTGTCTCTGTGTGTGCAGGAGTGGGTGTGTAGCCGCTGGAGAGACAAGGAGAGACACATGGGTCTCTGTGGATGAGGTGCTTAGGTGGGACAGTCAGGTGCCAGAATACAAGAGTGCACTCCCTTCCCTCCTGAGTCCTGATGGTAATCGGCAGGATGGGTGCAATTGTTGCTGTGCCAGAGGGCTCAAGTCAGGATGCAAAAGGGAAATTGGTGCAAGGTCAAGAGGGGGGCCGAGGGGAGGAAAGCCTGTGCCCAGTGGCCAGTGGACCACTTGTGAGTGAGTGTGCTTGTGTGTGTGTTAGTGTGTGTCTATGTGGGAGTGAGTGTGTGTGTGTGTGTGTGTGTGTGTCTGTGTGTGTGTGTGTTGCGTTGCCCTGGTGGGCCTACAGTAGCAAATACGTAGGGGCTACATGGTTGTGCCCAGGCTTTGTGCACAGAGTAGCTAGGGAACCCAACCTGTCAGGCTACGTGGTGTGCAGAGGGCGTAGGTATTTCCCTGGAGGGAGCCGTCCAGCAAGAATGTCTGCTCTTGGCAGACGTGCCATGTTTTGTCACGAGTCAGCTCTTCCTCGGGGCTCTCCTCTCTGCTTCCTGTGCACCAGGCCCAGGGAAAGGGAGGAGCTTGGACCCTAGACCTCAGGTGACTTGAGACCCCCAGGGGTGCCATACAGGATGGTGTGTGGGGATCCATGTGTGGATGGGCAGGTGAGCAGCCTGCCAGCTGCTCTCTGAGGGGACAGTTCCTTGCCAGCAACACCTCTCCCCGCAGCACAAGATCACCACTGTCGCTGCAGCTGGGCTGGGGACATGTCAAGGTGTGTCCCAGAACTCTGTTCCCCTTGCACGTAAGGGGTGCCAGAATGAGCCTCTCAGTCCCTGTGCGGGCGACCCTGATTAGCCTCAGGCTTTGTCGATTCCTGGCCTCACGAAAATGGGGAACTGGGTTCCTTTCTCAGCGTCTCAGCGGTTGCATGTCGATGGAGGATGCTGTGGACAGTGTGGTCAGGATTCTGACCGGGCTCCACCTGCCCCGCCCCAAACCGCAGTGGGCAGCACGTGGCCCACTCTGTGTGTGCTTTGGGGAATCTAAAGCCTTACAGCCCCTCCCGTATTCTTCTCAGGTGGTGGAGGTTCAAAGGGGCCTAGGGAGGAACACTGGTCCCAGTCTGCTGCCGGCTGTGCCCACAGGTGTGTGTGCCCAGCTCCTTGACGCTGAAGCTGCAAGGCTTCGCACTGCCCCCAAAGCCCCATCCCTAGGATTTGCGTGTGGGCCAGATGGAAGTGAAATCCCAGTGACCCTGCGGGATCACAGCGGGTGGTCTCGTCTGTGCCTGGCTACCCGCCTACCTGCCTTCCACATAGCCCGTTGCCCCCATACAGGGCTTTCGGTAAACACGCGGCCACCATCCAGCATGAGAGGGAAGGCTGGACGGTGTCCCAGTACCGCTGGTCACGTGTTGGCTGCTGCCAGCTGACAGCATGGAGACCCCATGGCCCGGTGGAGGACGTCCGACCTGTCCTACAAGGAATTGGGGACGACTGTAGGGATGCATCAGGTCCCATGCAGTAACCTAGCCCTGACCTTATCTGCCTAGCGGGTGTTCGAAGCGCCTTTGGGTCCTAGGCCTGGCATGTGTGTCGGTGAGCTTCCTCCTGGATGGCACTGCCGACACAGGGCTGGCTGCTCAGGGGTCGCGTGTGAGGCCCGTTGGGGCCCGGCCTCTATGTCCGATACTGCTGTAGGTGTTGTTGAAAAGACAGAGCACAATATGATCGTCCCTTGGGTGTCGCTGCACTGGGGATCCTGTCGCTGCTCCCAGGTTCCCACTACCGGGTCTCCCCAGGAGGCCTGGGAGGTTGCCAGGCTCCTTTTGCAGGGACACAAAGGCTTGTCAGGGCCCATGCCTCAGGGTCCGGTGCTCATTGCGGATGACTTGGGGGCAGTGCGAGAGCTATTGCTCCCGTTCTTAGGGGAGATTGTGGTGGTCTTAAGGGACAAAGATGTGCCTGGAGAAGAGAAGGATGACCAGAGGAAGCATTAAAGGAGGAGGAGAAGGACGATGAGGAGGAGTTGGAGGAAGAGGATTGGGAGGCGTTAGAGCAGGAGGAGAAGGAGTGAATGATTGGGTGCAGGAGAGGGAACAAGTGGAGGAGGAGGATGTCCAGGATGAGGAGGAGCACGAGCCAAAGGAGTAGGAGCGGCTGCGGGAGGATGTTGAGGAGGGCGAGATCAGAGGGAAGAGGATGAGGAGAAAAGATAGAGCCAGGGTGGAAGAGCATGAGTAGAAGTGTAGGAGCAGAAGGAGGAAGAGCCCGAGGAGGAAAAGGTGGAGGGAGAGGAGGAGCGGGAAGAGTTGGAGGAAGAGGATTGGGTGGGGTTAGAAGAAGAGGAGGAGGAGAAGGAGTAGGGAATGACTGGGTGCAGGAGAAGGACAAATGGAAGAGGATGATGTCGAGCACCAGGAAGAGGAGGATCGCGAGCCAAAGGAGCAGGAGCAGCTGGAGGAGGGAGTTGACTAGGACGAGAGCAGAGGGAAGAAGAGGTGAAAGGTCAGAGGTAGGGCAGGAAGGGCAGTAGCAGGAGAGGACCTGGAGAAGGAGGAAGAGTCCTAGGAGGAAGAGTTGGAGGAGGAGGAAGAGGTGAAGGACGAGGACGAGGAGGATCAGATGCAGGAAGAGGATTGGGAGGAGTTACAGGAGGAGGAGGAGGAGGAGGAAGACGAGTGAATGATCGGGTGCAGGTGAGGGAAGAAGTGGAGGAGGAGGAAGTCCAGGACGAGCAAGAGGAGCAGCAGGAGTCGAAGAGCAGTAGTAGCTGGGGAGGAAATTGAGGAGGACGTGAGCAGAGGGAAGAAGACGAGGAGGAGGAAAGGTAGAGCCAGGGCTGGAAGCGCAGTAGCTGCAGAGGGGGAGCAGAAGGATGAAGAGGCCCGAGGCTAAGACTTCCAATACTGTGTTGAGTAACAGCGGAGGGGGTGGACATTCCTGTCTCGTTCCTGACTTGAGCTGAGAGCTTTTGCTCATTGAGATGATATTCACGTTGGGTCGTTCATACATGGCTTTATGACCTCGATGTGTGCTCCTTCTATCCCTACTTTCCTGAGGGTTTTTTTTTTTTTCTACCAGGAAAGGATGCTGTATTTTGTCCAACACTCTGTCTGGATCGAGTGAGAGGATCCTGTGGTTCTCGTCTTTTCTTTGGTTGATGTGAGGAATCCTGTTAATTGTTTTGCGGATGCTGAACCAGCCCTGCATCCCAGGTGCAAATCCCACTGGGTCGTGGTGAATAACATTTTAATGTATTGTTGGATCCGAGTGTCTGATATCTTGTTGAGGAGTTTTGCATCCATGTGCATCAGGGAAATTGGTCTATAGTTCTCCTTTTTAGTGGGGTCTCTTTCCGGTTTTGGAATCAAGGTAACGCTGGCTTTAAAGAAAGAGGTTGGAAGTTTCCTTCCATTTCTATTGTGGGAACAGCTTCAAGAGAATAAGTGTTAACTCTTCCTTAAATGTTTGCTGGCACTCCCCTGGAAAGCCATCCGGCCCCGCAGTCTTCTTCCTTCAGCAGGTTTTTGATTACTAACTTGATTTCTTTACTGTTGATGGGTCTGTTCAGATTTTCCTTTTCTTCCTCTTTCAGCTTTGGTAGTGTAAATGTTTCTAGGAATTTGTCCATTTCTTCCAGATTGCCCATTTTATTGGCAAATAATTGCTCCTAATATGCTCTTCTTATTGTTTGCCTTTCTGCTGTGTTGCTTGTGATCTCTCCTCTTTCATTCTTGCGTTTATTGATTTGGGCCGTTTCCTTTTTCTGTTTCATCAAACTGATGACTGGCTTATCAATTTTGTTAACTCCTTCAAAGAAGCAGCTTCTGGGCTCATTGATCTGTTTTCCTATTTTGGTTGGTTGGTTGGTTGGTTGGTTGGTTGGTTGGTTGGTTGGTTTGAGGTTGTTTTTGTTTTTGGTTTGTTTCATTTTTGGTTTCAATAGCGTTAATTTCCCCTAATGATTGTTATTTTCTGCCTTCTGAATGTGTTGGGTTTCATATGGTGTTCTTTTTACAGCCTCTTAAGGCGTAAGGTGAGGTTGTGTCTCTGAGACCTTTCTTTCTTCTTTAGGAAGACCTGACTTGCTAGACAGGTCCTCTTATTACACACCCGGTGCGTCCCAGGGGTTTTGGGTTGTGGTGTTATCAGTAACTTCCATATACATTTTCATTGACTTCGGTATACTTTGTATATCCTCTTTAAACCCTTGGTTAGCCCATTCAGTGTTTAGTAGGATGTTCTTCAGTCTCCCAGTATTTGTGACCTTTCCAAATTGTTTCTTGTAGTTGATTTCGAGTCTCGTAGTGTTGTGGTCTGAAAATGTGCACGGTGTGACCTCGATCTCTTTGAACTTCCTTAGGGTTGACTTTTTCCGCCAGGAAATGATCTATAGAGGAGAATATTCCATGAGCACTGGAGAAGAACGTATGTTCTGCTGCTTTATTATGAAATGTTCTGAAGATATCTGTGCAGCCCATCATGTCCAGTGTGTCCTTCAACGCCCCCGTTTGCTTGTTGAGTTTTTGTTTAGATTATCTGTGTATTGCAGCAAGTGGGGAGTTGATGTCTCCTCCTATGATGGCATTACTAAGAATGAGGTTCCTTATGTTTGTGATTAACTGATTTGTATATTTGGTTGCTCTCAAATACACCACATAAATGTTTTCAATTGCTAGGTCTTCTTGGTGGATAGACCCCTCGATTATGACATCATGCCCTTGTGCATCACTTGACACAGTCTTTACATTAACGTCTGGATTGTCTGATAGAAGTATGGCTACTTTGGCTTTGTTTGGTTGACGGTTAGCATGACAGATGATTCTCCATCCCCTTATTTTCACTCTGAAGTTGTTTTCACATCTAAAGTGGGTCTCCGGTAAACAGCATATCGATGCAACTTGTTCTCTCATCCATTCTGTTCCCCTGTGTGTTTTGATTGGAGCATTGAGTCCACTGACGTTTAAAGTGAGTACTGAAAGATATGAATTTATGGCCATTATCTTGTTTGAAGGGTTGGAGGATAAAATATCTATATATCTTTATATCTATATCTATATCTACATCTCCATCTCCATCTATATGTATATGTATGTGTATGTGTATATGTATATTTATATATATATGTATATGTATATGTATATCTATATGTATGTGTATATGTATGTGTATGTGTATATGTATACGTATTGTATAACTATATCTATATATCTATATCTATATCAATATCTATATATCTCTATATATCTTTATATATCTAATTCTATATCTATTTCTAAATATAAATATAAACTGGTAGATAGGTAGGTAGGTAGGTAGGTAGATAGATAGATAGATAGATAGATAGATAGATAGATAGATATGAATTTCCCTCTGAGTGTCCCCCCTTAAAATTGCATGCAGGTCTGATTTAGCGGTCACAAACTCCTTTAAATTTTGTTTGGGAACCTTTTTCTCTGTTTCTATTTTGAATGACAGCCTTGCTGGATAAAGAATTCTTCACTGCGGATGTTTCTAATTCAGCACTTTGAACGTATCCTACCACTCTTTCAGGCCTGCCAAGTTTCTCTGGATAGGTCTGCTGCAAACCTGATCTATCTTCTCTTGTAGTTTAGGGACTTGTTTCCCCTTGGTGCCTTCCTGATTCTCTTTGCCTGAGTACTTTGTGAGTTTGAATATGATATGCCTTGCTGAGGGTCAGTTTTTGTTGAATCTAATGGGGTCCTCGGTGCTTCCTGGATTTTGATGGTGTGTCTTTCCCCAGGTTAGCAAAATTTCCCACTATGATTTGCTCACATAACCTTTCTACCCCTATTTCTCGCTCTTCCTCCTCGGGACCCCTATGATTCTGATGTTGTTCCTTCTGCATGAGTCACTGATTTCTCCAATTCTTCAATCGTGCTCTTTTCCTTAATCTCCCTTGATTTTCCTGCTTCCATAGTCTCCATACGTTTGTCCTCTGAATCGCTGATTCTCTCTTCTGTCTCATCCATCCTTGACACCGCTGCATCCATCCGGCATTGCAGCTCAGTTATATCATTTTTAATTTCATTCTGGCCAGTTTTCACTTCATTTGTTCTCTGCACAAAGGGACTCTAATCTACATTGGACTGCAGCTAGTATTCTCATCATCGTGCTTCTAAATGCTGCTCCAGACATCTTGCTTGTACCTGTGTTGGTTGAATCCCTGGCTCTCGTTTCTTCATGCTCTTTCTTTCTGGGTGAATTCCTTCCTTTTGTCATTTGGAATGGAGAAAAGGAACTCATGAGGTGGAAAATTCAAATGAAATATTCAAAGTGTAAAATGTTAAAAGTAAAAACTTAAAAACACACACGTAATAATGGAATGAATGATGCTAGATTCTAGGCATGTTTCATCTGGGTGTTGAAAGTGGTTTTGACACAGGGGAGAAAAAAAAAGTGGGAGTGGAGAAAAATTTAGAAAATACCAATAAAAATATTAAAAAGGGAAATGTCGTGAGAATTTGAAAACTCAATACACTGAAGTAGACTAAAAGGAGAAGATGGGAGTAAAATAGAATTTGTGAATATAGACACAAAAGGAAAGAATAATGTAGAAGAGTTTTAAAGAAAATTAGTAAAATTTCCACCTGCCCAGTCTCCTTTGCCTCTCCGCGCACAAAAGCACCTCCCTTCCTGCGCCTCCTCGCTCTCCAAGTTGACTTCTCCATGCCACGTACCTGCTGAATTCGGAGGTTCAGGATATGCAGATTGCTGTGCTAATCCCCCAGTCAGTTTCCTGGGTGGGTACGATGGTTTAGTGTTGGTCTGGCTGTATTTCATGCACACGAGACACTTAAGAAGCTTCCATGCTGTCTGCCATCTTGGCTCCTCCCCAAAGAGGTGAGATGTGTAGCACCAGTTCTCTGATATGAGACATCCCATAGGACAGTTGTGGTCGGTGACAAAGCGGAAAAGGGCATGTACCACACAGGGAGGTCACCCTGGAGGGGGAGGCAGAGAACCTGCTCCAGACCTGGGAGGGGAGGCAGGGGCTCCAATGCTGGAGCCACGCCCACCACCCTCCAGCTGATGGTTCCTGAACAGCAGCCAACTGTCTGGGTCTGGCCTGGAGCTCCTTCACCCCAAGGACCTGTGGTCAAAAAGTTCACTGCCCTGCCTCTGCCCCACCTCCACCACAGCCACAGCCACAGCCACTGCAGTGTCCGAAGGGCCACGTGGCCGTGGGCGTGCTTCCCAAATGCTGGTGGGCTCCAGAAGGAGGCAGCAGGCATTTAAAAACCTTGGGCCTCGACACTCCACCTGCCGGGCCTAGTCTGGAGCCTCATGCCTCAAGTTCCCACCCCTTGTGCTCTATGGCCCTAGCCTGAGGATGGGCTAAGGCCCCAAAGCAAGGGAGTCATGTTCCGGAAAACGCTGAGATTCCTGAGAATACCGGGCCTCCATTCTGCTGGAAGAGGGCGTTCGAGAGTCCAGGCATCGTGGCAGCACGCCCGTCTCAGTCCCAGACAATTTCACTCATTCATACGCACGCGCACGCGCACGCACAGGCACAGGCACGGGCACACACACACACTCCCCCTCTGTGGCTGTCTCTAGTTGTGACTTACTCTCCTTCCTCGGCCTCCTTCCATGTCCCTCTGGCCTCTGTCTGTCTCTGAGTCCCTGTGATCATTTTCTTTAGGGAACGCTTCCTCCCTCCCACACCTCCATCTCTCTTTCTCTGTCTCTGTCCTGTCCTGGGACAGTATCAGTGCATGTGGGTTTCCGTGAGCTGTGCATGTCCATATGGACGTAGTAGGCTGTTGATGGCACAGGGCTGCAGGGGAACGCACAAAGGAACGCACAAGTACCAGGGGTCAGAGCACATCCAGACCTCCTAAGCCGTGACTGCCTCCAGGCAGCCCACACAAGCTGGGTATGCATGTGAACTGAGAAAGGTTAGTCCCTTGGCCCTTGCCCTGTAGGTTGTAGCCAGCTGGGAGGTACTGAGACCCAAGGGACTCCCCAGTGTTGAGAGGGTCTGAAGAAAGGGCAGGAGCCGAGGAAGCAGCGAACCTAGTCGTAGCTGGTGTTTCTCCACCTGCCATGTTGCAGTGCCATTGGTACTGGAAGGTTGGTATCAGGTGTGGCTCTCTTTCCTTGGCATCTCAATGCAAGCTTCCGTGACCCAATGGAGGTCCTGAATCGGCCCTAGTTTTCAGCCAGGTTTGGGCCCCAGGACAAATGCATGTGCTGTGTGAGGGGGAAAAGCAAGTGTGAGTCGTGGGGAGGAGCTAGCTTCGTGAGTGGGATGTGGCAGAGGGCATGAGTGAGTGCACAGGTCCACTAGAGCGTGTCTGTGAATGTATTGTGGCTGGCGCCTGTGAGTACTTTTGCCTGGGCCTTAGCGTTTGTGCTGGCAGCGTGCGCGTGTCTGTGTCCACGTGCCGCGTGGCCGTGCATCTTTGTGCCTGAGTGAGTGTGCGTAGGCCGTTGGCTAGCGAAGGAAAGAGACTGGGGGCTTTCCTGACTTGGTGAGTAAGGGGGAGGCTCCAGTGCCAAAGTGCAGCGAGTGCAATCCCTTCGCTCCTGGGATCGACACGGAGCTAGCTGATCACCTTTCATGACGGGAGGAAAGCCTGGACTTTGCCTGGGTCCGCTCATCCTGTGTTGCCTTGGCCAGGGGCAAGTTGGGGTTGGGCCTTCCATGGCGCAGTGGAGGAGGACCAAAGTTCCCTGCAAGGAAGTGGGCATTAGTGGAGGGAGGCAGCAGATAGCAAGAGTAAGTCTGGCCCTGCTCCTGGAGCGGCCTAGGGGATCATCGCAAGGCCTTGTGGTCCGAGCCTGGGGATGTGTCTCGGTGAACATCCTCCTGAATGACCCTGCAGAGACGGGCCTGGCTGGTCTAGAGTCCCTTGCGAAGTTGGGGCCCGGCCCCTGGGCCCCAATATTGTGGTAGGTGTTGGTCAAACTGAAAGGCATTGCCTGCTTGTCCCAGACAGTCCCTGCACCTGGGACCCAGATTTGCTCCCACGTTCCTGCCACGGGGTCTCCCAGCGATGCGTGGGAGTTTGACAGGCCCCATTTCTCTGGAGGGAGTGAGTTGCATAGGTCAGGTGCACCAGGGTCTGGGCCTGCTTTCCTGTCTTGCCCACCCCCTACGTCCTCTGCTGAGGGCAGCTTGAGGGCTCACCACTGGACCTGTTCCTCTCCCTTTCTGGGTAAGCGTTTGCCTCTCTGTCGGTCACACTGGCCACCCCCTCTCAGCCCCCTACCACCTGGTCAGCCTTCCCCCCATCCACCTGCGTGTCTATGCATTGCTGTCACCTGAAGTGGTGGTGTGCTGCCTCATATATCACAGCCACCCTGGAGCATTTCTGTACCCCGTACGTATCGTGACATAGCCCAACGAGTCTGGAGGAACCTCTTCTGTGTCACGGAAGCAACATGTTGGCCAGAGGGCCCGGCACACGAATTTGGAAATCCTAGAATCCCCTGCCTGCGGAGCAGCCTCCTGGTCCCATAAAGAGGTAGGGGAACACTGCACTCCACCAAAGGGAAAAGGCAATGCATGAGTGTGGTGCCTGGCCAGGCAATGTATCTCGAGCCTCCAAACCTGCAGTGGCTCTGTGTGGTGTGTGTGTGTGTGTGTGTGTGTGTGTGTGTGTGTGTGTGTGTGTATGTGTAGCTGGTGCTGTCTGACATAGACCGGCAGGGAGTCCACATCACCACTGCCCTGACAGGGAGGGAGACCACATCATTGCCCTCACTGCACACCGTCTGCAGCTTATTGCTTCCCCAAAGTGGTCATGTGGCTTCGTGTACACCGTGGGGCGTGTCCCTCACTTGGGTCCCAACACTACATCCCCCAACCCCCTGAAACCTCTCGGAGACCCTTGAAATCATGCTGTCTGTGGCACAGGGGGACAGTGTTTTGAGTCAGCGCCCACGCTCATGGCAGCCTGCCGCCTAAGTGAGTGGTAAAGGAAATGGGAGCAGGATGAACAGACATATGGCCAACGAAGGCCTGGGGAGGGTCCCTGTGAGAAGATGGCCGACCACTGTGGGAGGAAGGGGACCGCTGTCTGTGGGGCAGACGCAAGCTCCAGGAATCCCAGGGCTCACGGGCACGGGTCTTTCCTGTGCACTGCCACACACGGGAGGAATGGGCAGCCGATCGTGAGAGGGGGGTGTGTGCTTGCCAGCGTGTCACGTTCCAGGCAACGGGGACAAACGGCAAGAGCGGCGCGCGTGATACGCAGCCTCCCCTAGTGTGGCGTCCTCTCCACGTCACACACCTCTGGTCACCGACCTTCCCTAGCCGGTGCACTGCTAGACTGCTGTCATGACATACATGTCTTCTGGGAGCAAAGATGGACGTAGAGAATATGCAAAGGAGGCTGAGCAGATGGAAAACCAGGGTGCACAGACAGCAGGCGCACAGCTGAAATGCGTCTCCCGGACAGCCAAGGTGACCGCTGAGTGGATTTGTCAGACTAGGGGCACAATGAACAACGGTGGCGGTGTACATGGGAAAAGCGTGGAGGTCCCCCTTTACCCGTGTGTATAGACAGCCGCGTGCCCAGCGCAGCGTGGAATGCAAAGGTCGCTTTCGCATGGCCAGAAGCCAAACAGGGCACCCAGAGCGCACAGAGGGCCGGCTGCAAGCCCCCCGGAGGAGTTGCCCCGCACGGGGCCCACAGCCTTCCTGCCTATGCAACAGACGCGCCCCAGTTTCCTGGTGACCTAGGGGCGGGACCGCCGAAGCCACGCACGCCACCGTCCCTATGATTGGTCCCGAAGGCAGTGAAGCAGCCTGGGCGTGGCTTGGAGCTCCCTCAGCCTCAAAGCCGCAGGCGCACACCTCTCACCACAAAGGCCTCCGAGGCAGCATCGGCATGGCGATAGCCACCGCCGAGGCATCCTGGGTACAGCACCATGCGCATGCGCCCCCTCGACGTTTGGGCTCTGGGAGGAAGGGGGAGCGAGTTGCCAGCCATTGCCCTCAGGGCTCCACTGACTGGGTCTGGGGAGGGGGGCCGTGCTTTCACGTCCCGCTTCGTCGCCGGTAGGAGCCACAGTTGGTGTCTCGGGCCGGGGCCGCATGTTGCGCGACTCGTGTTTCCGAAACACTGGGGACGCCCGGAGGCCCCATGCCGCCTTCGACCGGGAAGGGGGCGGTCGAGAGACGAGGGCCCGTGGGGACACTGGGCGTCCGGCAGCGCCGGAGGTGCCGCAGGCCGAAGGCTTGCAGGCCACAAGCGAACAGCCTGTGCAGGAAGGCCAGGCCCGACCCGAGAGGCAGGTGGGCGGCCCCAGCGAGATATCGGTGCCGCTGGTGCATGACATAATGGCGGTGGAGGCGCTGTGGGGCCTGGTGGAGGAGGAGGTTGAGGTGCCGGCCGCGGAAGAGGACACGCGTGGGGAAGAGGGGCATGACCAGAGGAAGAAGGGGGAGGAGGACGAGGAGCAGGAGCAGGGGAAGGACAAGGTCCAAGTTCACGAGGAGAAGGACCTGAAGGACGAGGGGGAGCAGCAGGAACAGAAGAGCAGAAGGAGGAGGAGGAGGAAGAGGGGGAGAGGCAGCAGGAGTCAAAGATTAGAAGGAGGACGAGCAGCAGAAGCCCAAGCAGAAGGGGGAAGAGCGGAAGGAGGAGGAGTTGGCGGAAATGAAAGGGGAGGAGCAGGAGCACCAGGGTGTACAAGCGGGCGCGGCCGTGGCGGTGGAGGCATCGGCGGCGGCAGTGGCAGGGGAAGGGGACCAGGAGGAGGAGCAGGAGGAGGAAGGGAAGGCGTGGGAGCCATCCAAGGGAGAGCAGAATTGCAAACGGAGGAGGAAGAGGAGCAGGAGAAGGGAGCGCTGGAGGAGCAGCAGCAGGGCGAGGAGGAGGAGGAGGGAAAGGAGGACAAGGAGGAGCGGGAGGAGGAGGAGGAACAGAAGCCGAGTGAGCAGGAAGGCCGATGGGTGGAAGAAGCCCAGGAGCTGCAGGTGAAGCAGCAGAAGAAGGAGCGGGTAGAGTCAGGCCTCCGTCCTTGCCCTTCCCCACTGGAGGCTCTGGAGGCCCTTCAGATAGAGCTACAGCCGGTGAATAAACAAGCCAGCCGGGAGCACGCTCGACTCCAACTCAGGATGTGGCAGAGGCGGCAGCGTCATCTGGAACAGAGAAGTGCCCTTATCCAGGGCATCCGTGGTTTCTGGGCCAAGGCTGTATCCTTCCTGCTGCTGGTGGAGGGTCCAGAGGGGGCTGGGCTTGCGCAAGAGGAAGGAAAGGGAGGTGACATTTAGAGGAACCCAGGACAGGGACTGGAGCTAAGCCGCGCTCCAGTGGCCGGGAACATGCAAACGTGATCCCATCCGGCGGTCCTGGCTCTGCAATGAGTGTGGGAGGAGGGCAGTGCCGGGGTGGGGGAGGCATGTGTGCTTTACGTCGCACCTGGCACGGAAACAGCGCTGGGAGAGTGGGGAGTGGCGGTGGAGGTCCAGGCCAGGACGGGGAAATGACCGGGGGCTTCTTCCCACACAAAGCCGCGTGGGGGCACGTTTCTGGGTCCCGCTAAGCATCTTGCTGCGGGGAAGGCGATGTGAATGCCCACTGGTCGGCGCGAGACCGGATGTGTGCTGTCTGGCTGTGTGGAAGTAAGCGTCCTCAGTGTCCTCATGAGCACACAAGGCTAGGCGTGGTTGCGGGCGTCTGGGCATGCACAGCCTCCTGTGCGTGTCTAGCAGAGCCCTGCGCGATCCTGAGACCCCGTGGGCCTGGACGCAGCCTGTGGGGAGGGCTTGAGACCCTGGGGGAGGACGTCAGTCCCGGGGGGAGGACGCCTGGATGCTGTCCACACGTGTTCTCTGCTTCGAGCTCTCTCATGCCCAGCACCTGAAGGCTCTTTGACCTGCAGCAGTTTGTGAACCACCCTCAGATGTCAGCCCTGATTAGTAAGCCCGATGAAAGCATGCTTCGCCACATGACCAATTTGAAGGTCGGCCTGGGAGTGGGAGGTGGTGTGGGGGGCTGGCCGTGTGGGGAGGGGAGGTGGTGGGGAGAAGTGACGTGTTCCTTCCTCAGGGGAGGGAGGGTGTCCTGGAAGAAGATTTCACATTTCTGCCCCACTGTACCACGGCAGGTGGAGGAACACAAGTTTCCCAGGGAATGCCGGAAGATCCTGCTGTTTTTTGTCAAGAACTCCTACTTCCAGAATGAAGTCGTTACGAAGGAGTATGTCCTAGGCCTTGCTGGTAAGTGTCCCCTGACTGCATGGGCGGCAGTGGGTGGAGGGTTGAATGTGACTGGTTCTCTGGCGCCGTCTCACATACTCGTCTTCCTGCAGGGTATAGGGCGTCTCATTCCAGTCCCATCCAGTGGCACCCAAGGTACAGACAGGAGGCCTACAGACGCAGGCATGACAACAGCAGCCTCAACTTCTTCAACTGGTTCTCTGACCACAGCTTTGCCGGCTCTAGCAGGATTGCTGAGGTGGGGCCCTGTAACAAGGAAGGGAGGTGATTTTCATGGGTTCCCCCACTGCGTGGGATAGCTACCTGAGGCCTGGCCTGTCTCCCCTACCAGATAATCATAGAGGATCTTTGGCCCAATCCCCTGCCGTATTTCAAGATGAAGGAGGCCCCAGGAGAGAGAACTGAGAGGGAAAGAGGTGAGCAGCCAAGGGTGTGGGCACTGAAATGTGTGCCGTGGGGTCCGTGGCACAATTCTCTTCTGCATGGAGGCACCGAGACTCACAGTGGCACAGGAGGTGACACCAGGTCAAAAGGGCATCGGCCTGAGACGGGGAGTCTTAAGAAGTAACGTGTCAAAGAGCCTTTTCCCTTTGGGGAGCCTGAAGGTGGGAAGGGGGCTAGACAAAGAGAATGAGCAAAGCGGGACAACCAAAGCTGGCTCATCAGATAGCACGGTGACAACTGTCATTCCCGGACCATGAACCCCACCGTCAGGCCTCCTACCACCATCCCACATGTTGTCTGGCTTCGGGAGCCCCTTGTCAGCTTTGGCACAGCTTATCACACCCTCCCATTCTACTTTCCGTTTGGAAACATTCAAGCAACCTTAATCAGGGCCAAGATCAGACTCTCACCTGTCCTGTGTGTGTGTGTGTGTGTGTGTGTGTGTGTGTGTGTGTCTGTGTGTGTGTGTGTGTGTGTGTCTGTGTGTACCCATATATCCCAGGGATATGCACGATCTTGAGAAGAGTATGAAGGAGCATCGCACTTCATCGACCCCAGTGGAAACCCTTCCGATGCTCACCGATGGTCCACAAGATTCTCCTGCCCACGAAATGAGGACAAGGGTGGTGGTGACACGTGGCGCAGGGCGGGGGTCCAATACATTTGAAGAAATATAGAATGGGAGATAAATATCATGAAGCGATTTGTGTGTCTTCCTCTCAGGTACGCTCTGGGGCGTGTCCATGTATACATGCGGCTGTCCAGGGGTGTAAGTGTTCTGTGCCTGCACATTGGAGTTGCAAGGAAGGGCGGGACGTAGGACATTGTCCGTAGGGATGGGTCACACATTGGGATTGCATGTGAGGTCAGTAAGATTGAAGCAATGGGGACTTGAGTGAGGGAGGCCAGGGCACAAACCTGAGAGAAAGGCCAGTGCCCAGGTTCCTATCTTTCCTGTGAAAAGGAGGAAATTCAAGGAAATGGAGACGCCAGCACAGGCCAGGGAGGTCCAATATTCAGGGTTTGGGCATGTCCATGATGGTGCCCCCAGAATCCCGCATGGGGACACCCTCAGTCATGTTGACTGAACCGCCACACAGGGAGGAATTCCCAGGGTTGATTACCCTCTGGTTTTCAGACGTCTCCCAATGCAGACTGTCTTGGGGACAAGGTCAGGATCTCAGGACCAGCCATACATATTTGAGGGATTGTGAGCAGGTTGTAAGATTGGTGTCCAGGGGAAGGAACCGAGGGACCAGAGGGAGAGTGGGTGGGTAAGACCGATGAAGTTCTGCTTCAGGCACAGTTGACAGGGACAACGTACACGCTGCAGAGAAAACAGCCCACTACAGTCTCACGCAACTCCAAAATCACAGCCAACTTTTCTGGTTCCACTTCCTGAAGCTGAGCCTCCCAAACACCGCTTCACTTATTCACACACACACGCACACACACACACACACACACACGACTCCTGAAGGAGTCCTAGTACTGATGCCCTTGTGTGAACTTCGCTGTTTCTGAAAAGACCTCTGGTTACGAATGGGTGTCCCAGATTGCAAGCCAACAGAGGGGAGGGTCGCGGGGAGGTGGAGCTCTTACAGGGCACGAACACGCCATCCTCTCTCGTGTGCCCTCTGCCCTCTCATCATCAGCCGTGATGAGTCGGGTGATGTTCTTCCTCTGTGTCCACAGGCTTAAGCCCTGTGTCCAACACGCCATGTGAGACTTGTGAAAAGACTCCCAAGTGCAAACACCAACAGGCGCTCAGGGAGGTCGCGTCGTCCCAGGCAGCCTGTGTTCCTTTGCCTGAGTGCCAGGACAAAGGCTGCCTCAGCCACATAGGGAACGATGGACTTGTGAGGCCTTAGCATTCTGTGCAGAGGTGCCGGGCAGGCCTGGAGCTTAGAAAGGACTGGGACGAGCCTCACCTGCGACGACGTGAGTGCGGGGGTACTCCTTACAGAGCAGATGGCTGCTTGCCAGAGATGTCTGTGCTAGGGATGGGGCAAAAGCTCCACCGTGCTAGCAGTGCAGTAGACAGAGTTCAGCCTTGTCCATCTCAGGCTCTTCTGTATCCCCAAGTAACACGGCCCCCAGCACAGCGTGCCTGAGAGTGACATCCCGACACTAATATTCCTGTCTCCCAAGCTGCCCAAGCCCCCCAGGATCCCCACTGCACAGCTCTGCAGTACAAGAGCCTTCTCTGCAGTGGCTCTATTCCAGAGAAGGCGAGGGCAGTCCCAATGCATGGAGGCCTCTTGTCCCTCTCAGTATGCAGACAACATGGTCAGCAGCGTGTCACCAGGCTGTGGAGTTGAGGATCTGTGCAACCAAGCCTTACCTCTTCCAGGGCGGAAGCTGTCGCACTCTCTAGAAGGGAAGGCAGGTCTTTCTCTCGCTGCTGTCTGCACACTGCCTGGAGAAGCACGTCTTCTCAGCTGCTTGATGTGTAAATGCCAGGGTACTCAGGAAAAGCTCCCTGTGCTGACCCGAGTCTTTGGGTGTGAACATCCAAAGAAAGTATGGCCCATGATTCTGCAGTGGGAATACGGCCTCAGTGGTCATGAGGCTGGGCCCCTTGGGGCATCTTTCTGCACAAGCAGGCCGTTACTTGATAGGTCTTGCCGAGCAGGAACACTTTACGGGACAGGTGAACACAGGGTCCCCCAAACGTTAATATCTCCAGCCAATACCTCCTTAGGGGCCAGGGTGACGTTTCCGCCCGGCCTGTCCCAAAGACAAGGTACGGACAAGGTGTGGGTGTGGTTGCACTCACGGCCCCCAGAGCCAAACCCTCAAGTGTGGACACATGAGGTCCGTGGTCAGAGGCCTTGGTGCTCTGTGTCCGAGGGATTACAGCCCTCATGCTGCACACACGGCAGCCCCAGATTTCCTCCCTTATGCGCAGCAATCCCTGGGGAGCCCTAGGGTCCAGGAGCTGCTAAACCGCCTGCACAACTGTATCTGCTGCCCAGCGGCCTCTTCCACCCCAACATCAGCGTGTGTGGGCTCCAGAGTGCTGTCCCTTGAGAGAGGACACCCTCAGCAATTCAGGAGCCTTCTGACTTCCATGTTCCTGAACCACACGTGTCTCTCATTGGTCTGTCGGTATCGTCATGTTGTCCTCTATGCACAGGAAATGTCTTGCTTTGCCTGTGCTCCTCTGTCTCCCTGAGTGAGCCCTGGCGTGTTTGTGTCTTTTCCTGGCTTTGCCTGTGCCGACACCTCTCTGGTGATGCCTCCTTGCCTGGCCTAAGTGGGCACAGCTGTACCCGTGTAACCGCCTTCGTCTCTGCACACCTGTGTCTTGTGTCAGCTGTGGCTCTGGTGGCCTCTCTTGACTTTGATGTATGCTTCTGCGCTTGAGTGTGTTTCCCTCTGAATTCAAACCCTTTCTTCCACTGACAGATCCAATTGCTGTCCTGCTGTCAGGTGGAGGGGCTTCTGCGCATTCTGTTTTGTGTTCCAGGAGCCAGAAATCCTTCCGTGCCTGGAGGACCTTCGTCAGAGGATTGGCCATGCACTCACTGCCAGCCAGTTCATGTCCCCAAATGCAGCTGCCTTGCTGTGAGCATGCAGTCACACCTCTATTTTCTGTCCCTCTGTTTTCAAACCCTTTGCACCTGAGGGGCTCAAACGTCACTGGCCTGCACCTTGCACATGCAGGCGTAAATTGTGTAAAGCGGTCCAGCAACGTTTTCCCACTTACTCTTTTGCCATGTGGCATGTTCCTGGCTGGGAGAGACTTTCCCCTGCCAGTGTGTGTCTCGTTTCCGTGTGCCTCCTGTGTGTTCTGGTCCCTAATTTGTCCATTACGTCCTACCTGGGAGTCTGATTCATGTTTGCGGGAACGAGGCTGACCCCTGTGACTGCTGGGTTCTGAGCTCAGCTTAGTCCCCCAGGACTAGTGCGTGAGTGAGGGACACAACGGGCAGTGACGGATGTGCCCGTATCCTTCACGTGCAAGCGCTCCGTCCAGCCACCTTCACCGGGACATTTCTCAGCGACCCCTCTTTGTTTGTGGTGAGAGCCCTTGCCTCTGAGAAATCTGACGAGGCGGTGAAGCATTGCTTACGGCTGCCCTGTGCAAGTTAGATCTCCAGAACTCATGCACACGGCAGGACTGCATCTTCACACCCGAGGCCCGACACCTCCTCATCGCACCCTCCCCTGATTAACACCACTCTGCTCTCTGGTGGACTGCATGCCTTTAACTCCTTTAGTCTCCTCAGGAATCCATCAGGCAGGGCTCACCACCACTGTGCTTCTGTCAGGGGCTGGCCTCTTTCAGTGAGCCCCGTGCTTTCTGCACCGATGCTCAATGCACCCGCCCAAGGGTGAGCCACACTAAGCCCGGCGGCGAGCCCTTTGGCCCTACGTTTCCCACCTATGTGCTTGGTGGCAGAGGTGCACAAGGAGCCCGCCTGCATGCGTGTCCCAGGTCCTCCACAGGGTACAAAGTACCGCCTCAGGAGGCTGATCCGCATCACACGGGCATAGCTCTGCTTGCACGTGTTAGCCTTTCGTATCATACAGGCAGCGCAGACTTAGAAATCCCGCCACCTGCTTACAACTATCCAGCCCTCGTGCTTCTGCAGACGCTCTGTGTCTGTACAGACATTTGAGTCACGGTCTCATGACCTTCCAATACAGCTTGATGGTCTGTCCTTAGCCTACAGCCTGGGATGCGGTTCTCACTCATTGTCCTCCCCTCGGGTGCCAGTTTCCTCCATCACTGTGGTGGAAGGTAAGCTTTATAACCATCCATTGGCTTGACAGTACTGGGCGGATCACCTGTCTGCGTCCGGGGATCCGAAGGAGA
Organism: Neofelis nebulosa; assembly: GCF_028018385.1. Classification (NCBI taxonomy): domain Eukaryota; kingdom Metazoa; phylum Chordata; class Mammalia; order Carnivora; family Felidae; genus Neofelis; species Neofelis nebulosa. The sequence goes on from NC_080801.1 coordinate 5,530,569, forward strand.
CCTTGGCTCTTTTGCTCACGGTGCACCCTTTCTCCGTGATGAGTCGCTTTGGATGAGAAGCTTGCCAGAGGCGAGGGTTCTCAGAGTTGAGCACATTTCCTGGGCATCTGTGAGAACCTCGTTGGTTCCACTCAGACAGCATTGACATTCATGCATGTGCAGCCTCTGCCTTTGCTTGAGTTTGCTGAGCTTTGGGACGTGATTTCTTCCCGCACGTGCTGTGCCTAAATCTCTGCTGTGTCTTTCCGGCAGTCCCGTTTCCTGTCTCCTGCTGGTAACTACAGGGCTTCCAGCAGCCCTGTGGGGATCGGGTCCTGGTGTTCTTCCCTGCGGTGCCCTCTTCCTCACCCCGAATGACCTCAGTCATTCCTCAGTCTAGGAAGCTAGAACTAGCTTCCTTCTAGTTCAGGGTTCGTTTCAGACTGCCCTTAAGGTCCAGGTCGGAGTGGTGCCTTTTGTGCTGAGGGCTGACCACTGTACAGCATTCGTCTCTGTGCAAATTGCACAGGTGAATTTCACCAGGTGAAACTGCACACTGCAGTTGCCCTGTCTTCAGAGTCAGCCCACCTGTCTCTGCCTCGGCTGCCCCTGCTCTCCTTCCTCCTACCCTCTCCTTGCCTCCCCCTCCCTTGTCTTCTTCCTGTCCCTCCCTCCCACTTTCCTTCCAGCTCTCTTTGTCTTCGTCTCCCTCCTCTCCATCACTACTGCCTCCCCCTGTCTCCGCCGGTCTTCCTTGTAATAGGTGCCCCTCTGTCTCTTCTTGTCTTGCTCCTCCTCCCTGTCAGTCCCGCCAATCTCCCTGGGACTCTCCCTCTCCAGGCCGGTCTTCCCCTCCACTCGTCCTTCCTTCATCTGCTTGCACGTGTCTCTCTCTCTCCCTCTATAGCTCCCTCTCTCTGTGTGTCTCTTTCTCGCTGTCTCTCTCAGTGGACCTTCTGTGTCTGGGTGCATGCTTCTTCAGAATTCTCGTTGGCGCCTGGGAAATGTGAAGGGAACTCGTCTGCTATCGTGTGTACTAGTGAAAGCAGGCACGGGGCTTTCTCAGAGACAGACACAGACAAGTTTGCAATACTCGGTGAAGGGCCCCCTAAGTGCCCTGCTTGGTTGGAGTCGTCCTTCTTTTAGTGGAAGGTTAGATTTCCGGACCGGAGCAAACTGCTAAATCCTACTACCCCACCTCCCTGGCCCTCTGCACGGAGATCAGTAGGGCACCAGTGGCAGATGGGGCTCTGGGGTTGTTCTTTGCTCTGATTTGCAGTGCAGTGAGGTCTACTGAGCTGCTTTCTGGCAGGGACACGGCACTGGGGTGGATCTAGGGTGGGTGTCACCGGTTCTGGGTGGGCACCCACCTTACCGCTGCCCTCAGCCTGACGGCCAGGGAGGAGAAACCGTGCGGACGGCCATGTGGCCCCAGTAGGCGCGACACCTAAGGACTTCTCCAGGCCTTGCCCCAGCTTCATGAAGAAGGGGCAAGGGACGGAGCATGCAGTGGCTCACGGCGTGGACGTTCCTGTGCTGAATGCTCTGGTGCCCGTACTGAGGCCTCTGGGGAAAGGGTGTACAAGCGACCACAGATTGTGTGATACCGGGGACCTCGCAAGTCAGGCCTGGAAGGTGACAGCGCTGAAGAGGACATGCGGCAAAACGGGGCTCACGCTGGTGGCTGGGCACTTGCTCCAGAGCCCGGACCGGCCGCTGGCGCGCGCTTGCTGGCCACCAGCACCCTGTCTTGCTGTCTTGCAACTCATTGTTCCGCGAAGCTGGCCAGCGGGCCTGACCTGCCCTGGAACCACTTCGCCCCAGGCCGCATGCGCCCACTCTTCACTGCCTCTGTCTCGGCCCCTCCTCCACAGCAGCCACAGCCAATGCGGAGTCCTCAAATCCCAGAGCCTGTGCGCCTGCGCCCAACTTGGGCGGGCTGAGGCGGGAGGCAGCAGGGAGCTAAAGGTCTTGCGGCCAAGGCTCCCCCCACCGGCTGCCATTTCCCTGTCCTTGTCCTGAGGCTGCCCTAGCTACACTGGGGCCGGGGCGGAGAGTCATGGCCAGCGTGTCGCGGTCCGGAAAAAGCAGCGATTCCCGTCGACCCTGGACCCTGATCGTCCCGGATGAGAAAGGTCGAGAGTCCCGGACCCGCGGGAGTGCAGGGGCGCTGGAGGGCGTGGGTTGGCCGCAGTCCCCAGGTTCAGGGGCGGCAAGCGCCCATCGTGTGCAGGAAGCCCAGGCCGGGTGTGAGATACAGGTGGCAAGCCCAGCGGAGGAATTGGTGCTGATATTGGATGACGGAATGGTGGCGGCTGAGGTGGTGATCGGGGAGGAGGAAGAGGACGGCGGGGGGGCGACCGAGGAAGAGGTGGCTGGAGAGGAGAATTCTGAGGAAGCCAAGCCAGAAGCAGAGGACATGCACGAGGAGGAGGAGGTGGAAGTTGAGAGACAGCAGCAGGAGGAGATTCAGGAGCAAGAGGAGAAGCGCGAGGCAGATGCAGAGGCGGAGGAGGGGCCCCCGCTCTCACAGGAGCTGCAGCAGCGAGAGCCAGCGCTGCGTCCTGCCTCAGCCCAGGACCCACTGGCAGTGCTGGAGCGTCTTCAGCTGGAGATCAGCGCTGGGAATGCCCAGGATTCCAGGGCCTTACGGCGGCTGAAGCGCAGGATTCTTCGGAGGCGGATTTCTCACCTGGATCACAGAAGGGCCGTCATCAAGCACATCCCTGGCTTCTGGGCCCAGGCGGTATCCTTCCTTGTGCTGGTGGGTGATGGCGGGGGCTGTTGTGCAGGAGGGCTGGGCACTGAGAGCAGGGTGCCTCAGGGCGATGGCCCCGAGGGAGGAGAGCTGGGGAATGGTCCCTGGCCCTGGGTTGGTGTGGTCTGGGATCCAGTGTAAGGCCTTGCACAGGGGCGGTTGTTGGGCACGGGGGGACCCGGGGACTTGGAGCTGCTTCCTCTTGGTCTCCGCCAACATTGGCCTGCAGGCTGCTCTCAAACATTATTTGCGGACGCGAGTCATGTGTCCCCATGCTACCAGAGCTAGGGTAGCACAAAGCAGCCTTCACTCAGAGCAGATAAAGCAAGGAAATATTTCGCTGCAAAATGGGAGAGTTACACAGGCCGCACACCCACCTTCACATTCACAGGCTGTGCACGGTTTCTTAGCAGTTCCGTCAAAGGAGAGCTTTTCAGACACACACTCATGGCCTTTAGTGGAAGCACGCCACGCCCCTTTGCCAGACAGTAGGACGACTCAGACCCACTCCGAACGGGGTACAAGCTGCCTGCACAGACCCTGACATACACACACACACACACACACACACACACACACACACACACACACACACGATTCTCTCCTGGTATGTCCACCGCTGCTTCCCTCTCTGTCCTCAGGCTCCGGCTGGGTCCCACCCATGTCTTTCTCTCCGGACTGGCTGTGTCACTGTGTCTATTTCTTTTCCCTCCTCGGCCCTCCTCGTCCGTGCTTCTTGATCTCTTTCTCCCTCCCACACCCTCCGCTTGCATCGTAAGTGGGCAGTCGGGTTCCTGTAAGCCATGTTCTTCCATCTGCACTCAGAAGGCTGGTGACAACCTAGGTCTTCACGGGAATATGCCAAGAAACCCAGCCGTGAGGAGGGGTCAGTGCACAGGCCGACATCCCAAGCTATGATGGGCTGCTGGCAGCCCACACAGGTCAGATATAGGAAGGAACTGTGAGGAGTGCAGGCAGTGGAGTCTCTCCCTGCTGTGTGCAGACAGCGTGGGAGGTACAGGAAGCCAACGGACTGCCCAGTGTCGATGGGGTCTGATGCATTTGCAGAGGCTGAGGAGTGTGGGGACTAGTGTTTCCTGGTGTTTCTGCAAATGCCATGATCCCGTCCTTTGCTCTTAGCCTGGGAGGTTTGGAGGGGGTGTGTGTCTGTTTCCACAGCATCTGAAGGCACAGCTCCTTGACACAGCACAGATTCTGAATCACCCCCAGTTGTCGGCCATGATGGGTGCCCAGGACAAAGACGTGCTCAGCTACGTGGTCGACTTGGAGGTCAGACCGGGGAGGCTGTGGCTGGGGGCCGTCCCGTCGGGTGTGGGATTTGGGCGGGAGAGGGTGAGGCAAAGGTGCTCACCCTCACAGCCAGGCAAGTAGCTCGGGAGCCCGAGGGAGGACACTTGCCCCCTCCTGTCCCATTGCTCACGGCAGGTGGAAGAAGTGGGCCATCCCAAGTACCGCTGCAGAGTGATGTTTTTCTTTGGGGCCAACCCGTACTTCCGGAACCCAGTGATCATTAAGGAGTATCAGCTTAGCTTTGCTGGTAGGGTGTGGGTCCCATGATGGTGCGGGGCAGGGGGTGAGGAGCATGAATCAGGGGCATGCGGGAGGGCGACGGGGAGGGGGAGGTGGGTGGGGAGGAGGCCATCAGGTTGCTCCTCAAATCCTCTCTTCCTGCAGGCTACAGGGCATCGCATTCCACTCCAGTCCAGTGGTTCTGGGATTATGAACGTGGAGCTCCCAGTCGCAGGCATGACCCCACCAGCCTTAACTTGTTCAACTGGCTGTGTGAGCACAGCTGCCCAGGGGCGAACAGGATTGCCGAGGTGGGGCCCCTGAGGCCTTCGTCAGCAGTGGGAATGTGGGTGGCCCCCGGCCAGAGAGGAGAATGGGCTATGCCCAATGTGGTGCCGGCCTGTGTCCCCTTCCAGATCATCATCGAGGACCTGTGGCCCAATCCCCTGCAGTACTACCTGAGGGAGGAAGGGACCAGAAGACAGTGATCTGACGTGCGCACGTGTCGGTGAGAACCCCAGTATGCGGTGTGTTGACCTGTGTGTTGTATGGGCAAGGGAACGTGGGCCAGACATTGGCTTGGAAATGGAAGGTCCGCCGAGACAGGGACACAGGTAGCATGGGGAGAGGGTGGGAGGATGACAGGGGACCTGCACAGACTCAGCTGCAAACACACAGAGGGTCGAAGCCTGCAAACCAAATGCAGTTGTGCTGTGGGCTGGGGCTTTGGAGAGCAACTCAGGACGAGCAATGCTTCTCCACCACAAATGCTCCCCGTGGATGTCCGCCCTCTCCCGGACTTCCCCCTGCTCCTTCAGTCTGGATTTGCCTGCCAGTCTTTGGGTCAGGAGCTGACGTGTCCCCAGACACCACTGTGGTGAGAATCTCGCACTTCCTTCCATGTGCCCCACCACGCCATGTCCTCGCGCAACCTCACAGCCATTCTTAGAACTGGTCCAAGGCCATTGGGGGCTGGAAATGAATCCCTGGGTGAGAAAGCAAGGGGGATCGCAAAAGGGCGAGGCACAAGAGTGACACCAGCTGGGAAGTATTTGCCAATATCCCGTATCATTCTTGGTGTCTGTTGCGTGGGGGTGTGTGTGTGAGCGTGTACGCAAATGTGTCTGCGTGTGCCCACATGAGTCAGGGGCTCTGCATCTGTGTGGGGTGAATGCGCAGAGCTTCTATCTTTGCCCATGCAGAAACAATGGAGGACACCACGAGTGCTGGAAGAGATGGGTGGATGAGTCTCCTGTCTTCTACGTGCCCCGGAGAGAATTGAGGAAGAGATAACGTGTGGCAGCCTTGAAGAGTTTCCATGATGTTTATGTGGACACATACAGGACGTTGAAAACCCTTCTGTTTGTGTGTGTGTGTGTGTGTGTGTGTGTGTGTGTGTGTGTGTGTGTGTGTATGTGTTTATGGGGACCTCAGGAGGGACGACGAGATCGGGACCTGAGTGTGACTGTCCTAGCCACTGCCCGGGTGATTCTGTGTGTGCAGGAGAGGTGCAGTCCTGGTGTGGGGCAGGTGTTGCCATGTGCACTGAGGCCTGCTTTCTTGGGCAGGCAGAGCCTGGAAAGAGGAGGAGGAAGAGACAGACCTGTTATTTGGAGACCTGTTGTATAGACCAAAGCCGAAAGGCAGGGAAGGGGATTGCACAGTGGGACCAAATTGGTCCATTGGGTCCTGGTACAGTGTGGCCAGGCCTTGGTGGGATTCAGCCAGGACCGTTGCTCCCAGAAGGGTGTCCTGTCCTTGGTGAGATAGAATCCAGGGAGCAAAGCCTCCAGTCAGGATACAGAGCTAAGGCCCCGTGTCCCCGGAGAACTCAGGAGTAGGCAAGCTTCTCACAGTCGATGCCAGTATACCTTGCTGCTGCCTCCCACACCCGGGGCCCCTTTGACCCCGAGCCCTGTCCTCAGACAGTGGCTCAGGATGGGAGATGTGTGAGGGGAAGAGGCAGTTGTAGGTTGTGGGCAGCAGCGAGGCTTATGAGTGGGATTTCATGGAGAGAGTACGCGCGAGGGCGGAGATCCAGCGTGAGTTCCTGCGAGTGTGTGCGGGTGTCTGTGGCAAACTGGGCCTGAGATCCGTGGTGGTGCCGGCAGTGTGAGCGTGCATGTGTTCGTGCGATTGCGTAGCCGTGTGTCTCTGTGTGTGCAGGAGTGGGTGTGTAGCCGCTGGAGAGACAAGGAGAGACACATGGGTCTCTGTGGATGAGGTGCTTAGGTGGGACAGTCAGGTGCCAGAATACAAGAGTGCAGTCCCTTCCCTCCTGAGTCCTGATGGTAATCGGCAGGATGGGTGCAATCGTTGCTGTGCCAGCGGGCTCAAGTCAGGATGCAAAAGGGAAATTGGTGCAAGGTCAAGAGGGGGGCCGAGGGGAGGAAAGCCTGTGCCCAGTGGCCAGTGGACCACTTGTGAGTGAGTGTGCTTGTGTGTGTGTTAGTGTGTGTCTATGTGGGAGTGAGTGTGTGTGTGTGTGTGTGTGTGTGTGTGTGTTGCGTTGCCCTGGTGGGCCTACAGTAGCAAATACGTAGGGGCTACATGGTTGTGCCCAGGCTTTGTGCACAGAGTAGCTAGGGAACACAACCTGTCAGGCTACGTGGTGTGCAGGGGCGTAGGTATTTCCCTGGAGGGAGCCGTCCAGCAAGAATGTCTGCTCTTGGCAGACGTGCCATGTTTTGTCACGAGTCAGCTCTTCCTCGGGGCTCTCCTCTCTGCTTCCTGTGCACCAGGCCCAGGGAAAGGGAGGAGCTTGGACCCTAGACCTCAGGTGACTTGAGACCCCCAGGGGTGCCATACAGGATGGTGTGTGGGGATCCGTGTGTTGATGGGCAGGTGAGCAGCCTGCCAGCTGCTCTCTGAGGGGACAGTTCCTTGCCAGCAACACCTCTCCCCGCAGCACAAGATCACCACTGTCGCTGCAGCTGGGCTGGGGACATGTCAAGGTGTGTCCCAGAACTCTGTTCCCCTTGCACGTAAGGGGTGCCAGAATGAGCCTCTCAGTCCCTGTGCGGGCGACCCTGATTAGCCTCAGACTTTGTCGATTCCTGGCCTCACGAAAATGGGGAACTGGGTTCCTTTCTCAGCGTCTCAGCGGTTGCATGTCGACGGAGGATGCTGTGGACAGTGTGGTCAGGATTCTGACCGGGCTCCACCTGCCCCGCCCCAAACCGCAGTGGGCAGCACGTGGCCCACTCTGTGTGTGCTTTGGGGAATCTAAAGCCTTACAGCCCCTCCCGTATTCTTCTCAGGTGGTGGAGGTTCAAAGGGGCCTAGGGAGGAACACTGGTCCCAGTCTGCTGCCGGCTGTGCCCACAGGTGTGCGTGCCCAGCTCCTTGACGCTGAAGCTGCAAGGCTTTGCACTGCCCCCAAAGCCCCATCCCTAGGATTTGCGTGTGGGCCAGATGGAAGTGAAGTCCCAGTGACCCTGCGGGATCACAGCGGGTGGTCTCGTCTGTGCCTGGCTACCCGCCTACCTGCCTTCCACATAGCCCGTTGCCCCCATACAGGGCTTTCGGTAAACACGCGGCCACCATCCAGCATGAGAGGGAAGGCTGGACGGTGTCCCAGTACCGCTGGTCATGTGTTGGCTGCTGACAGCTGACAGCATGGAGACCCCATGGCCCGGTGGAGGACGTCCGACCTGTCCTACAAGGAATTGGGGACGACTGTAGGGATGCATCAGGTCCCATGCAGTAACCTAGCCCTGACCTTACCTGCCTAGCGGGTGTTCGAAGCGCCTTTGGGTCCCAGGCCTGGCATGTGTGTCGGTGAGCTTCCTCCTGGATGGCACTGCCGACACAGGGCTGGCTGGTCAGGGGTCGCGTGTGAGGCCCGTTGGGGCCCGGCCTCTAGGTCCGATACTGCTGTAGGTGTTGTTGAAAAGACAGAGCACAATATGATCGTCCCTTGGGTGTCGCTGCACTGGGGATCCTGTCGCTGCTCCCAGGTTCCCACTACCAGGTCTCCCCGGGAGGCCTGGGAGGTTGCCAGGCTCCTTTTGCAGGGACACAAAGGCTTGTCAGGGCCCATGCCTCAGGGTCCGGTGCTCATTGCGGATGACTTGGGGGCAGTGCGAGAGCTATTGCTCCCGTTCTTAGGGGAGATTGCGGTGGTCTTAAGGGACAAAGATGTGCCTGGAGAAGAGAAGGATGACCAGAGGAAGCATTAAAGGAGGAGGAGAAGGACGATGAGGAGGAGTTGGAGGAAGAGGATTGGGAGGCGTTAGAGCAGGAGGAGAAGGAGTGAATGATTGGGTGCAGGAGAGGGAACAAGTGGAGGAGGAGGATGTCCAGGATGAGGAGGAGCACGAGCCAAAGGAGTAGGAGCGGCTGCGGGAGGATGTTGAGGAGGGCGAGATCAGAGGGAAGAGGATGAGGAGAAAAGATAGAGCCAGGGTGGAAGAGCATGAGTAGAAGTGTAGGAGCAGAAGGAGGAAGAGCCCGAGGAGGAAAAGGTGGAGGGAGAGGAGGAGCGGGAAGAGTTGGAGGAAGAGGATTGGGTGGGGTTAGAAGAAGAAGAGGAGGAGGAGAAGGAGTAGGGAATGACTGGGTGCAGGAGAAGGACAAATGGAAGAGGATGATGTCGAGCACCAGGAAGAGGAGGATCGCGAGCCAAAGGAGCAGGAGCAGCTGGAGGAGGGAGTTGACTAGGACGAGAGCAGAGGGAAGAAGAGGTGAAAGGTCAGAGGTAGGGCAGGAAGGGCAGTAGCAGGAGAGGACCTGGAGAAGGAGGAAGAGTCCTAGGAGGAAGAGTTGGAGGAGGAGGAAGAGGTGAAGGACGAGGACGAGGAGGATCAGATGCAGGAAGAGGATTGGGAGGAGTTACAGGAGGAGGAGGAGGAGGAAGACGAGTGAATGATCGGGTGCAGGCGAGGGAAGAAGTGGAGGAGGAGGAAGTCCAGGACGAGCAAGAGGAGCAGCAGGAGTCGAAGAGCAGTAGTAGCTGGGGAGGAAATTGAGGAGGACGTGAGCAGAGGGAAGAAGACGAGGAGGAGGAAAGGTAGAGCCAGGGCTGGAAGCGCAGTAGCTGCAGAGGGGGAGCAGAAGGATGAAGAGGCCCGAGGCTAAGACTTCCAATACTGTGTTGAGTAACAGCGGAGGGGGTGGACATTCCTGTCTCGTTCCTGACTTGAGCTGAGAGCTTTTGCTCATTGAGATGATATTCACGTTGGGTCGTTCATACATGGCTTTATGACCTCGATGTGTGCTCCTTCTATCCCTACTTTCCTGAGGGTTTTTTTTTTTTTACCAGGAAAGGATGCTGTATTTTGTCCAACACTCTGTCTGGATCGAGTGAGAGGATCCTGTGGTTCTCGTCTTTTCTTTGGTTGATGTGAGGAATCCTGTTAATTGTTTTGCGGATGCTGAACCAGCCCTGCATCCCAGGTGCAAATCCCACTGGGTCGTGGTGAATAACATTTTAATGTATTGTTGGATCCGAGTGTCTGATATCTTGTTGAGGAGTTTTGCATCCATGTGCATCAGGGAAATTGGTCTATAGTTCTCCTTTTTAGTGGGGTCTCTTTCCGGTTTTGGAATCAAGGTAACGCTGGCTTCATAGAAAGAGGTTGGAAGTTTCCTTCCATTTCTATTGTGGGAACAGCTTCAAGAGAATAAGTGTTAACTCTTCCTTAAATGTTTGCTGGCACTCCCCTGGAAAGCCATCCGGCCCCGCAGTCTTCTTCCTTCAGCAGGTTTTTGATTACTAACTTGATTTCTTTACTGGTGATGGGTCTGTTCAGATTTTCCTTTTCTTCCTCTTTCAGCTTTGGTAGTGTAAATGTTTCTAGGAATTTGTCCATTTCTTCCAGATTGCCCATTTTATTGGCAAATAATTGCTCCTAATATGCTCTTCTTATTGTTTGCCTTTCTGCTGTGTTGCTTGTGATCTCTCCTCTTTCATTCTTGCGTTTATTGATTTGGGCCGTTTCCTTTTTCTGTTTCATCAAACTGATGACTGGCTTATCAATTTTGTTAACTCCTTCAAAGAAGCAGCTTCTGGGCTCATTGATCTGTTCTCCTATTTTGGTTGGTTGGTTGGTTGGTTGGTTGGTTGGTTGGTTGGTTGGTTTGAGGTTGTTTTTGTTTTTGGTTTGTTTCATTTTTGGTTTCAATAGCGTTAATTTCCCCTAATGATTGTTATTTTCTGCCTTCTGAATGTGTTGGGTTTCATATGGTGTTCTTTTTACAGCCTCTTAAGGCGTAAGGTGAGGTTGTGTCTCTGAGACCTTTCTTTCTTCTTTAGGAAGACCTGACTTGCTAGATAGGTCCTCTTATTACACACCCTGGTGCGTCCCAGGGGTTTTGGGTTGTGGTGTTATCAGTAACTTCCATATACATTTTCATTGACTTCCGTATACTTTGTATATCCTCTTTAAACCCTTGGTTAGCCCATTCAGTCTTTAGTAGGATGTTCTTCAGTCTCCCAGTATTTGTGACCTTTCCAAATTGTTTCTTGTAGTTGATTTCGAGTCTCGTAGTGTTGTGGTCTGAAAATGTGCACGGTGTGACCTCGATCTCTTTGAACTTCCTTAGGGTTGACTTTTTCCGCCAGGAAATGATCTATAGAGGAGAATATTCCATGAGCACTGGAGAAGAACGTATGTTCTGCTGCTTTATTATGAAATGTTCTGAAGATATCTGTGCAGCCCATCATGTCCAGTGTGTCCTTCAACGCCCCCGTTTGCTTGTTGAGTTTTTGTTTAGATTATCTGTGTATTGCAGCAAGTGGGGAGTTGATGTCTCCTCCTATGATGGCATTACTAAGAATGAGGTTCCTTATGTTTGTGATTAACTGATTTGTATATTTGGTTGCTCTCAAATACACCACATAAATGTTTTCAATTGCTAGGTCTTCTTGGTGGATAGACCCCTCGATTATGACATCATGCCCTTGTGCATCACTTGACACAGTCTTTACATTAACGTCTGGATTGTCTGATAGAAGTATGGCTACTTTGGCTTTGTTTGGTTGACGGTTAGCATGACAGATGATTCTCCATCCCCTTATTTTCACTCTGAAGTTGTTTTCACATCTAAAGTGGGTCTCCGGTAAACAGCATATCGATGCAACTTGTTCTCTCATCCATTCTGTTCCCCTGTGTGTTTTGATTGGAGCATTGAGTCCACTGACGTTTAAAGTGAGTACTGAAAGATATGAATTTATGGCCATTATCTTGTTTGAAGGGTTGGAGGATAAAATATCTATATATCTTTATATCTATATCTATATCTACGTCTCCATCTCCATCTATATGTATATGTATGTGTATGTGTATATGTATATTTATATATATATATGTATATGTATATGTATATCTATATGTATGTGTATATGTATGTGTATGTGTATATGTATACGTATTGTATAACTATATCTATATATCTATATCTATATCAATATCTATATATCTCTATATATCTTTATATATCTACTTCTATATCTATTTCTAAATATAAATATAAATATAAAAAGTATAAATATAAACAGGTAGATAGGTAGGTAGGTAGGTAGGTAGGTAGGTAGATAGATAGATAGATAGATAGATAGATAGATAGATAGATAGATAGATATGAATTTCCCTCTGAGTGTCCCCCCTTAAAATTGCATGCAGGTCTGATTTAGCGGTCACAAACTCCTTTAAATTTTGTTTGGGAACCTTTTTCTCTGTTTCTATTTTGAATGACAGCCTTGCTGGATAAAGAATTCTTCACTGCGGATGTTTCTAATTCAGCACTTTGAACGTATCCTACCACTCCTTTCAGGCCTGCCAAGTTTCTCTGGATAGGTCTGCTGCAAACCTGATCTATCTTCTCTTGTAGTTTAGGGACTTGTTTCCCCTTGGTGCCTTCCTGATTCTCTTTGCCTGAGTACTTTGTGAGTTTGAATATGATATGCCTTGCTGAGGGTCAGTTTTTGTTGAATCTAATGGGGTCCTCGGTGCTTCCTGGATTTTGATGGTGTGTCTTTCCCCAGGTTAGCAAAATTTCCCACTATGATTTGCTCACATAACCTTTCTACCCCTATTTCTCGCTCTTCCTCCTCGGGACCCCTATGATTCTGATGTTGTTCCTTCTGCATGAGTCACTGATTTCTCCAATTCTTCAATCGTGCTCTTTTCCTTAATCTCCCTTGATTTTCCTGCTTCCATAGTCTCCATACGTTTGTCCTCTGAATCGCTGATTCTCTCTTCTGTCTCATCCATCCTTGACACCGCTGCATCCATCCGGCATTGCAGCTCAGTTATATCATTTTTAATTTCATTCTGGCCAGTTTTCACTTCATTTTTTCTCTGCACAAAGGGACTCTAATCTACATTGGACTGCAGCTAGTATTCTCATCATCGTGCTTCTAAATGCTGCTCCAGACATCTTGCTTGTACCTGTGTTGGTTGAATCCCTGGCTCTCGTTTCTTCATGGTCTTTCTGGGTGAATTCCTTCCTTTTGTCATTTGGAATGGAGAAAAGGAACTCATGAGGTGGAAAATTCAAATGAAATATTCAAAGTGTAAAATGTTAAAAGTAAAAACTTAAAAACACACACGTAAATAATGGAATGAATGATGCTAGATTCTAGGCATGTTTCATCTGGGTGTTGAAAGTGGTTTTGTCACAGGGGAGAAAAAAAAAAGTGGGAGTGGAGAAAAATTTAGAAAATACCAATAAAAATATTAAAAAGGGAAATGTCGTGAGAATTTGAAAACTCAATACACTGAAGTAGACTAAAAGGAGAAGATGGGAGTAAAATAGAATTTGTGAATATAGACACAAAAGGAAAGAATAATGTAGAAGAGTTTTAAAGAAAATTAGTAAAATTTCCACCTGCCCAGTCTCCTTTGCCTCTCCGCGCACAAAAGCACCTCCCTTCCTGCGCCTCCTCGCTCTCCAAGTTGACTTCTCCATGCCACGTACCTGCTGAATTCGGAGGTTCAGGATATGCAGATTGCTGTGCTAATCCCCCAGTCAGTTTCCTGGGTGGGTACGATGGTTTAGTGTTGGTCTGGCTGTATTTCATGCACACGAGACACTTAAGAAGCTTCCATGCTGTCTGCCATCTTGGCTCCTCCCCAAAGAGGTGAGATGTGTAGCACCAGTTCTCTGATATGAGACATCCCATAGGACAGTTGTGGTCGGTGACAAAGCGGAAAAGGGCATGTACCACACAGGGAGGTCACCCTGGAGGGGGAGGCAGAGAACCTGCTCCAGACCTGGGAGGGGAGGCAGGGGCTCCAATGCTGGAGCCACGCCCACCACCCTCCAGCTGATGGTTCCTGAACAGCAGCCAACTGTCTGGGTCTGGCCTGGAGCTCCTTCACCCCAAGGACCTGTGGTCAAAAAGTTCACTGCCCTGCCTCTGCCCCACCTCCACCACAGCCACAGCCACAGCCACAGCCACAGCCACTGCAGTGTCCGAAGGGCCACGTGGCCGTGGGCGTGCTTCCCAAAAGCTGGTGGGCTCCAGAAGGAGGCAGCAGGCATTTAAAAACCTTGGGCCTCGACACTCCACCTGTCAGGCCTAGTCTGGAGCCTCATGCCTCAAGTTCCCACCCCTTGTGCTCTATGGCCCTAGCCTGAGGATGGGCTAGGGCCCCAAAGCAAGGGAGTCATGTTCCGGAAAACGCTGAGATTCCTGAGAATACCGGGCCTCCATTCTGCTGGAAGAGGGCGTTCGAGAGTCCAGGCATCGTGGCAGCACGCCCGTCTCAGTCCCAGACAATTTCACTCATTCATACGCACGCGCACGCGCACGCACAGGCACAGGCACGGGCACACACACACACTCCCCCTCTGTGGCTGTCTCTAGTTGTGACTTACTCTCCTTCCTCGGCCTCCTTCCATGTCCCTCTGGCCTCTGTCTGTCTCTGAGTCCCTGTGATCATTTTCTTTAGGGAACGCTTCCTCCCTCCCACACCTCCATCTCTCTTTCTCTGTCTCTGTCCTGTCCTGGGACAGTATCAGTGCATGTGGGTTTCCGTGAGCTGTGCATGTCCATATGGACGTAGTAGGCTGCTGATGGCACAGGGCTGCAGGGGAACGCACAAAGGAACGCACAAGTACCAGGGGTCAGAGCACATCCAGACCTCCTAAGCCGTGACTGCCTCCAGGCAGCCCACACAAGCTGGGTATGCATGTGAACTGAGAAAGGTCAGTCCCTTGGCCCTTGCCCTGTAGGTTGCAGCCAGCTGGGAGGTACTGAGACCCAAGGGACTCCCCAGTGTTGAGAGGGTCTGAAGAAAGGGCAGGAGCCGAGGAAGCAGGGAACCTAGTCGTAGCTGGTGTTTCTCCACCTGCCATGTTCCAGTGCCATTGGTACTGGAAGGTTGGTATCAGGTGTGGCTCTCTTTCCTTGGCATCTCAATGCAAGCTTCCGTGACCCAATGGAGGTCCTGAATCGGCCCTAGTTTTCAGCCAGGTTTGGGCCCCAGGACAAATGCATGTGCTGTGTGAGGGGGAAAAGCAAGTGTGAGTCGTGGGGAGGAGCTAGCTTCGTGAGTGGGATGTGGCAGAGGGCATGAGTGAGTGCACAGGTCCACTAGAGCGTGTCTGTGAATGTATTGTGGCTGGCGCCTGTGAGTACTTTTGCCTGGGCCTTAGCGTTTGTGCTGGCAGCGTGCGCGTGTCTGTGTCCACGTGCCGCGTGGCCGTGCATCTTTGTGCCTGAGTGAGTGTGCGTAGGCCGTTGGCTAGCGAAGGAAAGAGACTGGGGGCTTTCCTGACTTGGTGAGTAAGGGGGAGGCTCCAGTGCCAAAGTGCAGCGAGTGCAATCCCTTCGCTCCTGGGATCGACACGGAGCTAGCTGATCACCTTTCATGACGGGAGGAAAGCCTGGACTTTGCCTGGGTCCGCTCATCCTGTGTTGCCTTGGCCAGGGGCAAGTTGGGGTTGGGCCTTCCATGGCGCAGTGGAGGAGGACCAAAGTTCCCTGCAAGGAAGTGGGCATTAGTGGAGGGAGGCAGCAGATAGCAAGAGTAAGTCTGGCCCTGCTCCTGGAGCGGCCTAGGGGATCATCGCAAGGCCTTGTGGTCCGAGCCTGGGGATGTGTCTCGGTGAACATCCTCCTGGATGACCCTGCAGAGACGGGCCTGGCTGGTCTAGAGTCCCTTGCGAAGTTGGGGCCCGGCCCCTGGGCCCCAATATTGTGGTAGGTGTTGGTCAAACTGAAAGGCATTGCCTGCTTGTCCCAGACAGTCCCTGCACCTGGGACCCAGATTTGCTCCCACGTTCCTGCCACGGGGTCTCCCAGCGATGCGTGGGAGTTTGACAGGCCCCATTTCTCTGGAGGGAGTGAGTTGCATAGGTCAGGTGCACCAGGGTCTGGGCCTGCTTTCCTGTCTTGCCCACCCCCTACGTCCTCTGCTGAGGGCAGCTTGAGGGCTCACCACTGGACCTGTTCCTCTCCCTTTCTGGGTAAGCGTTTGCCTCTCTGTCGGTCACACTGGCCACCCCCTCTCAGCCCCCTACCACCTGGTCAGCCTTCCCCCCATCCACCTGCGTGTCTATGCATTGCTGTCACCTGAAGCGGTGGTGTGCTGCCTCATATATCACAGCCACCCTGGAGCATTTCTGTACCCCGTACGTATCGTGACATAGCCCAATGAGTCTGGAGGAACCTCTTCTGTGTCACGGAAGCAACATGTTGGCCAGAGGGCCCGGCACACGAATTTGGAAATCCTAGAATCCCCCGCCTGCGGGGCAGCCTCCTGGTCCCATAAAGAGGTAGGGGAACACTGCACTCCACCAAAGGGAAAAGGCAATGCATGAGTGTGGTGCCTGGCCAGGCAATGCATCTCAAGCCTCCAATCGTGCAGTGGCTCTGTGTGGTGTGTGTGTGTGTGTGTGTGTGTGTGTATGTGTAGCTGGTGCTGTCTGACATAGACCGGCAGGGAGTCCACATCACCACTGCCCTGACAGGGAGGGAGACCACATCATTGCCCTCACTGCACACCGTCTGCAGCTTATTGCTTCCCCAAAGTGGTCATGTGGCTTCGTGTAGACCGTGGGGCGTGTCCCTCACTTGGGTCCCAACACTACATCCCCCAACCCCCTGAAACCTCTCGGAGACCCTTGAAATCATGCTGTCTGTGGCACAGGGGGACAGTGTTTTGAGTCAGCGCCCACGCTCATGGCAGCCTGCCGCCTAAGTGAGTGGTAAAGGAAATGGGAGCAGGATGAACAGACATATGGCCAACGAAGGCCTGGGGAGGGTCCCTGTGAGAAGATGGCCGACCACTGTGGGAGGAAGGGGACCGCTGTCTGTGGGGCAGACGCAAGCTCCAGGAATCCCAGGGCTCACGGGCACGGGTCTTTCCTGTGCACTGCCACACACGGGAGGAATGGGCAGCCGATCGTGAGAGGGGGGTGTGTGCTTGCCAGCGTGTCACGTTCCAGGCAACGGGGACAAACGGCAAGAGCGGCGCGCGTGATACGCAGCCTCCCCTAGTGTGGCGTCCTCTCCACGTCACACACCTCTGGTCACCGACCTTCCCTAGCCGGTGCACTGCTAGACTGCTGTCATGACATACATGTCTTCTGGGAGCAAAGATGGACGTAGAGAATATGCAAAGGAGGCTGAGCAGATGGAAAACCAGGGTGCACAGACAGCAGGCGCACAGCTGAAATGCGTCTCCCGGACAGCCAAGGTGACCGCTGAGTGGATTTGTCAGACTAGGGGCACAATGAACAACGGTGGCGGTGTACATGGGAAAAGCGTGGAGGTCCCCCTTTACCCGTGTGTATAGACAGCCGCGTGCCCAGCGCAGCGTGGAATGCAAAGGTCGCTTTCGCATGGCCAGAAGCCAAACAGGGCACCCAGAGCGCACAGAGGGCCGGCTGCAAGCCCCCCGGAGGAGTTGCCCCGCACGGGGCCCACAGCCTTCCTGCCTATGCAACAGACGCGCCCCAGTTTCCTGGTGACCTAGGGGCGGGACCGCCGAAGCCACGCACGCCACCGTCCCTATGATTGGTCCCGAAGGCAGTGAAGCAGCCTGGGCGTGGCTTGGAGCTCCCTCAGCCTCAAAGCCGCAGGCGCACACCTCTCACCACAAAGGCCTCCGAGGCAGCATCGGCATGGCGATAGCCACCGCCGAGGCATCCTGGGTACAGCACCATGCGCATGCGCCCCCTCGACGTTTGGGCTCTGGGAGGAAGGGGGAGCGAGTTGCCAGCCATTGCCCTCAGGGCTCCACTGACTGGGTCTGGGGAGGGGGGCCGTGCTTTCACGTCCCGCTTCGTCGCCGGTAGGAGCCACAGTTGGTGTCTCGGGCCGGGGCCGCATGTTGCGCGACTCGTGTTTCCGAAACACTGGGGACGCCCGGAGGCCCCATGCCGCCTTCGACCGGGAAGGGGGCGGTCGAGAGACGAGGGCCCGTGGGGACACTGGGCGTCCGGCAGCGCCGGAGGTGCCGCAGGCCGAAGGCTTGCAGGCCACAAGCGAACAGCCTGTGCAGGAAGGCCAGGCCCGACCCGAGAGGCAGGTGGGCGGCCCCAGCGAGATATCGGTGCCGCTGGTGCATGACATAATGGCGGTGGAGGCGCTGTGGGGCCTGGTGGAGGAGGAGGTTGAGGTGCCGGCCGCGGAAGAGGACACGCGTGGGGAAGAGGGGCATGACCAGAGGAAGAAGGGGGAGGAGGACGAGGAGCAGGAGCAGGGGAAGGACAAGGTCCAAGTTCACGAGGAGAAGGACCTGAAGGACGAGGGGGAGCAGCAGGAACAGAAGAGCAGAAGGAGGAGGAGGAGGAAGAGGGGGAGAGGCAGCAGGAGTCAAAGATTAGAAGGAGGACGAGCAGCAGAAGCCCAAGCAGAAGGGGGAAGAGCGGAAGGAGGAGGAGTTGGCGGAAATGAAAGGGGAGGAGCAGGAGCACCAGGGTGTACAAGCGGGCGCGGCCGTGGCGGTGGAGGCATCGGCGGCGGCAGTGGCAGGGGAAGGGGACCAGGAGGAGGAGCAGGAGGAGGAAGGGAAGGCGTGGGAGCCATCCAAGGGAGAGCAGAATTGCAAACGGAGGAGGAAGAGGAGCAGGAGAAGGGAGCGCTGGAGGAGCAGCAGCAGGGCGAGGAGGAGGAGGAGGGAAAGGAGGACAAGGAGGAGCGGGAGGAGGAGGAGGAACAGAAGCCGAGTGAGCAGGAAGGCCGATGGGTGGAAGAAGCCCAGGAGCTGCAGGTGAAGCAGCAGAAGAAGGAGCGGGTAGAGTCAGGCCTCCGTCCTTGCCCTTCCCCACTGGAGGCTCTGGAGGCCCTTCAGATAGAGCTACAGCCGGTGAATAAACAAGCCAGCCGGGAGCACGCTCGACTCCAACTCAGGATGTGGCAGAGGCGGCAGCGTCATCTGGAACAGAGAAGTGCCCTTATCCAGGGCATCCGTGGTTTCTGGGCCAAGGCTGTATCCTTCCTGCTGCTGGTGGAGGGTCCAGAGGGGGCTGGGCTTGCGCAAGAGGAAGGAAAGGGAGGTGACATTTAGAGGAACCCAGGACAGGGACTGGAGCTAAGCCGCGCTCCAGTGGCCGGGAACGTGCAAACGTGATCCCATCCGGCGGTCCTGGCTCTGCAATGAGTGTGGGAGGAGGGCAGTGCCGGGGTGGGGGAGGCATGTGTGCTTTACGTCGCACCTGGCACGGAAACAGCGCTGGGAGAGTGGGGAGTGGCGGTGGAGGTCCAGGCCAGGACGGGGAAATGACCGGGGGCTTCTTCCCACACAAAGCCGCGTGGGGGCACGTTTCTGGGTCCCGCTAAGCATCTTGCTGCGGGGAAGGCGATGTGAATGCCCACTGGTCGGCGCGAGACCGGATGTGTGCTGTCTGGCTGTGTGGAAGTAAGCGTCCTCAGTGTCCTCATGAGCACACAAGGCTAGGCGTGGTTGCGGGCGTCTGGGCATGCACAGCCTCCTGTGCGTGTCTAGCAGAGCCCTGCGCGATCCTGACACCCCGTGGGCCTGGACGCAGCCTGTGGGGAGGGCTTGAGACCCTGGGGGAGGACGTCAGTCCCGGGGGGAGGACGCCTGGATGCTGTCCACACGTGTTCTCTGCTTCGAGCTCTCTCATGCCCAGCACCTGAAGGCTCTTTGACCTGCAGCAGTTTGTGAACCACCCTCAGATGTCAGCCCTGATTAGTAAGCCCGATGAAAGCATGCTTCGCCACATGACCAATTTGAAGGTCGGCCTGGGAGTGGGAGGTGGTGTGGGGGGCTGGCCGTGTGGGGAGGGGAGGTGGTGGGGAGAAGTGACGTGTTCCTTCCTCAGGGGAGGGAGGGTGTCCTGGAAGAAGATTTCACATTTCTGCCCCACTGTACCACGGCAGGTGGAGGAACACAAGTTTCCCAGGGAATGCCGGAAGATCCTGCTGTTTTTTGTCAAGAACTCCTACTTCCAGAATGAAGTCGTTACGAAGGAGTATGTCCTAGGCCTTGCTGGTAAGTGTCCCCTGACTGCATGGGCGGCAGTGGGTGGAGGGTTGAATGTGACTGGTTCTCTGGCGCCGTCTCACATACTCGTCTTCCTGCAGGGTATAGGGCGTCTCATTCCAGTCCCATCCAGTGGCACCCAAGGTACAGACAGGAGGCCTACAGACGCAGGCATGACAACAGCAGCCTCAACTTCTTCAACTGGTTCTCTGACCACAGCTTTGCCGGCTCTAGCAGGATTGCTGAGGTGGGGCCCTGTAACAAGGAAGGGAGGTGATTTTCATGGGTTCCCCCACTGCGTGGGATAGCTACCTGAGGCCTGGCCTGTCTCCCCTACCAGATAATCATAGAGGATCTTTGGCCCAATCCCCTGCCGTATTTCAAGATGAAGGAGGCCCCAGGAGAGAGAACTGAGAGGGAAAGAGGTGAGCAGCCAAGGGTGTGGGCACTGAAATGTGTGCCGTGGGGTCCGTGGCACAATTCTCTTCTGCATGGAGGCACCGAGACTCACAGTGGCACAGGAGGTGACACCAGGTCAAAAGGGCATCGGCCTGAGACGGGGAGTCTTAAGAAGTAACGTGTCAAAGAGCCTTTTCCCTTTGGGGAGCCTGAAGGTGGGAAGGGGGCTAGACAAAGAGAATGAGCAAAGCGGGACAACCAAAGCTGGCTCATCAGATAGCACGGTGACAACTGTCATTCCCGGACCATGAACCCCACCGTCAGGCCTCCTACCACCATCCCACATGTTGTCTGGCTTCGGGAGCCCCTTGTCAGCTTTGGCACAGCTTATCACACCCTCCCATTCTACTTTCCGTTTGGAAACATTCAAGCAACCTTAATCAGGGCCAAGATCAGACTCTCACCTGTCCTGTGTGTGTGTGTGTGTGTGTGTGTGTGTGTGTGTGTGTGTGTGTGTGTGTGTGTCTGTGTGTACCCATATATCCCAGGGATATGCACGATCTTGAGAAGAGTATGAAGGAGCATCGCACTTCATCGACCCCAGTGGAAACCCTTCCGATGCTCACCGATGGTCCACAAGATTCTCCTGCCCACGAAATGAGGACAAGGGTGGTGGTGACACGTGGCGCAGGGCGGGGGTCCAATACATTTGAAGAAATATAGAATGGGAGATAAATATCATGAAGCGATTTGTGTGTCTTCCTCTCAGGTACGCTCTGGGGCGTGTCCATGTATACATGCGGCTGTCCAGGGGTGTAAGTGTTCTGTGCCTGCACATTGGAGTTGCAAGGAAGGGCGGGACGTAGGACATTGTCCGTAGGGATGGGTCACACATTGGGATTGCATGTGAGGTCAGTAAGATTGAAGCAATGGGGACTTGAGTGAGGGAGGCCAGGGCACAAACCTGAGAGAAAGGCCAGTGCCCAGGTTCCTATCTTTCCTGTGAAAAGGAGGAAATTCAAGGAAATGGAGACGCCAGCACAGGCCAGGGAGGTCCAATATTCAGGGTTTGGGCATGTCCATGATGGTGCCCCCAGAATCCCGCATGGGGACACCCTCAGTCATGTTGACTGAACCGCCACACAGGGAGGAATTCCCAGGGTTGATTACCCTCTGGTTTTCAGACGTCTCCCAATGCAGACTGTCTTGGGGACAAGGTCAGGATCTCAGGACCAGCCATACATATTTGAGGGATTGTGAGCAGGTTGTAAGATTGGTGTCCAGGGGAAGGAACCGAGGGACCAGAGGGAGAGTGGGTGGGTAAGACCGATGAAGTTCTGCTTCAGGCACAGTTGACAGGGACAACGTACACGCTGCAGAGAAAACAGCCCACTACAGTCTCACGCAACTCCAAAATCACAGCCAACTTTTCTGGTTCCACTTCCTGAAGCTGAGCCTCCCAAACACCGCTTCACTTATTCACACACACACACACACACACACACACACACACACACACACACACGACTCCTGAAGGAGTCCTAGTACTGATGCCCTTGTGTGAACTTCGCTGTTTTTGAAAAGACCTCTGGTTACGAATGGGTCTCCCAGATTGCAAGCCAACAGAGGGGAGGGTCGCGGGGAGGTGGAGCTCTTACAGGGCACGAACACACCATCCTCTCCCGTGTGCCCTCTGCCCTCTCATCATCAGCCGTGATGAGTCGGGTGATGTTCTTCCTCTGTGTCCACAGGCTTAAGCCCTGTGTCCAACACGCCATGTGAGACTTGTGAAAAGACTCCCAAGTGCAAACACCAGCAGGCGCTCAGGGAGGTCGCGTCGTCCCAGGCAGCCTGTGTTCCTTTGCCTGAGTGCCAGGACAAAGGCTGCCTCAGCCACATAGGGAACGATGGACTTGTGAGGCCTTAGCATTCTGTGCAGAGGTGCCGGGCAGGCCTGGAGCTTAGAAAGGACTGGGACGAGCCTCACCTGCGACGACGTGAGTGCGGGGGTACTCCTTACAGAGCAGATGGCTGCTTGCCAGAGATGTCTGTGCTAGGGATGGGGCAAAAGCTCCACCGTGCTAGCAGTGCAGTAGACAGAGTTCAGCCTTGTCCATCGCAGGCTCTTCTGTATCCCCAAGTAACACGGCCCCCAGCACAGCGTGCCTGAGACTGACATCCCGACACTAATATTCCTGTCTCCCAAGCTGCCCAAGCCCCCCAGGATCCCCACTGCACAGCTCTGCAGTACAAGAGCCTTCTCTGCAGTGGCTCTATTCCAGAGAAGGCGAGGGCAGTCCCAATGCATGGAGGCCTCTTGTCCCTCTCAGTATGCAGACAACATGGTCAGCAGCGTGTCACCAGGCTTTGGAGTTGAGGATCTGTGCAACCAAGCCTTACCTCTTCCAGGGCGGAAGCTGTCGCACTCTCTAGAAGGGAAGGCAGGTCTTTCTCTCGCTGCTGTCTGCACACTGGCTGGAGAAGCACGTCTTCTCAGCTGCTTGATGTGTAAATGCCAGGGTACTCAGGAAAAGCTCCCTGTGCTGACCCGAGTCTTTGGGTGTGAACATCCAAAGAAAGTATGGCCCATGATTCTGCAGTGGGAATACGGCCTCAGTGGTCATGAGGCTGGGCCCCTTGGGGCATCTTTCTGCACAAGCAGGCCGTTACTTGATAGGTCTTGCCGAGCAGGAACACTTTACGGGACAGGTGAACACAGGGTCCCCCAAACGTTAATATCTCCAGCCAATACCTCCTTAGGGGCCAGGGTGACGTTTCCGCCCGGCCTGTCCCAAAGACAAGGTACGGACAAGGTGTGGGTGTGGTTGCACTCACGGCCCCCAGAGCCAAACCCTCAAGTGTGGACACATGAGGTCCGTGGTCAGAGGCCTTGGTGCTCTGTGTCCGAGGGATTACAGCCCTCATGCTGCACACACGGCAGCCCCAGATTTCCTCCCTTATGCGCAGCAATCCCTGGGGAGCCCTAGGGTCCAGGAGCTGCTAAACCGCCTGCACAACTGTATCTGCTGCCCAGCGGCCTCTTCCACCCCAACATCAGCGTGTGTGGGCTCCAGAGTGCTGTCCCTTGAGAGAGGACACCCTCAGCAATTCAGGAGCCTTCTGACTTCCATGTTCCTGAACCACACGTGTCTCTCATTGGTCTGTCGGTATCGTCATGTTGTCCTCTATGCACAGGAAATGTCTTGCTTTGCCTGTGCTCCTCTGTCTCCCTGAGTGAGCCCTGGCGTGTTTGTGTCTTTTCCTGGCTTTGCCTGTGCCGACACCTCTCTGGTGATGCCTCCTTGCCTGGCCTAAGTGGGCACAGCTGTACCCGTGTAACCGCCTTCGTCTCTGCACACCTGTGTCTTGTGTCAGCTGTGGCTCTGGTGGCCTCTCTTGACTTTGATGTATGCTTCTGCGCTTGAGTGTGTTTCCCTCTGAATTCAAACCCTTTCTTCCACTGACAGATCCAATTGCTGTCCTGCTGTCAGGTGGAGGGGCTTCTGCGCATTCTGTTATGTGTTCCAGGAGCCAGAAATCCTTCCGTGCCTGGAGGACCTTCGTCAGAGGATTGGCCATGCACTCACTGCCAGCCAGTTCATGTCCCCAAATGCAGCTGCCTTGCTGTGAGCATGCAGTCACACCTCTATTTTCTGTCCCTCTGTTTTCAAACCCTTTGCACCTGAGGGGCTCAAACGTCACTGGCCTGCACCTTGCACATGCAGGCGTAAATTGTGTAAAGCGGTCCAGCAACGTTTTCCCACTTACTCTTTTGCCATGTGGCATGTTCCTGGCTGGGAGAGACTTTCCCCTGCCAGTGTGTGTCTCGTTTCCGTGTGCCTCCTGTGTGTTCTGGTCCCTAATTTGTCCATTACGTCCTACCTGGGAGTCTGATTCATGTTTGCGGGAACGAGGCTGACCCCTGTGACTGCTGGGTTCTGAGCTCAGCTTAGTCCCCCAGGACTAGTGCGTGAGTGAGGGACACAACGGGCAGTGACGGATGTGCCCGTATCCTTCACGTGCAAGCGCTCCGTCCAGCCACCTTCACCGGGACATTTCTCAGCGACCCCTCTTTGTTTGTGGTGAGAGCCCTTGCCTCTGAGGAATCTGACGAGGCGGTGAAGCATTGCTTACGGCTGCCCTGTGCAAGTTAGATCTCCAGAACTCATGCACACGGCAGGACTGCATCTTCACACCCGAGGCCCGACACCTCCTCATCGCACCCTCCCCTGATTAACACCACTCTGCTCTCTGGTGGACTGCATGCCTTTAACTCCTTTAGTCTCCTCAGGAATCCATCAGGCAGGGCTCACCACCACTGTGCTTCTGTCAGGGGCTGGCCTCTTTCAGTGAGCCCCGTGCTTTCTGCACCGATGCTCAATGCACCCGCCCAAGGGTGAGCCACACTAAGCCCGGCGGCGAGCCCTTTGGCCCTACGTTTCCCACCTATGTGCTTGGTGGCAGAGGTGCACAAGGAGCCCGCCTGCATGCGTGTCCCAGGTCCTCCACAGGGTACAAAGTACCGCCTCAGGAGGCTGATCCGCATCACACGGGCATAGCTCTGCTTGCACGTGTTAGCCTTTCGTATCATACAGGCAGCGCAGACTTAGAAATCCCGCCACCTGCTTACAACTATCCAGCCCTCGTGCTTCTGCAGACGCTCTGTGTCTGTACAGACATTTGAGTCACGGTCTCATGACCTTCCAATACAGCTTGATGGTCTGTCCTTAGCCTACAGCCTGGGATGCGGTTCTCACTCATTGTCCTCCCCTCGGGTGCCAGTTTCCTCCATCACTGTGGTGGAAGGTAAGCTTTATAACCATCCATTGGCTTGACAGTACTGGGCGGATCACCTGTCTGCGTCCGGGGATCCGAAGGAGACCTTGGCTCTTTTGCTCACGGTGCACCCTTTCTCCGTGATGAGTCGCTTTGGATGAGAAGCTTGCCAGAGGCGAGGGTTCTCAGAGTTGAGCACATTTCCTGGGCATCTGTGAGAACCTCGTTGGTTCCACTCAGACAGCATTGACATTCATGCATGTGCAGCCTCTGCCTTTGCTTGAGTTTGCTGAGCTTTGGGACGTGATTTCTTCCCGCACGTGCTGTGCCTAAATCTCTGCTGTGTCTTTCCGGCAGTCCCGTTTCCTGTCTCCTGCTGGTAACTACAGGGCTTCCAGCAGCCCTGTGGGGATCGGGTCCTGGTGTTCTTCCCTGCGGTGCCCTCTTCCTCACCCCGAATGACCTCAGTCATTCCTCAGTCTAGGAAGCTAGAACTAGCTTCCTTCTAGTTCAGGGTTCGTTTCAGACTGCCCTTAAGGTCCAGGTCGGAGTGGTGCCTTTTGTGCTGAGGGCTGACCACTGTACAGCATTCGTCTCTGTGCAAATTGCACAGGTGAATTTCACCAGGTGAAACTGCACACTGCAGTTGCCCTGTCTTCAGAGTCAGCCCACCTGTCTCTGCCTCGGCTGCCCCTGCTCTCCTTCCTCCTACCCTCTCCTTGCCTCCCCCTCCCTTGTCTTCTTCCTGTCCCTCCCTCCCACTTTCCTTCCAGCTCTCTTTGTCTTCGTCTCCCTCCTCTCCATCACTACTGCCTCCCCCTGTCTCCGCCGGTCTTCCTTGTAATAGGTGCCCCTCTGTCTCTTCTTGTCTTGCTCCTCCTCCCTGTCAGTCCCGCCAATCTCCCTGGGACTCTCCCTCTCCAGGCCGGTCTTCCCCTCCACTCGTCCTTCCTTCATCTGCTTGCACGTGTCTCTCTCTCTCCCTCTATAGCTCCCTCTCTCTGTGTGTCTCTTTCTCGCTGTCTCTCTCAGTGGACCTTCTGTGTCTGGGTGCATGCTTCTTCAGAATTCTCGTTGGCGCCTGGGAAATGTGAAGGGAACTCGTCTGCTATCGTGTGTACTAGTGAAAGCAGGCACGGGGCTTTCTCAGAGACAGACACAGACAAGTTTGCAATACTCGGTGAAGGGCCCCCTAAGTGCCCTGCTTGGTTGGAGTCGTCCTTCTTTTAGTGGAAGGTTAGATTTCCGGACCGGAGCAAACTGCTAAATCCTACTACCCCACCTCCCTGGCCCTCTGCACGGAGATCAGTAGGGCACCAGTGGCAGATGGGGCTCTGGGGTTGTTCTTTGCTCTGATTTGCAGTGCAGTGAGGTCTACTGAGCTGCTTTCTGGCAGGGACACGGCACTGGGGTGGATCTAGGGTGGGTGTCACCGGTTCTGGGTGGGCACCCACCTTACCGCTGCCCTCAGCCTGACGGCCAGGGAGGAGAAACCGTGCGGACGGCCATGTGGCCCCAGTAGGCGCGACACCTAAGGACTTCTCCAGGCCTTGCCCCAGCTTCATGAAGAAGGGGCAAGGGACGGAGCATGCAGTGGCTCACGGCGTGGACGTTCCTGTGCTGAATGCTCTGGTGCCCGTACTGAGGCCTCTGGGGAAAGGGTGTACAAGCGACCACAGATTGTGTGATACCGGGGACCTCGCAAGTCAGGCCTGGAAGGTGACAGCGCTGAAGAGGACATGCGGCAAAACGGGGCTCACGCTGGTGGCTGGGCACTTGCTCCAGAGCCCGGACCGGCCGCTGGCGCGCGCTTGCTGGCCACCAGCACCCTGTCTTGCTGTCTTGCAACTCATTGTTCCGCGAAGCTGGCCAGCGGGCCTGACCTGCCCTGGAACCACTTCGCCCCAGGCCGCATGCGCCCACTCTTCACTGCCTCTGTCTCGGCCCCTCCTCCACAGCAGCCACAGCCAATGCGGAGTCCTCAAATCCCAGAGCCTGTGCGCCTGCGCCCAACTTGGGCGGGCTGAGGCGGGAGGCAGCAGGGAGCTAAAGGTCTTGCGGCCAAGGCTCCCCCCACCGGCTGCCATTTCCCTGTCCTTGTCCTGAGGCTGCCCTAGCTACACTGGGGCCGGGGCGGAGAGTCATGGCCAGCGTGTCGCGGTCCGGAAAAAGCAGCGATTCCCGTCGACCCTGGACCCTGATCGTCCCGGATGAGAAAGGTCGAGAGTCCCGGACCCGCGGGAGTGCAGGGGCGCTGGAGGGCGTGGGTTGGCCGCAGTCCCCAGGTTCAGGGGCGGCAAGCGCCCATCGTGTGCAGGAAGCCCAGGCCGGGTGTGAGATACAGGTGGCAAGCCCAGCGGAGGAATTGGTGCTGATATTGGATGACGGAATGGTGGCGGCTGAGGTGGTGATCGGGGAGGAGGAAGAGGACGGCGGGGGGGCGACCGAGGAAGAGGTGGCTGGAGAGGAGAATTCTGAGGAAGCCAAGCCAGAAGCAGAGGACATGCACGAGGAGGAGGAGGTGGAAGTTGAGAGACAGCAGCAGGAGGAGATTCAGGAGCAAGAGGAGAAGCGCGAGGCAGATGCAGAGGCGGAGGAGGGGCCCCCGCTCTCACAGGAGCTGCAGCAGCGAGAGGCAGCGCTGCGTCCTGCCTCAGCCCAGGACCCACTGGCAGTGCTGGAGCGTCTTCAGCTGGAGATCAGCGCTGGGAATGCCCAGGATTCCAGGGCCTTACGGCGGCTGAAGCGCAGGATTCTTCGGAGGCGGATTTCTCACCTGGATCACAGAAGGGCCGTCATCAAGCACATCCCTGGCTTCTGGGCCCAGGCGGTATCCTTCCTTGTGCTGGTGGGTGATGGCGGGGGCTGTTGTGCAGGAGGGCTGGGCACTGAGAGCAGGGTGCCTCAGGGCGATGGCCCCGAGGGAGGAGAGCTGGGGAATGGTCCCTGGCCCTGGGTTGGTGTGGTCTGGGATCCAGTGTAAGGCCTTGCACAGGGGCGGTTGTTGGGCACGGGGGGACCCGGGGACTTGGAGCTGCTTCCTCTTGGTCTCCGCCAACATTGGCCTGCAGGCTGCTCTCAAACATTATTTGCGGACGCGAGTCATGTGTCCCCATGCTACCAGAGCTAGGGTAGCACAAAGCAGCCTTCACTCAGAGCAGATAAAGCAAGGAAATATTTCGCTGCAAAATGGGAGAGTTACACAGGCCGCACACCCACCTTCACATTCACAGGCTGTGCACGGTTTCTTAGCAGTTCCGTCAAAGGAGAGCTTTTCAGACACACACTCATGGCCTTTAGTGGAAGCACGCCACGCCCCTTTGCCAGACAGTAGGACGACTCAGACCCACTCCGAACGGGGTACAAGCTGCCTGCACAGACCCTGACATACACACACACACACACACACACACACACACACACACACACACACACACAGGATTCTCTCCTGGTATGTCCACCGCTGCTTCCCTCTCTGTCCTCAGGCTCCGGCTGGGTCCCACCCATGTCTTTCTCTCCGGACTGGCTGTGTCACTGTGTCTATTTCTTTTCCCTCCTCGGCCCTCCTCGTCCGTGCTTCTTGATCTCTTTCTCCCTCCCACACCCTCCGCTTGCATCGTAAGTGGGCAGTCGGGTTCCTGTAAGCCATGTTCTTCCATCTGCACTCAGAAGGCTGGTGACAACCTAGGTCTTCACGGGAATATGCCAAGAAACCCAGCCGTGAGGAGGGGTCAGTGCACAGGCCGACATCCCAAGCTATGATGGGCTGCTGGCAGCCCACACAGGTCAGATATAGGAAGGAACTGTGAGGAGTGCAGGCAGTGGAGTCTCTCCCTGCTGTGTGCAGACAGCGTGGGAGGTACAGGAAGCCAACGGACTGCCCAGTGTCGATGGGGTCTGATGCATTTGCAGAGGCTGAGGAGTGTGGGGACTAGTGTTTCCTGGTGTTTCTGCAAATGCCATGATCCCGTCCTTTGCTCTTAGCCTGGGAGGTTTGGAGGGGGTGTGTGTCTGTTTCCACAGCATCTGAAGGCACAGCTCCTTGACACAGCACAGATTCTGAATCACCCCCAGTTGTCGGCCATGATGGGTGCCCAGGACAAAGACGTGCTCAGCTACGTGGTCGACTTGGAGGTCAGACCGGGGAGGCTGTGGCTGGGGGCCGTCCCGTCGGGTGTGGGATTTGGGCGGGAGAGGGTGAGGCAAAGGTGCTCACCCTCACAGCCAGGCAAGTAGCTCGGGAGCCCGAGGGAGGACACTTGCCCCCTCCTGTCCCATTGCTCACGGCAGGTGGAAGAAGTGGGCCATCCCAAGTACCGCTGCAGAGTGATGTTTTTCTTTGGGGCCAACCCGTACTTCCGGAACCCAGTGATCATTAAGGAGTATCAGCTTAGCTTTGCTGGTAGGGTGTGGGTCCCATGATGGTGCGGGGCAGGGGGTGAGGAGCATGAATCAGGGGCATGCGGGAGGGCGACGGGGAGGGGGAGGTGGGTGGGGAGGAGGCCATCAGGTTGCTCCTCAAATCCTCTCTTCCTGCAGGCTACAGGGCATCGCATTCCACTCCAGTCCAGTGGTTCTGGGATTATGAACGTGGAGCTCCCAGTCGCAGGCATGACCCCACCAGCCTTAACTTGTTCAACTGGCTGTGTGAGCACAGCTGCCCAGGGGCGAACAGGATTGCCGAGGTGGGGCCCCTGAGGCCTTCGTCAGCAGTGGGAATGTGGGTGGCCCCCGGCCAGAGAGGAGAATGGGCTATGCCCAATGTGGTGCCGGCCTGTGTCCCCTTCCAGATCATCATCGAGGACCTGTGGCCCAATCCCCTGCAGTACTACCTGAGGGAGGAAGGGACCAGAAGACAGTGATCTGACGTGCGCACGTGTCGGTGAGAACCCCAGTATGCGGTGTGTTGACCTGTGTGTTGTATGGGCAAGGGAACGTGGGCCAGACATTGGCTTGGAAATGGAAGGTCCGCCGAGACAGGGACACAGGTAGCATGGGGAGAGGGTGGGAGGATGACAGGGGACCTGCACAGACTCAGCTGCAAACACACAGAGGGTCGAAGCCTGCAAACCAAATGCAGTTGTGCTGTGGGCTGGGGCTTTGGAGAGCAACTCAGGACGAGCAATGCTTCTCCACCACAAATGCTCCCCGTGGATGTCCGCCCTCTCCCGGACTTCCCCCTGCTCCTTCAGTCTGGATTTGCCTGCCAGTCTTTGGGTCAGGAGCTGACGTGTCCCCAGACGCCACTGTGGTGAGAATCTCGCACTTCCTTCCATGTGCCCCACCACGCCATGTCCTCGCGCAACCTCACAGCCATTCTTAGAACTGGTCCAAGGCCATTGGGGGCTGGAAATGAATCCCTGGGTGAGAAAGCAAGGGGGATCGCAAAAGGGCGAGGCACAAGAGTGACACCAGCTGGGAAGTATTTGCCAATATCCCGTATCATTCTTGGTGTCTGTTGCGTGGGGGTGTGTGTGTGAGCGTGTACGCAAATGTGTCTGCGTGTGCCCACATGAGTCAGGGGCTCTGCATCTGTGTGGGGTGAATGCGCAGAGCTTCTATCTTTGCCCATGCAGAAACAATGGAGGACACCACGAGTGCTGGAAGAGATGGGTGGATGAGTCTCCTGTCTTCTACGTGCCCCGGAGAGAATTGAGGAAGAGATAACGTGTGGCAGCCTTGAAGAGTTTCCATGATGTTTATGTGGACACATACAGGACGTTGAAAACCCTTCTGTTTGTGTGTGTGTGTGTGTGTGTGTGTGTGTGTGTGTGTGTGTGTGTGTGTGTGTGTATGTGTTTATGGGGACCTCAGGAGGGACGACGAGATCGGGACCTGAGTGTGACTGTCCTAGCCACTGCCCGGGTGATTCTGTGTGTGCAGGAGAGGTGCAGTCCTGGTGTGGGGCAGGTGTTGCCATGTGCACTGAGGCCTGCTTTCTTGGGCAGGCAGAGCCTGGAAAGAGGAGGAGGAAGAGACAGACCTGTTATTTGGAGACCTGTTGTATAGGCCAAAGCCGAAAGGCAGGGAAGGGGATGGCACAGTGGGACCAAATTGGTCCATTGGGTCCTGGTACAGTGTGGCCAGGCCTTGGTGGGATTCAGCCAGGACCGTTGCTCCCAGAAGGGTGTCCTGTCCTTGGTGAGATAGAATCCAGGGAGCAAAGCCTCCAGTCAGGATCAGAGCTAAGGCCCCGTGTCCCCGGAGAACTCAGGAGTAGGCAAGCTTCTCACAGTCGATGCCAGTATACCTTGCTGCTGCCTCCCACACCCGGGGCCCCTTTGACCCCGAGCCCTGTCCTCAGACAGTGGCTCAGGATGGGAGATGTGTGAGGGGAAGAGGCAGGTGTAGGTTGTGGGCAGCAGCGAGGCTTATGAGTGGGATTTCATGGAGAGAGTACGCGCGAGGGCGGAGATCCAGCGTGAGTTCCTGCGAGTGTGTGCGGGTGTCTGTGGCAAACTGGGCCTGAGATCCATGGGGATGCCGGCAGTGTGAGCGTGCATGTGTTCGTGCGATTGCGTAGCCGTGTGTCTCTGTGTGTGCAGGAGTGGGTGTGTAGCCGCTGGAGAGACAAGGAGAGACACATGGGTCTCTGTGGATGAGGTGCTTAGGTGGGACAGTCAGGTGCCAGAATACAAGAGTGCACTCCCTTCCCTCCTGAGTCCTGATGGTAATCGGCAGGATGGGTGCAATTGTTGCTGTGCCAGAGGGCTCAAGTCAGGATGCAAAAGGGAAATTGGTGCAAGGTCAAGAGGGGGGCCGAGGGGAGGAAAGCCTGTGCCCAGTGGCCAGTGGACCACTTGTGAGTGAGTGTGCTTGTGTGTGTGTTAGTGTGTGTCTATGTGGGAGTGAGTGTGTGTGTGTGTGTGTGTGTGTGTCTGTGTGTGTGTGTGTTGCGTTGCCCTGGTGGGCCTACAGTAGCAAATACGTAGGGGCTACATGGTTGTGCCCAGGCTTTGTGCACAGAGTAGCTAGGGAACCCAACCTGTCAGGCTACGTGGTGTGCAGAGGGCGTAGGTATTTCCCTGGAGGGAGCCGTCCAGCAAGAATGTCTGCTCTTGGCAGACGTGCCATGTTTTGTCACGAGTCAGCTCTTCCTCGGGGCTCTCCTCTCTGCTTCCTGTGCACCAGGCCCAGGGAAAGGGAGGAGCTTGGACCCTAGACCTCAGGTGACTTGAGACCCCCAGGGGTGCCATACAGGATGGTGTGTGGGGATCCATGTGTGGATGGGCAGGTGAGCAGCCTGCCAGCTGCTCTCTGAGGGGACAGTTCCTTGCCAGCAACACCTCTCCCCGCAGCACAAGATCACCACTGTCGCTGCAGCTGGGCTGGGGACATGTCAAGGTGTGTCCCAGAACTCTGTTCCCCTTGCACGTAAGGGGTGCCAGAATGAGCCTCTCAGTCCCTGTGCGGGCGACCCTGATTAGCCTCAGGCTTTGTCGATTCCTGGCCTCACGAAAATGGGGAACTGGGTTCCTTTCTCAGCGTCTCAGCGGTTGCATGTCGATGGAGGATGCTGTGGACAGTGTGGTCAGGATTCTGACCGGGCTCCACCTGCCCCGCCCCAAACCGCAGTGGGCAGCACGTGGCCCACTCTGTGTGTGCTTTGGGGAATCTAAAGCCTTACAGCCCCTCCCGTATTCTTCTCAGGTGGTGGAGGTTCAAAGGGGCCTAGGGAGGAACACTGGTCCCAGTCTGCTGCCGGCTGTGCCCACAGGTGTGTGTGCCCAGCTCCTTGACGCTGAAGCTGCAAGGCTTCGCACTGCCCCCAAAGCCCCATCCCTAGGATTTGCGTGTGGGCCAGATGGAAGTGAAATCCCAGTGACCCTGCGGGATCACAGCGGGTGGTCTCGTCTGTGCCTGGCTACCCGCCTACCTGCCTTCCACATAGCCCGTTGCCCCCATACAGGGCTTTCGGTAAACACAGCGGCCACCATCCAGCATGAGAGGGAAGGCTGGACGGTGTCCCAGTACCGCTGGTCACGTGTTGGCTGCTGCCAGCTGACAGCATGGAGACCCCATGGCCCGGTGGAGGACGTCCGACCTGTCCTACAAGGAATTGGGGACGACTGTAGGGATGCATCAGGTCCCATGCAGTAACCTAGCCCTGACCTTATCTGCCTAGCGGGTGTTCGAAGCGCCTTTGGGTCCTAGGCCTGGCATGTGTGTCGGTGAGCTTCCTCCTGGATGGCACTGCCGACACAGGGCTGGCTGCTCAGGGGTCGCGTGTGAGGCCCGTTGGGGCCCGGCCTCTATGTCCGATACTGCTGTAGGTGTTGTTGAAAAGACAGAGCACAATATGATCGTCCCTTGGGTGTCGCTGCACTGGGGATCCTGTCGCTGCTCCCAGGTTCCCACTACCGGGTCTCCCCAGGAGGCCTGGGAGGTTGCCAGGCTCCTTTTGCAGGGACACAAAGGCTTGTCAGGGCCCATGCCTCAGGGTCCGGTGCTCATTGCGGATGACTTGGGGGCAGTGCGAGAGCTATTGCTCCCGTTCTTAGGGGAGATTGTGGTGGTCTTAAGGGACAAAGATGTGCCTGGAGAAGAGAAGGATGACCAGAGGAAGCATTAAAGGAGGAGGAGAAGGACGATGAGGAGGAGTTGGAGGAAGAGGATTGGGAGGCGTTAGAGCAGGAGGAGAAGGAGTGAATGATTGGGTGCAGGAGAGGGAACAAGTGGAGGAGGAGGATGTCCAGGATGAGGAGGAGCACGAGCCAAAGGAGTAGGAGCGGCTGCGGGAGGATGTTGAGGAGGG
This sequence comes from Neofelis nebulosa, assembly GCF_028018385.1. Lineage (NCBI taxonomy): Eukaryota > Metazoa > Chordata > Mammalia > Carnivora > Felidae > Neofelis > Neofelis nebulosa. The sequence goes on from NC_080801.1 coordinate 5,564,170, forward strand.
CGAGATCAGAGGGAAGAGGATGAGGAGAAAAGATAGAGCCAGGGTGGAAGAGCATGAGTAGAAGTGTAGGAGCAGAAGGAGGAAGAGCCCGAGGAGGAAAAGGTGGAGGGAGAGGAGGAGCGGGAAGAGTTGGAGGAAGAGGATTGGGTGGGGTTAGAAGAAGAGGAGGAGGAGAAGGAGTAGGGAATGACTGGGTGCAGGAGAAGGACAAATGGAAGAGGATGATGTCGAGCACCAGGAAGAGGAGGATCGCGAGCCAAAGGAGCAGGAGCAGCTGGAGGAGGGAGTTGACTAGGACGAGAGCAGAGGGAAGAAGAGGTGAAAGGTCAGAGGTAGGGCAGGAAGGGCAGTAGCAGGAGAGGACCTGGAGAAGGAGGAAGAGTCCTAGGAGGAAGAGTTGGAGGAGGAGGAAGAGGTGAAGGACGAGGACGAGGAGGATCAGATGCAGGAAGAGGATTGGGAGGAGTTACAGGAGGAGGAGGAGGAGGAGGAAGACGAGTGAATGATCGGGTGCAGGTGAGGGAAGAAGTGGAGGAGGAGGAAGTCCAGGACGAGCAAGAGGAGCAGCAGGAGTCGAAGAGCAGTAGTAGCTGGGGAGGAAATTGAGGAGGACGTGAGCAGAGGGAAGAAGACGAGGAGGAGGAAAGGTAGAGCCAGGGCTGGAAGCGCAGTAGCTGCAGAGGGGGAGCAGAAGGATGAAGAGGCCCGAGGCTAAGACTTCCAATACTGTGTTGAGTAACAGCGGAGGGGGTGGACATTCCTGTCTCGTTCCTGACTTGAGCTGAGAGCTTTTGCTCATTGAGATGATATTCACGTTGGGTCGTTCATACATGGCTTTATGACCTCGATGTGTGCTCCTTCTATCCCTACTTTCCTGAGGGTTTTTTTTTTTTTCTACCAGGAAAGGATGCTGTATTTTGTCCAACACTCTGTCTGGATCGAGTGAGAGGATCCTGTGGTTCTCGTCTTTTCTTTGGTTGATGTGAGGAATCCTGTTAATTGTTTTGCGGATGCTGAACCAGCCCTGCATCCCAGGTGCAAATCCCACTGGGTCGTGGTGAATAACATTTTAATGTATTGTTGGATCCGAGTGTCTGATATCTTGTTGAGGAGTTTTGCATCCATGTGCATCAGGGAAATTGGTCTATAGTTCTCCTTTTTAGTGGGGTCTCTTTCCGGTTTTGGAATCAAGGTAACGCTGGCTTTAAAGAAAGAGGTTGGAAGTTTCCTTCCATTTCTATTGTGGGAACAGCTTCAAGAGAATAAGTGTTAACTCTTCCTTAAATGTTTGCTGGCACTCCCCTGGAAAGCCATCCGGCCCCGCAGTCTTCTTCCTTCAGCAGGTTTTTGATTACTAACTTGATTTCTTTACTGTTGATGGGTCTGTTCAGATTTTCCTTTTCTTCCTCTTTCAGCTTTGGTAGTGTAAATGTTTCTAGGAATTTGTCCATTTCTTCCAGATTGCCCATTTTATTGGCAAATAATTGCTCCTAATATGCTCTTCTTATTGTTTGCCTTTCTGCTGTGTTGCTTGTGATCTCTCCTCTTTCATTCTTGCGTTTATTGATTTGGGCCGTTTCCTTTTTCTGTTTCATCAAACTGATGACTGGCTTATCAATTTTGTTAACTCCTTCAAAGAAGCAGCTTCTGGGCTCATTGATCTGTTTTCCTATTTTGGTTGGTTGGTTGGTTGGTTGGTTGGTTGGTTGGTTGGTTGGTTTGAGGTTGTTTTTGTTTTTGGTTTGTTTCATTTTTGGTTTCAATAGCGTTAATTTCCCCTAATGATTGTTATTTTCTGCCTTCTGAATGTGTTGGGTTTCATATGGTGTTCTTTTTACAGCCTCTTAAGGCGTAAGGTGAGGTTGTGTCTCTGAGACCTTTCTTTCTTCTTTAGGAAGACCTGACTTGCTAGACAGGTCCTCTTATTACACACCCGGTGCGTCCCAGGGGTTTTGGGTTGTGGTGTTATCAGTAACTTCCATATACATTTTCATTGACTTCGGTATACTTTGTATATCCTCTTTAAACCCTTGGTTAGCCCATTCAGTGTTTAGTAGGATGTTCTTCAGTCTCCCAGTATTTGTGACCTTTCCAAATTGTTTCTTGTAGTTGATTTCGAGTCTCGTAGTGTTGTGGTCTGAAAATGTGCACGGTGTGACCTCGATCTCTTTGAACTTCCTTAGGGTTGACTTTTTCCGCCAGGAAATGATCTATAGAGGAGAATATTCCATGAGCACTGGAGAAGAACGTATGTTCTGCTGCTTTATTATGAAATGTTCTGAAGATATCTGTGCAGCCCATCATGTCCAGTGTGTCCTTCAACGCCCCCGTTTGCTTGTTGAGTTTTTGTTTAGATTATCTGTGTATTGCAGCAAGTGGGGAGTTGATGTCTCCTCCTATGATGGCATTACTAAGAATGAGGTTCCTTATGTTTGTGATTAACTGATTTGTATATTTGGTTGCTCTCAAATACACCACATAAATGTTTTCAATTGCTAGGTCTTCTTGGTGGATAGACCCCTCGATTATGACATCATGCCCTTGTGCATCACTTGACACAGTCTTTACATTAACGTCTGGATTGTCTGATAGAAGTATGGCTACTTTGGCTTTGTTTGGTTGACGGTTAGCATGACAGATGATTCTCCATCCCCTTATTTTCACTCTGAAGTTGTTTTCACATCTAAAGTGGGTCTCCGGTAAACAGCATATCGATGCAACTTGTTCTCTCATCCATTCTGTTCCCCTGTGTGTTTTGATTGGAGCATTGAGTCCACTGACGTTTAAAGTGAGTACTGAAAGATATGAATTTATGGCCATTATCTTGTTTGAAGGGTTGGAGGATAAAATATCTATATATCTTTATATCTATATCTATATCTACATCTCCATCTCCATCTATATGTATATGTATGTGTATGTGTATATGTATATTTATATATATATGTATATGTATATGTATATCTATATGTATGTGTATATGTATGTGTATGTGTATATGTATACGTATTGTATAACTATATCTATATATCTATATCTATATCAATATCTATATATCTCTATATATCTTTATATATCTAATTCTATATCTATTTCTAAATATAAATATAAACTGGTAGATAGGTAGGTAGGTAGGTAGGTAGATAGATAGATAGATAGATAGATAGATAGATAGATAGATAGATATGAATTTCCCTCTGAGTGTCCCCCCTTAAAATTGCATGCAGGTCTGATTTAGCGGTCACAAACTCCTTTAAATTTTGTTTGGGAACCTTTTTCTCTGTTTCTATTTTGAATGACAGCCTTGCTGGATAAAGAATTCTTCACTGCGGATGTTTCTAATTCAGCACTTTGAACGTATCCTACCACTCTTTCAGGCCTGCCAAGTTTCTCTGGATAGGTCTGCTGCAAACCTGATCTATCTTCTCTTGTAGTTTAGGGACTTGTTTCCCCTTGGTGCCTTCCTGATTCTCTTTGCCTGAGTACTTTGTGAGTTTGAATATGATATGCCTTGCTGAGGGTCAGTTTTTGTTGAATCTAATGGGGTCCTCGGTGCTTCCTGGATTTTGATGGTGTGTCTTTCCCCAGGTTAGCAAAATTTCCCACTATGATTTGCTCACATAACCTTTCTACCCCTATTTCTCGCTCTTCCTCCTCGGGACCCCTATGATTCTGATGTTGTTCCTTCTGCATGAGTCACTGATTTCTCCAATTCTTCAATCGTGCTCTTTTCCTTAATCTCCCTTGATTTTCCTGCTTCCATAGTCTCCATACGTTTGTCCTCTGAATCGCTGATTCTCTCTTCTGTCTCATCCATCCTTGACACCGCTGCATCCATCCGGCATTGCAGCTCAGTTATATCATTTTTAATTTCATTCTGGCCAGTTTTCACTTCATTTGTTCTCTGCACAAAGGGACTCTAATCTACATTGGACTGCAGCTAGTATTCTCATCATCGTGCTTCTAAATGCTGCTCCAGACATCTTGCTTGTACCTGTGTTGGTTGAATCCCTGGCTCTCGTTTCTTCATGCTCTTTCTTTCTGGGTGAATTCCTTCCTTTTGTCATTTGGAATGGAGAAAAGGAACTCATGAGGTGGAAAATTCAAATGAAATATTCAAAGTGTAAAATGTTAAAAGTAAAAACTTAAAAACACACACGTAATAATGGAATGAATGATGCTAGATTCTAGGCATGTTTCATCTGGGTGTTGAAAGTGGTTTTGACACAGGGGAGAAAAAAAAAGTGGGAGTGGAGAAAAATTTAGAAAATACCAATAAAAATATTAAAAAGGGAAATGTCGTGAGAATTTGAAAACTCAATACACTGAAGTAGACTAAAAGGAGAAGATGGGAGTAAAATAGAATTTGTGAATATAGACACAAAAGGAAAGAATAATGTAGAAGAGTTTTAAAGAAAATTAGTAAAATTTCCACCTGCCCAGTCTCCTTTGCCTCTCCGCGCACAAAAGCACCTCCCTTCCTGCGCCTCCTCGCTCTCCAAGTTGACTTCTCCATGCCACGTACCTGCTGAATTCGGAGGTTCAGGATATGCAGATTGCTGTGCTAATCCCCCAGTCAGTTTCCTGGGTGGGTACGATGGTTTAGTGTTGGTCTGGCTGTATTTCATGCACACGAGACACTTAAGAAGCTTCCATGCTGTCTGCCATCTTGGCTCCTCCCCAAAGAGGTGAGATGTGTAGCACCAGTTCTCTGATATGAGACATCCCATAGGACAGTTGTGGTCGGTGACAAAGCGGAAAAGGGCATGTACCACACAGGGAGGTCACCCTGGAGGGGGAGGCAGAGAACCTGCTCCAGACCTGGGAGGGGAGGCAGGGGCTCCAATGCTGGAGCCACGCCCACCACCCTCCAGCTGATGGTTCCTGAACAGCAGCCAACTGTCTGGGTCTGGCCTGGAGCTCCTTCACCCCAAGGACCTGTGGTCAAAAAGTTCACTGCCCTGCCTCTGCCCCACCTCCACCACAGCCACAGCCACAGCCACTGCAGTGTCCGAAGGGCCACGTGGCCGTGGGCGTGCTTCCCAAATGCTGGTGGGCTCCAGAAGGAGGCAGCAGGCATTTAAAAACCTTGGGCCTCGACACTCCACCTGCCGGGCCTAGTCTGGAGCCTCATGCCTCAAGTTCCCACCCCTTGTGCTCTATGGCCCTAGCCTGAGGATGGGCTAAGGCCCCAAAGCAAGGGAGTCATGTTCCGGAAAACGCTGAGATTCCTGAGAATACCGGGCCTCCATTCTGCTGGAAGAGGGCGTTCGAGAGTCCAGGCATCGTGGCAGCACGCCCGTCTCAGTCCCAGACAATTTCACTCATTCATACGCACGCGCACGCGCACGCACAGGCACAGGCACGGGCACACACACACACTCCCCCTCTGTGGCTGTCTCTAGTTGTGACTTACTCTCCTTCCTCGGCCTCCTTCCATGTCCCTCTGGCCTCTGTCTGTCTCTGAGTCCCTGTGATCATTTTCTTTAGGGAACGCTTCCTCCCTCCCACACCTCCATCTCTCTTTCTCTGTCTCTGTCCTGTCCTGGGACAGTATCAGTGCATGTGGGTTTCCGTGAGCTGTGCATGTCCATATGGACGTAGTAGGCTGTTGATGGCACAGGGCTGCAGGGGAACGCACAAAGGAACGCACAAGTACCAGGGGTCAGAGCACATCCAGACCTCCTAAGCCGTGACTGCCTCCAGGCAGCCCACACAAGCTGGGTATGCATGTGAACTGAGAAAGGTTAGTCCCTTGGCCCTTGCCCTGTAGGTTGTAGCCAGCTGGGAGGTACTGAGACCCAAGGGACTCCCCAGTGTTGAGAGGGTCTGAAGAAAGGGCAGGAGCCGAGGAAGCAGCGAACCTAGTCGTAGCTGGTGTTTCTCCACCTGCCATGTTGCAGTGCCATTGGTACTGGAAGGTTGGTATCAGGTGTGGCTCTCTTTCCTTGGCATCTCAATGCAAGCTTCCGTGACCCAATGGAGGTCCTGAATCGGCCCTAGTTTTCAGCCAGGTTTGGGCCCCAGGACAAATGCATGTGCTGTGTGAGGGGGAAAAGCAAGTGTGAGTCGTGGGGAGGAGCTAGCTTCGTGAGTGGGATGTGGCAGAGGGCATGAGTGAGTGCACAGGTCCACTAGAGCGTGTCTGTGAATGTATTGTGGCTGGCGCCTGTGAGTACTTTTGCCTGGGCCTTAGCGTTTGTGCTGGCAGCGTGCGCGTGTCTGTGTCCACGTGCCGCGTGGCCGTGCATCTTTGTGCCTGAGTGAGTGTGCGTAGGCCGTTGGCTAGCGAAGGAAAGAGACTGGGGGCTTTCCTGACTTGGTGAGTAAGGGGGAGGCTCCAGTGCCAAAGTGCAGCGAGTGCAATCCCTTCGCTCCTGGGATCGACACGGAGCTAGCTGATCACCTTTCATGACGGGAGGAAAGCCTGGACTTTGCCTGGGTCCGCTCATCCTGTGTTGCCTTGGCCAGGGGCAAGTTGGGGTTGGGCCTTCCATGGCGCAGTGGAGGAGGACCAAAGTTCCCTGCAAGGAAGTGGGCATTAGTGGAGGGAGGCAGCAGATAGCAAGAGTAAGTCTGGCCCTGCTCCTGGAGCGGCCTAGGGGATCATCGCAAGGCCTTGTGGTCCGAGCCTGGGGATGTGTCTCGGTGAACATCCTCCTGAATGACCCTGCAGAGACGGGCCTGGCTGGTCTAGAGTCCCTTGCGAAGTTGGGGCCCGGCCCCTGGGCCCCAATATTGTGGTAGGTGTTGGTCAAACTGAAAGGCATTGCCTGCTTGTCCCAGACAGTCCCTGCACCTGGGACCCAGATTTGCTCCCACGTTCCTGCCACGGGGTCTCCCAGCGATGCGTGGGAGTTTGACAGGCCCCATTTCTCTGGAGGGAGTGAGTTGCATAGGTCAGGTGCACCAGGGTCTGGGCCTGCTTTCCTGTCTTGCCCACCCCCTACGTCCTCTGCTGAGGGCAGCTTGAGGGCTCACCACTGGACCTGTTCCTCTCCCTTTCTGGGTAAGCGTTTGCCTCTCTGTCGGTCACACTGGCCACCCCCTCTCAGCCCCCTACCACCTGGTCAGCCTTCCCCCCATCCACCTGCGTGTCTATGCATTGCTGTCACCTGAAGTGGTGGTGTGCTGCCTCATATATCACAGCCACCCTGGAGCATTTCTGTACCCCGTACGTATCGTGACATAGCCCAACGAGTCTGGAGGAACCTCTTCTGTGTCACGGAAGCAACATGTTGGCCAGAGGGCCCGGCACACGAATTTGGAAATCCTAGAATCCCCTGCCTGCGGAGCAGCCTCCTGGTCCCATAAAGAGGTAGGGGAACACTGCACTCCACCAAAGGGAAAAGGCAATGCATGAGTGTGGTGCCTGGCCAGGCAATGTATCTCGAGCCTCCAAACCTGCAGTGGATCTGTGTGGTGTGTGTGTGTGTGTGTGTGTGTGTGTGTGTGTGTGTGTGTGTGTGTGTATGTGTAGCTGGTGCTGTCTGACATAGACCGGCAGGGAGTCCACATCACCACTGCCCTGACAGGGAGGGAGACCACATCATTGCCCTCACTGCACACCGTCTGCAGCTTATTGCTTCCCCAAAGTGGTCATGTGGCTTCGTGTACACCGTGGGGCGTGTCCCTCACTTGGGTCCCAACACTACATCCCCCAACCCCCTGAAACCTCTCGGAGACCCTTGAAATCATGCTGTCTGTGGCACAGGGGGACAGTGTTTTGAGTCAGCGCCCACGCTCATGGCAGCCTGCCGCCTAAGTGAGTGGTAAAGGAAATGGGAGCAGGATGAACAGACATATGGCCAACGAAGGCCTGGGGAGGGTCCCTGTGAGAAGATGGCCGACCACTGTGGGAGGAAGGGGACCGCTGTCTGTGGGGCAGACGCAAGCTCCAGGAATCCCAGGGCTCACGGGCACGGGTCTTTCCTGTGCACTGCCACACACGGGAGGAATGGGCAGCCGATCGTGAGAGGGGGGTGTGTGCTTGCCAGCGTGTCACGTTCCAGGCAACGGGGACAAACGGCAAGAGCGGCGCGCGTGATACGCAGCCTCCCCTAGTGTGGCGTCCTCTCCACGTCACACACCTCTGGTCACCGACCTTCCCTAGCCGGTGCACTGCTAGACTGCTGTCATGACATACATGTCTTCTGGGAGCAAAGATGGACGTAGAGAATATGCAAAGGAGGCTGAGCAGATGGAAAACCAGGGTGCACAGACAGCAGGCGCACAGCTGAAATGCGTCTCCCGGACAGCCAAGGTGACCGCTGAGTGGATTTGTCAGACTAGGGGCACAATGAACAACGGTGGCGGTGTACATGGGAAAAGCGTGGAGGTCCCCCTTTACCCGTGTGTATAGACAGCCGCGTGCCCAGCGCAGCGTGGAATGCAAAGGTCGCTTTCGCATGGCCAGAAGCCAAACAGGGCACCCAGAGCGCACAGAGGGCCGGCTGCAAGCCCCCCGGAGGAGTTGCCCCGCACGGGGCCCACAGCCTTCCTGCCTATGCAACAGACGCGCCCCAGTTTCCTGGTGACCTAGGGGCGGGACCGCCGAAGCCACGCACGCCACCGTCCCTATGATTGGTCCCGAAGGCAGTGAAGCAGCCTGGGCGTGGCTTGGAGCTCCCTCAGCCTCAAAGCCGCAGGCGCACACCTCTCACCACAAAGGCCTCCGAGGCAGCATCGGCATGGCGATAGCCACCGCCGAGGCATCCTGGGTACAGCACCATGCGCATGCGCCCCCTCGACGTTTGGGCTCTGGGAGGAAGGGGGAGCGAGTTGCCAGCCATTGCCCTCAGGGCTCCACTGACTGGGTCTGGGGAGGGGGGCCGTGCTTTCACGTCCCGCTTCGTCGCCGGTAGGAGCCACAGTTGGTGTCTCGGGCCGGGGCCGCATGTTGCGCGACTCGTGTTTCCGAAACACTGGGGACGCCCGGAGGCCCCATGCCGCCTTCGACCGGGAAGGGGGCGGTCGAGAGACGAGGGCCCGTGGGGACACTGGGCGTCCGGCAGCGCCGGAGGTGCCGCAGGCCGAAGGCTTGCAGGCCACAAGCGAACAGCCTGTGCAGGAAGGCCAGGCCCGACCCGAGAGGCAGGTGGGCGGCCCCAGCGAGATATCGGTGCCGCTGGTGCATGACATAATGGCGGTGGAGGCGCTGTGGGGCCTGGTGGAGGAGGAGGTTGAGGTGCCGGCCGCGGAAGAGGACACGCGTGGGGAAGAGGGGCATGACCAGAGGAAGAAGGGGGAGGAGGACGAGGAGCAGGAGCAGGGGAAGGACAAGGTCCAAGTTCACGAGGAGAAGGACCTGAAGGACGAGGGGGAGCAGCAGGAACAGAAGAGCAGAAGGAGGAGGAGGAGGAAGAGGGGGAGAGGCAGCAGGAGTCAAAGATTAGAAGGAGGACGAGCAGCAGAAGCCCAAGCAGAAGGGGGAAGAGCGGAAGGAGGAGGAGTTGGCGGAAATGAAAGGGGAGGAGCAGGAGCACCAGGGTGTACAAGCGGGCGCGGCCGTGGCGGTGGAGGCATCGGCGGCGGCAGTGGCAGGGGAAGGGGACCAGGAGGAGGAGCAGGAGGAGGAAGGGAAGGCGTGGGAGCCATCCAAGGGAGAGCAGAATTGCAAACGGAGGAGGAAGAGGAGCAGGAGAAGGGAGCGCTGGAGGAGCAGCAGCAGGGCGAGGAGGAGGAGGAGGGAAAGGAGGACAAGGAGGAGCGGGAGGAGGAGGAGGAACAGAAGCCGAGTGAGCAGGAAGGCCGATGGGTGGAAGAAGCCCAGGAGCTGCAGGTGAAGCAGCAGAAGAAGGAGCGGGTAGAGTCAGGCCTCCGTCCTTGCCCTTCCCCACTGGAGGCTCTGGAGGCCCTTCAGATAGAGCTACAGCCGGTGAATAAACAAGCCAGCCGGGAGCACGCTCGACTCCAACTCAGGATGTGGCAGAGGCGGCAGCGTCATCTGGAACAGAGAAGTGCCCTTATCCAGGGCATCCGTGGTTTCTGGGCCAAGGCTGTATCCTTCCTGCTGCTGGTGGAGGGTCCAGAGGGGGCTGGGCTTGCGCAAGAGGAAGGAAAGGGAGGTGACATTTAGAGGAACCCAGGACAGGGACTGGAGCTAAGCCGCGCTCCAGTGGCCGGGAACGTGCAAACGTGATCCCATCCGGCGGTCCTGGCTCTGCAATGAGTGTGGGAGGAGGGCAGTGCCGGGGTGGGGGAGGCATGTGTGCTTTACGTCGCACCTGGCACGGAAACAGCGCTGGGAGAGTGGGGAGTGGCGGTGGAGGTCCAGGCCAGGACGGGGAAATGACCGGGGGCTTCTTCCCACACAAAGCCGCGTGGGGGCACGTTTCTGGGTCCCGCTAAGCATCTTGCTGCGGGGAAGGCGATGTGAATGCCCACTGGTCGGCGCGAGACCGGATGTGTGCTGTCTGGCTGTGTGGAAGTAAGCGTCCTCAGTGTCCTCATGAGCACACAAGGCTAGGCGTGGTTGCGGGCGTCTGGGCATGCACAGCCTCCTGTGCGTGTCTAGCAGAGCCCTGCGCGATCCTGAGACCCCGTGGGCCTGGACGCAGCCTGTGGGGAGGGCTTGAGACCCTGGGGGAGGACGTCAGTCCCGGGGGGAGGACGCCTGGATGCTGTCCACACGTGTTCTCTGCTTCGAGCTCTCTCATGCCCAGCACCTGAAGGCTCTTTGACCTGCAGCAGTTTGTGAACCACCCTCAGATGTCAGCCCTGATTAGTAAGCCCGATGAAAGCATGCTTCGCCACATGACCAATTTGAAGGTCGGCCTGGGAGTGGGAGGTGGTGTGGGGGGCTGGCCGTGTGGGGAGGGGAGGTGGTGGGGAGAAGTGACGTGTTCCTTCCTCAGGGGAGGGAGGGTGTCCTGGAAGAAGATTTCACATTTCTGCCCCACTGTACCACGGCAGGTGGAGGAACACAAGTTTCCCAGGGAATGCCGGAAGATCCTGCTGTTTTTTGTCAAGAACTCCTACTTCCAGAATGAAGTCGTTACGAAGGAGTATGTCCTAGGCCTTGCTGGTAAGTGTCCCCTGACTGCATGGGCGGCAGTGGGTGGAGGGTTGAATGTGACTGGTTCTCTGGCGCCGTCTCACATACTCGTCTTCCTGCAGGGTATAGGGCGTCTCATTCCAGTCCCATCCAGTGGCACCCAAGGTACAGACAGGAGGCCTACAGACGCAGGCATGACAACAGCAGCCTCAACTTCTTCAACTGGTTCTCTGACCACAGCTTTGCCGGCTCTAGCAGGATTGCTGAGGTGGGGCCCTGTAACAAGGAAGGGAGGTGATTTTCATGGGTTCCCCCACTGCGTGGGATAGCTACCTGAGGCCTGGCCTGTCTCCCCTACCAGATAATCATAGAGGATCTTTGGCCCAATCCCCTGCCGTATTTCAAGATGAAGGAGGCCCCAGGAGAGAGAACTGAGAGGGAAAGAGGTGAGCAGCCAAGGGTGTGGGCACTGAAATGTGTGCCGTGGGGTCCGTGGCACAATTCTCTTCTGCATGGAGGCACCGAGACTCACAGTGGCACAGGAGGTGACACCAGGTCAAAAGGGCATCGGCCTGAGACGGGGAGTCTTAAGAAGTAACGTGTCAAAGAGCCTTTTCCCTTTGGGGAGCCTGAAGGTGGGAAGGGGGCTAGACAAAGAGAATGAGCAAAGCGGGACAACCAAAGCTGGCTCATCAGATAGCACGGTGACAACTGTCATTCCCGGACCATGAACCCCACCGTCAGGCCTCCTACCACCATCCCACATGTTGTCTGGCTTCGGGAGCCCCTTGTCAGCTTTGGCACAGCTTATCACACCCTCCCATTCTACTTTCCGTTTGGAAACATTCAAGCAACCTTAATCAGGGCCAAGATCAGACTCTCACCTGTCCTGTGTGTGTGTGTGTGTGTGTGTGTGTGTGTGTGTGTGTCTGTGTGTGTGTGTGTGTGTGTGTGTGTCTGTGTGTACCCATATATCCCAGGGATATGCACGATCTTGAGAAGAGTATGAAGGAGCATCGCACTTCATCGACCCCAGTGGAAACCCTTCCGATGCTCACCGATGGTCCACAAGATTCTCCTGCCCACGAAATGAGGACAAGGGTGGTGGTGACACGTGGCGCAGGGCGGGGGTCCAATACATTTGAAGAAATATAGAATGGGAGATAAATATCATGAAGCGATTTGTGTGTCTTCCTCTCAGGTACGCTCTGGGGCGTGTCCATGTATACATGCGGCTGTCCAGGGGTGTAAGTGTTCTGTGCCTGCACATTGGAGTTGCAAGGAAGGGCGGGACGTAGGACATTGTCCGTAGGGATGGGTCACACATTGGGATTGCATGTGAGGTCAGTAAGATTGAAGCAATGGGGACTTGAGTGAGGGAGGCCAGGGCACAAACCTGAGAGAAAGGCCAGTGCCCAGGTTCCTATCTTTCCTGTGAAAAGGAGGAAATTCAAGGAAATGGAGACGCCAGCACAGGCCAGGGAGGTCCAATATTCAGGGTTTGGGCATGTCCATGATGGTGCCCCCAGAATCCCGCATGGGGACACCCTCAGTCATGTTGACTGAACCGCCACACAGGGAGGAATTCCCAGGGTTGATTACCCTCTGGTTTTCAGACGTCTCCCAATGCAGACTGTCTTGGGGACAAGGTCAGGATCTCAGGACCAGCCATACATATTTGAGGGATTGTGAGCAGGTTGTAAGATTGGTGTCCAGGGGAAGGAACCGAGGGACCAGAGGGAGAGTGGGTGGGTAAGACCGATGAAGTTCTGCTTCAGGCACAGTTGACAGGGACAACGTACACGCTGCAGAGAAAACAGCCCACTACAGTCTCACGCAACTCCAAAATCACAGCCAACTTTTCTGGTTCCACTTCCTGAAGCTGAGCCTCCCAAACACCGCTTCACTTATTCACACACACACGCACACACACACACACACACACACGACTCCTGAAGGAGTCCTAGTACTGATGCCCTTGTGTGAACTTCGCTGTTTCTGAAAAGACCTCTGGTTACGAATGGGTGTCCCAGATTGCAAGCCAACAGAGGGGAGGGTCGCGGGGAGGTGGAGCTCTTACAGGGCACGAACACGCCATCCTCTCTCGTGTGCCCTCTGCCCTCTCATCATCAGCCGTGATGAGTCGGGTGATGTTCTTCCTCTGTGTCCACAGGCTTAAGCCCTGTGTCCAACACGCCATGTGAGACTTGTGAAAAGACTCCCAAGTGCAAACACCAACAGGCGCTCAGGGAGGTCGCGTCGTCCCAGGCAGCCTGTGTTCCTTTGCCTGAGTGCCAGGACAAAGGCTGCCTCAGCCACATAGGGAACGATGGACTTGTGAGGCCTTAGCATTCTGTGCAGAGGTGCCGGGCAGGCCTGGAGCTTAGAAAGGACTGGGACGAGCCTCACCTGCGACGACGTGAGTGCGGGGGTACTCCTTACAGAGCAGATGGCTGCTTGCCAGAGATGTCTGTGCTAGGGATGGGGCAAAAGCTCCACCGTGCTAGCAGTGCAGTAGACAGAGTTCAGCCTTGTCCATCTCAGGCTCTTCTGTATCCCCAAGTAACACGGCCCCCAGCACAGCGTGCCTGAGAGTGACATCCCGACACTAATATTCCTGTCTCCCAAGCTGCCCAAGCCCCCCAGGATCCCCACTGCACAGCTCTGCAGTACAAGAGCCTTCTCTGCAGTGGCTCTATTCCAGAGAAGGCGAGGGCAGTCCCAATGCATGGAGGCCTCTTGTCCCTCTCAGTATGCAGACAACATGGTCAGCAGCGTGTCACCAGGCTTTGGAGTTGAGGATCTGTGCAACCAAGCCTTACCTCTTCCAGGGCGGAAGCTGTCGCACTCTCTAGAAGGGAAGGCAGGTCTTTCTCTCGCTGCTGTCTGCACACTGCCTGGAGAAGCACGTCTTCTCAGCTGCTTGATGTGTAAATGCCAGGGTACTCAGGAAAAGCTCCCTGTGCTGACCCGAGTCTTTGGGTGTGAACATCCAAAGAAAGTATGGCCCATGATTCTGCAGTGGGAATACGGCCTCAGTGGTCATGAGGCTGGGCCCCTTGGGGCATCTTTCTGCACAAGCAGGCCGTTACTTGATAGGTCTTGCCGAGCAGGAACACTTTACGGGACAGGTGAACACAGGGTCCCCCAAACGTTAATATCTCCAGCCAATACCTCCTTAGGGGCCAGGGTGACGTTTCCGCCCGGCCTGTCCCAAAGACAAGGTACGGACAAGGTGTGGGTGTGGTTGCACTCACGGCCCCCAGAGCCAAACCCTCAAGTGTGGACACATGAGGTCCGTGGTCAGAGGCCTTGGTGCTCTGTGTCCGAGGGATTACAGCCCTCATGCTGCACACACGGCAGCCCCAGATTTCCTCCCTTATGCGCAGCAATCCCTGGGGAGCCCTAGGGTCCAGGAGCTGCTAAACCGCCTGCACAACTGTATCTGCTGCCCAGCGGCCTCTTCCACCCCAACATCAGCGTGTGTGGGCTCCAGAGTGCTGTCCCTTGAGAGAGGACACCCTCAGCAATTCAGGAGCCTTCTGACTTCCATGTTCCTGAACCACACGTGTCTCTCATTGGTCTGTCGGTATCGTCATGTTGTCCTCTATGCACAGGAAATGTCTTGCTTTGCCTGTGCTCCTCTGTCTCCCTGAGTGAGCCCTGGCGTGTTTGTGTCTTTTCCTGGCTTTGCCTGTGCCGACACCTCTCTGGTGATGCCTCCTTGCCTGGCCTAAGTGGGCACAGCTGTACCCGTGTAACCGCCTTCGTCTCTGCACACCTGTGTCTTGTGTCAGCTGTGGCTCTGGTGGCCTCTCTTGACTTTGATGTATGCTTCTGCGCTTGAGTGTGTTTCCCTCTGAATTCAAACCCTTTCTTCCACTGACAGATCCAATTGCTGTCCTGCTGTCAGGTGGAGGGGCTTCTGCGCATTCTGTTTTGTGTTCCAGGAGCCAGAAATCCTTCCGTGCCTGGAGGACCTTCGTCAGAGGATTGGCCATGCACTCACTGCCAGCCAGTTCATGTCCCCAAATGCAGCTGCCTTGCTGTGAGCATGCAGTCACACCTCTATTTTCTGTCCCTCTGTTTTCAAACCCTTTGCACCTGAGGGGCTCAAACGTCACTGGCCTGCACCTTGCACATGCAGGCGTAAATTGTGTAAAGCGGTCCAGCAACGTTTTCCCACTTACTCTTTTGCCATGTGGCATGTTCCTGGCTGGGAGAGACTTTCCCCTGCCAGTGTGTGTCTCGTTTCCGTGTGCCTCCTGTGTGTTCTGGTCCCTAATTTGTCCATTACGTCCTACCTGGGAGTCTGATTCATGTTTGCGGGAACGAGGCTGACCCCTGTGACTGCTGGGTTCTGAGCTCAGCTTAGTCCCCCAGGACTAGTGCGTGAGTGAGGGACACAACGGGCAGTGACGGATGTGCCCGTATCCTTCACGTGCAAGCGCTCCGTCCAGCCACCTTCACCGGGACATTTCTCAGCGACCCCTCTTTGTTTGTGGTGAGAGCCCTTGCCTCTGAGAAATCTGACGAGGCGGTGAAGCATTGCTTACGGCTGCCCTGTGCAAGTTAGATCTCCAGAACTCATGCACACGGCAGGACTGCATCTTCACACCCGAGGCCCGACACCTCCTCATCGCACCCTCCCCTGATTAACACCACTCTGCTCTCTGGTGGACTGCATGCCTTTAACTCCTTTAGTCTCCTCAGGAATCCATCAGGCAGGGCTCACCACCACTGTGCTTCTGTCAGGGGCTGGCCTCTTTCAGTGAGCCCCGTGCTTTCTGCACCGATGCTCAATGCACCCGCCCAAGGGTGAGCCACACTAAGCCCGGCGGCGAGCCCTTTGGCCCTACGTTTCCCACCTATGTGCTTGGTGGCAGAGGTGCACAAGGAGCCCGCCTGCATGCGTGTCCCAGGTCCTCCACAGGGTACAAAGTACCGCCTCAGGAGGCTGATCCGCATCACACGGGCATAGCTCTGCTTGCACGTGTTAGCCTTTCGTATCATACAGGCAGCGCAGACTTAGAAATCCCGCCACCTGCTTACAACTATCCAGCCCTCGTGCTTCTGCAGACGCTCTGTGTCTGTACAGACATTTGAGTCACGGTCTCATGACCTTCCAATACAGCTTGATGGTCTGTCCTTAGCCTACAGCCTGGGATGCGGTTCTCACTCATTGTCCTCCCCTCGGGTGCCAGTTTCCTCCATCACTGTGGTGGAAGGTAAGCTTTATAACCATCCATTGGCTTGACAGTACTGGGCGGATCACCTGTCTGCGTCCGGGGATCCGAAGGAGACCTTGGCTCTTTTGCTCACGGTGCACCCTTTCTCCGTGATGAGTCGCTTTGGATGAGAAGCTTGCCAGAGGCGAGGGTTCTCAGAGTTGAGCACATTTCCTGGGCATCTGTGAGAACCTCGTTGGTTCCACTCAGACAGCATTGACATTCATGCATGTGCAGCCTCTGCCTTTGCTTGAGTTTGCTGAGCTTTGGGACGTGATTTCTTCCCGCACGTGCTGTGCCTAAATCTCTGCTGTGTCTTTCCGGCAGTCCCGTTTCCTGTCTCCTGCTGGTAACTACAGGGCTTCCAGCAGCCCTGTGGGGATCGGGTCCTGGTGTTCTTCCCTGCGGTGCCCTCTTCCTCACCCCGAATGACCTCAGTCATTCCTCAGTCTAGGAAGCTAGAACTAGCTTCCTTCTAGTTCAGGGTTCGTTTCAGACTGCCCTTAAGGTCCAGGTCGGAGTGGTGCCTTTTGTGCTGAGGGCTGACCACTGTACAGCATTCGTCTCTGTGCAAATTGCACAGGTGAATTTCACCAGGTGAAACTGCACACTGCAGTTGCCCTGTCTTCAGAGTCAGCCCACCTGTCTCTGCCTCGGCTGCCCCTGCTCTCCTTCCTCCTACCCTCTCCTTGCCTCCCCCTCCCTTGTCTTCTTCCTGTCCCTCCCTCCCACTTTCCTTCCAGCTCTCTTTGTCTTCGTCTCCCTCCTCTCCATCACTACTGCCTCCCCCTGTCTCCGCCGGTCTTCCTTGTAATAGGTGCCCCTCTGTCTCTTCTTGTCTTGCTCCTCCTCCCTGTCAGTCCCGCCAATCTCCCTGGGACTCTCCCTCTCCAGGCCGGTCTTCCCCTCCACTCGTCCTTCCTTCATCTGCTTGCACGTGTCTCTCTCTCTCCCTCTATAGCTCCCTCTCTCTGTGTGTCTCTTTCTCGCTGTCTCTCTCAGTGGACCTTCTGTGTCTGGGTGCATGCTTCTTCAGAATTCTCGTTGGCGCCTGGGAAATGTGAAGGGAACTCGTCTGCTATCGTGTGTACTAGTGAAAGCAGGCACGGGGCTTTCTCAGAGACAGACACAGACAAGTTTGCAATACTCGGTGAAGGGCCCCCTAAGTGCCCTGCTTGGTTGGAGTCGTCCTTCTTTTAGTGGAAGGTTAGATTTCCGGACCGGAGCAAACTGCTAAATCCTACTACCCCACCTCCCTGGCCCTCTGCACGGAGATCAGTAGGGCACCAGTGGCAGATGGGGCTCTGGGGTTGTTCTTTGCTCTGATTTGCAGTGCAGTGAGGTCTACTGAGCTGCTTTCTGGCAGGGACACGGCACTGGGGTGGATCTAGGGTGGGTGTCACCGGTTCTGGGTGGGCACCCACCTTACCGCTGCCCTCAGCCTGACGGCCAGGGAGGA
This sequence comes from Neofelis nebulosa, assembly GCF_028018385.1. Classification (NCBI taxonomy): domain Eukaryota; kingdom Metazoa; phylum Chordata; class Mammalia; order Carnivora; family Felidae; genus Neofelis; species Neofelis nebulosa. The sequence goes on from NC_080801.1 coordinate 5,581,853, forward strand.
GAAACCGTGCGGACGGCCATGTGGCCCCAGTAGGCGCGACACCTAAGGACTTCTCCAGGCCTTGCCCCAGCTTCATGAAGAAGGGGCAAGGGACGGAGCATGCAGTGGCTCACGGCGTGGACGTTCCTGTGCTGAATGCTCTGGTGCCCGTACTGAGGCCTCTGGGGAAAGGGTGTACAAGCGACCACAGATTGTGTGATACCGGGGACCTCGCAAGTCAGGCCTGGAAGGTGACAGCGCTGAAGAGGACATGCGGCAAAACGGGGCTCACGCTGGTGGCTGGGCACTTGCTCCAGAGCCCGGACCGGCCGCTGGCGCGCGCTTGCTGGCCACCAGCACCCTGTCTTGCTGTCTTGCAACTCATTGTTCCGCGAAGCTGGCCAGCGGGCCTGACCTGCCCTGGAACCACTTCGCCCCAGGCCGCATGCGCCCACTCTTCACTGCCTCTGTCTCGGCCCCTCCTCCACAGCAGCCACAGCCAATGCGGAGTCCTCAAATCCCAGAGCCTGTGCGCCTGCGCCCAACTTGGGCGGGCTGAGGCGGGAGGCAGCAGGGAGCTAAAGGTCTTGCGGCCAAGGCTCCCCCCACCGGCTGCCATTTCCCTGTCCTTGTCCTGAGGCTGCCCTAGCTACACTGGGGCCGGGGCGGAGAGTCATGGCCAGCGTGTCGCGGTCCGGAAAAAGCAGCGATTCCCGTCGACCCTGGACCCTGATCGTCCCGGATGAGAAAGGTCGAGAGTCCCGGACCCGCGGGAGTGCAGGGGCGCTGGAGGGCGTGGGTTGGCCGCAGTCCCCAGGTTCAGGGGCGGCAAGCGCCCATCGTGTGCAGGAAGCCCAGGCCGGGTGTGAGATACAGGTGGCAAGCCCAGCGGAGGAATTGGTGCTGATATTGGATGACGGAATGGTGGCGGCTGAGGTGGTGATCGGGGAGGAGGAAGAGGACGGCGGGGGGGCGACCGAGGAAGAGGTGGCTGGAGAGGAGAATTCTGAGGAAGCCAAGCCAGAAGCAGAGGACATGCACGAGGAGGAGGAGGTGGAAGTTGAGAGACAGCAGCAGGAGGAGATTCAGGAGCAAGAGGAGAAGCGCGAGGCAGATGCAGAGGCGGAGGAGGGGCCCCCGCTCTCACAGGAGCTGCAGCAGCGAGAGCCAGCGCTGCGTCCTGCCTCAGCCCAGGACCCACTGGCAGTGCTGGAGCGTCTTCAGCTGGAGATCAGCGCTGGGAATGCCCAGGATTCCAGGGCCTTACGGCGGCTGAAGCGCAGGATTCTTCGGAGGCGGATTTCTCACCTGGATCACAGAAGGGCCGTCATCAAGCACATCCCTGGCTTCTGGGCCCAGGCGGTATCCTTCCTTGTGCTGGTGGGTGATGGCGGGGGCTGTTGTGCAGGAGGGCTGGGCACTGAGAGCAGGGTGCCTCAGGGCGATGGCCCCGAGGGAGGAGAGCTGGGGAATGGTCCCTGGCCCTGGGTTGGTGTGGTCTGGGATCCAGTGTAAGGCCTTGCACAGGGGCGGTTGTTGGGCACGGGGGGACCCGGGGACTTGGAGCTGCTTCCTCTTGGTCTCCGCCAACATTGGCCTGCAGGCTGCTCTCAAACATTATTTGCGGACGCGAGTCATGTGTCCCCATGCTACCAGAGCTAGGGTAGCACAAAGCAGCCTTCACTCAGAGCAGATAAAGCAAGGAAATATTTCGCTGCAAAATGGGAGAGTTACACAGGCCGCACACCCACCTTCACATTCACAGGCTGTGCACGGTTTCTTAGCAGTTCCGTCAAAGGAGAGCTTTTCAGACACACACTCATGGCCTTTAGTGGAAGCACGCCACGCCCCTTTGCCAGACAGTAGGACGACTCAGACCCACTCCGAACGGGGTACAAGCTGCCTGCACAGACCCTGACATACACACACACACACACACACACACACACACACACACACACACAGGATTCTCTCCTGGTATGTCCACCGCTGCTTCCCTCTCTGTCCTCAGGCTCCGGCTGGGTCCCACCCATGTCTTTCTCTCCGGACTGGCTGTGTCACTGTGTCTATTTCTTTTCCCTCCTCGGCCCTCCTCGTCCGTGCTTCTTGATCTCTTTCTCCCTCCCACACCCTCCGCTTGCATCGTAAGTGGGCAGTCGGGTTCCTGTAAGCCATGTTCTTCCATCTGCACTCAGAAGGCTGGTGACAACCTAGGTCTTCACGGGAATATGCCAAGAAACCCAGCCGTGAGGAGGGGTCAGTGCACAGGCCGACATCCCAAGCTATGATGGGCTGCTGGCAGCCCACACAGGTCAGATATAGGAAGGAACTGTGAGGAGTGCAGGCAGTGGAGTCTCTCCCTGCTGTGTGCAGACAGCGTGGGAGGTACAGGAAGCCAACGGACTGCCCAGTGTCGATGGGGTCTGATGCATTTGCAGAGGCTGAGGAGTGTGGGGACTAGTGTTTCCTGGTGTTTCTGCAAATGCCATGATCCCGTCCTTTGCTCTTAGCCTGGGAGGTTTGGAGGGGGTGTGTGTCTGTTTCCACAGCATCTGAAGGCACAGCTCCTTGACACAGCACAGATTCTGAATCACCCCCAGTTGTCGGCCATGATGGGTGCCCAGGACAAAGACGTGCTCAGCTACGTGGTCGACTTGGAGGTCAGACCGGGGAGGCTGTGGCTGGGGGCCGTCCCGTCGGGTGTGGGATTTGGGCGGGAGAGGGTGAGGCAAAGGTGCTCACCCTCACAGCCAGGCAAGTAGCTCGGGAGCCCGAGGGAGGACACTTGCCCCCTCCTGTCCCATTGCTCACGGCAGGTGGAAGAAGTGGGCCATCCCAAGTACCGCTGCAGAGTGATGTTTTTCTTTGGGGCCAACCCGTACTTCCGGAACCCAGTGATCATTAAGGAGTATCAGCTTAGCTTTGCTGGTAGGGTGTGGGTCCCATGATGGTGCGGGGCAGGGGGTGAGGAGCATGAATCAGGGGCATGCGGGAGGGCGACGGGGAGGGGGAGGTGGGTGGGGAGGAGGCCATCAGGTTGCTCCTCAAATCCTCTCTTCCTGCAGGCTACAGGGCATCGCATTCCACTCCAGTCCAGTGGTTCTGGGATTATGAACGTGGAGCTCCCAGTCGCAGGCATGACCCCACCAGCCTTAACTTGTTCAACTGGCTGTGTGAGCACAGCTGCCCAGGGGCGAACAGGATTGCCGAGGTGGGGCCCCTGAGGCCTTCGTCAGCAGTGGGAATGTGGGTGGCCCCCGGCCAGAGAGGAGAATGGGCTATGCCCAATGTGGTGCCGGCCTGTGTCCCCTTCCAGATCATCATCGAGGACCTGTGGCCCAATCCCCTGCAGTACTACCTGAGGGAGGAAGGGACCAGAAGACAGTGATCTGACGTGCGCACGTGTCGGTGAGAACCCCAGTATGCGGTGTGTTGACCTGTGTGTTGTATGGGCAAGGGAACGTGGGCCAGACATTGGCTTGGAAATGGAAGGTCCGCCGAGACAGGGACACAGGTAGCATGGGGAGAGGGTGGGAGGATGACAGGGGACCTGCACAGACTCAGCTGCAAACACACAGAGGGTCGAAGCCTGCAAACCAAATGCAGTTGTGCTGTGGGCTGGGGCTTTGGAGAGCAACTCAGGACGAGCAATGCTTCTCCACCACAAATGCTCCCCGTGGATGTCCGCCCTCTCCCGGACTTCCCCCTGCTCCTTCAGTCTGGATTTGCCTGCCAGTCTTTGGGTCAGGAGCTGACGTGTCCCCAGACACCACTGTGGTGAGAATCTCGCACTTCCTTCCATGTGCCCCACCACGCCATGTCCTCGCGCAACCTCACAGCCATTCTTAGAACTGGTCCAAGGCCATTGGGGGCTGGAAATGAATCCCTGGGTGAGAAAGCAAGGGGGATCGCAAAAGGGCGAGGCACAAGAGTGACACCAGCTGGGAAGTATTTGCCAATATCCCGTATCATTCTTGGTGTCTGTTGCGTGGGGGTGTGTGTGTGAGCGTGTACGCAAATGTGTCTGCGTGTGCCCACATGAGTCAGGGGCTCTGCATCTGTGTGGGGTGAATGCGCAGAGCTTCTATCTTTGCCCATGCAGAAACAATGGAGGACACCACGAGTGCTGGAAGAGATGGGTGGATGAGTCTCCTGTCTTCTACGTGCCCCGGAGAGAATTGAGGAAGAGATAACGTGTGGCAGCCTTGAAGAGTTTCCATGATGTTTATGTGGACACATACAGGACGTTGAAAACCCTTCTGTTTGTGTGTGTGTGTGTGTGTGTGTGTGTGTGTGTGTGTGTGTGTGTGTGTATGTGTTTATGGGGACCTCAGGAGGGACGACGAGATCGGGACCTGAGTGTGACTGTCCTAGCCACTGCCCGGGTGATTCTGTGTGTGCAGGAGAGGTGCAGTCCTGGTGTGGGGCAGGTGTTGCCATGTGCACTGAGGCCTGCTTTCTTGGGCAGGCAGAGCCTGGAAAGAGGAGGAGGAAGAGACAGACCTGTTATTTGGAGACCTGTTGTATAGACCAAAGCCGAAAGGCAGGGAAGGGGATTGCACAGTGGGACCAAATTGGTCCATTGGGTCCTGGTACAGTGTGGCCAGGCCTTGGTGGGATTCAGCCAGGACCGTTGCTCCCAGAAGGGTGTCCTGTCCTTGGTGAGATAGAATCCAGGGAGCAAAGCCTCCAGTCAGGATACAGAGCTAAGGCCCCGTGTCCCCGGAGAACTCAGGAGTAGGCAAGCTTCTCACAGTCGATGCCAGTATACCTTGCTGCTGCCTCCCACACCCGGGGCCCCTTTGACCCCGAGCCCTGTCCTCAGACAGTGGCTCAGGATGGGAGATGTGTGAGGGGAAGAGGCAGTTGTAGGTTGTGGGCAGCAGCGAGGCTTATGAGTGGGATTTCATGGAGAGAGTACGCGCGAGGGCGGAGATCCAGCGTGAGTTCCTGCGAGTGTGTGCGGGTGTCTGTGGCAAACTGGGCCTGAGATCCGTGGTGGTGCCGGCAGTGTGAGCGTGCATGTGTTCGTGCGATTGCGTAGCCGTGTGTCTCTGTGTGTGCAGGAGTGGGTGTGTAGCCGCTGGAGAGACAAGGAGAGACACATGGGTCTCTGTGGATGAGGTGCTTAGGTGGGACAGTCAGGTGCCAGAATACAAGAGTGCAGTCCCTTCCCTCCTGAGTCCTGATGGTAATCGGCAGGATGGGTGCAATCGTTGCTGTGCCAGCGGGCTCAAGTCAGGATGCAAAAGGGAAATTGGTGCAAGGTCAAGAGGGGGGCCGAGGGGAGGAAAGCCTGTGCCCAGTGGCCAGTGGACCACTTGTGAGTGAGTGTGCTTGTGTGTGTGTTAGTGTGTGTCTATGTGGGAGTGAGTGTGTGTGTGTGTGTGTGTGTGTGTGTGTGTGTGTTGCGTTGCCCTGGTGGGCCTACAGTAGCAAATACGTAGGGGCTACATGGTTGTGCCCAGGCTTTGTGCACAGAGTAGCTAGGGAACACAACCTGTCAGGCTACGTGGTGTGCAGGGGCGTAGGTATTTCCCTGGAGGGAGCCGTCCAGCAAGAATGTCTGCTCTTGGCAGACGTGCCATGTTTTGTCACGAGTCAGCTCTTCCTCGGGGCTCTCCTCTCTGCTTCCTGTGCACCAGGCCCAGGGAAAGGGAGGAGCTTGGACCCTAGACCTCAGGTGACTTGAGACCCCCAGGGGTGCCATACAGGATGGTGTGTGGGGATCCGTGTGTTGATGGGCAGGTGAGCAGCCTGCCAGCTGCTCTCTGAGGGGACAGTTCCTTGCCAGCAACACCTCTCCCCGCAGCACAAGATCACCACTGTCGCTGCAGCTGGGCTGGGGACATGTCAAGGTGTGTCCCAGAACTCTGTTCCCCTTGCACGTAAGGGGTGCCAGAATGAGCCTCTCAGTCCCTGTGCGGGCGACCCTGATTAGCCTCAGACTTTGTCGATTCCTGGCCTCACGAAAATGGGGAACTGGGTTCCTTTCTCAGCGTCTCAGCGGTTGCATGTCGACGGAGGATGCTGTGGACAGTGTGGTCAGGATTCTGACCGGGCTCCACCTGCCCCGCCCCAAACCGCAGTGGGCAGCACGTGGCCCACTCTGTGTGTGCTTTGGGGAATCTAAAGCCTTACAGCCCCTCCCGTATTCTTCTCAGGTGGTGGAGGTTCAAAGGGGCCTAGGGAGGAACACTGGTCCCAGTCTGCTGCCGGCTGTGCCCACAGGTGTGCGTGCCCAGCTCCTTGACGCTGAAGCTGCAAGGCTTTGCACTGCCCCCAAAGCCCCATCCCTAGGATTTGCGTGTGGGCCAGATGGAAGTGAAGTCCCAGTGACCCTGCGGGATCACAGCGGGTGGTCTCGTCTGTGCCTGGCTACCCGCCTACCTGCCTTCCACATAGCCCGTTGCCCCCATACAGGGCTTTCGGTAAACACGCGGCCACCATCCAGCATGAGAGGGAAGGCTGGACGGTGTCCCAGTACCGCTGGTCATGTGTTGGCTGCTGACAGCTGACAGCATGGAGACCCCATGGCCCGGTGGAGGACGTCCGACCTGTCCTACAAGGAATTGGGGACGACTGTAGGGATGCATCAGGTCCCATGCAGTAACCTAGCCCTGACCTTACCTGCCTAGCGGGTGTTCGAAGCGCCTTTGGGTCCCAGGCCTGGCATGTGTGTCGGTGAGCTTCCTCCTGGATGGCACTGCCGACACAGGGCTGGCTGGTCAGGGGTCGCGTGTGAGGCCCGTTGGGGCCCGGCCTCTAGGTCCGATACTGCTGTAGGTGTTGTTGAAAAGACAGAGCACAATATGATCGTCCCTTGGGTGTCGCTGCACTGGGGATCCTGTCGCTGCTCCCAGGTTCCCACTACCAGGTCTCCCCGGGAGGCCTGGGAGGTTGCCAGGCTCCTTTTGCAGGGACACAAAGGCTTGTCAGGGCCCATGCCTCAGGGTCCGGTGCTCATTGCGGATGACTTGGGGGCAGTGCGAGAGCTATTGCTCCCGTTCTTAGGGGAGATTGCGGTGGTCTTAAGGGACAAAGATGTGCCTGGAGAAGAGAAGGATGACCAGAGGAAGCATTAAAGGAGGAGGAGAAGGACGATGAGGAGGAGTTGGAGGAAGAGGATTGGGAGGCGTTAGAGCAGGAGGAGAAGGAGTGAATGATTGGGTGCAGGAGAGGGAACAAGTGGAGGAGGAGGATGTCCAGGATGAGGAGGAGCACGAGCCAAAGGAGTAGGAGCGGCTGCGGGAGGATGTTGAGGAGGGCGAGATCAGAGGGAAGAGGATGAGGAGAAAAGATAGAGCCAGGGTGGAAGAGCATGAGTAGAAGTGTAGGAGCAGAAGGAGGAAGAGCCCGAGGAGGAAAAGGTGGAGGGAGAGGAGGAGCGGGAAGAGTTGGAGGAAGAGGATTGGGTGGGGTTAGAAGAAGAAGAGGAGGAGGAGAAGGAGTAGGGAATGACTGGGTGCAGGAGAAGGACAAATGGAAGAGGATGATGTCGAGCACCAGGAAGAGGAGGATCGCGAGCCAAAGGAGCAGGAGCAGCTGGAGGAGGGAGTTGACTAGGACGAGAGCAGAGGGAAGAAGAGGTGAAAGGTCAGAGGTAGGGCAGGAAGGGCAGTAGCAGGAGAGGACCTGGAGAAGGAGGAAGAGTCCTAGGAGGAAGAGTTGGAGGAGGAGGAAGAGGTGAAGGACGAGGACGAGGAGGATCAGATGCAGGAAGAGGATTGGGAGGAGTTACAGGAGGAGGAGGAGGAGGAAGACGAGTGAATGATCGGGTGCAGGCGAGGGAAGAAGTGGAGGAGGAGGAAGTCCAGGACGAGCAAGAGGAGCAGCAGGAGTCGAAGAGCAGTAGTAGCTGGGGAGGAAATTGAGGAGGACGTGAGCAGAGGGAAGAAGACGAGGAGGAGGAAAGGTAGAGCCAGGGCTGGAAGCGCAGTAGCTGCAGAGGGGGAGCAGAAGGATGAAGAGGCCCGAGGCTAAGACTTCCAATACTGTGTTGAGTAACAGCGGAGGGGGTGGACATTCCTGTCTCGTTCCTGACTTGAGCTGAGAGCTTTTGCTCATTGAGATGATATTCACGTTGGGTCGTTCATACATGGCTTTATGACCTCGATGTGTGCTCCTTCTATCCCTACTTTCCTGAGGGTTTTTTTTTTTTTTACCAGGAAAGGATGCTGTATTTTGTCCAACACTCTGTCTGGATCGAGTGAGAGGATCCTGTGGTTCTCGTCTTTTCTTTGGTTGATGTGAGGAATCCTGTTAATTGTTTTGCGGATGCTGAACCAGCCCTGCATCCCAGGTGCAAATCCCACTGGGTCGTGGTGAATAACATTTTAATGTATTGTTGGATCCGAGTGTCTGATATCTTGTTGAGGAGTTTTGCATCCATGTGCATCAGGGAAATTGGTCTATAGTTCTCCTTTTTAGTGGGGTCTCTTTCCGGTTTTGGAATCAAGGTAACGCTGGCTTCATAGAAAGAGGTTGGAAGTTTCCTTCCATTTCTATTGTGGGAACAGCTTCAAGAGAATAAGTGTTAACTCTTCCTTAAATGTTTGCTGGCACTCCCCTGGAAAGCCATCCGGCCCCGCAGTCTTCTTCCTTCAGCAGGTTTTTGATTACTAACTTGATTTCTTTACTGGTGATGGGTCTGTTCAGATTTTCCTTTTCTTCCTCTTTCAGCTTTGGTAGTGTAAATGTTTCTAGGAATTTGTCCATTTCTTCCAGATTGCCCATTTTATTGGCAAATAATTGCTCCTAATATGCTCTTCTTATTGTTTGCCTTTCTGCTGTGTTGCTTGTGATCTCTCCTCTTTCATTCTTGCGTTTATTGATTTGGGCCGTTTCCTTTTTCTGTTTCATCAAACTGATGACTGGCTTATCAATTTTGTTAACTCCTTCAAAGAAGCAGCTTCTGGGCTCATTGATCTGTTCTCCTATTTTGGTTGGTTGGTTGGTTGGTTGGTTGGTTGGTTGGTTGGTTGGTTGGTTTGAGGTTGTTTTTGTTTTTGGTTTGTTTCATTTTTGGTTTCAATAGCGTTAATTTCCCCTAATGATTGTTATTTTCTGCCTTCTGAATGTGTTGGGTTTCATATGGTGTTCTTTTTACAGCCTCTTAAGGCGTAAGGTGAGGTTGTGTCTCTGAGACCTTTCTTTCTTCTTTAGGAAGACCTGACTTGCTAGATAGGTCCTCTTATTACACACCCTGGTGCGTCCCAGGGGTTTTGGGTTGTGGTGTTATCAGTAACTTCCATATACATTTTCATTGACTTCGGTATACTTTGTATATCCTCTTTAAACCCTTGGTTAGCCCATTCAGTCTTTAGTAGGATGTTCTTCAGTCTCCCAGTATTTGTGACCTTTCCAAATTGTTTCTTGTAGTTGATTTCGAGTCTCGTAGTGTTGTGGTCTGAAAATGTGCACGGTGTGACCTCGATCTCTTTGAACTTCCTTAGGGTTGACTTTTTCCGCCAGGAAATGATCTATAGAGGAGAATATTCCATGAGCACTGGAGAAGAACGTATGTTCTGCTGCTTTATTATGAAATGTTCTGAAGATATCTGTGCAGCCCATCATGTCCAGTGTGTCCTTCAACGCCCCCGTTTGCTTGTTGAGTTTTTGTTTAGATTATCTGTGTATTGCAGCAAGTGGGGAGTTGATGTCTCCTCCTATGATGGCATTACTAAGAATGAGGTTCCTTATGTTTGTGATTAACTGATTTGTATATTTGGTTGCTCTCAAATACACCACATAAATGTTTTCAATTGCTAGGTCTTCTTGGTGGATAGACCCCTCGATTATGACATCATGCCCTTGTGCATCACTTGACACAGTCTTTACATTAACGTCTGGATTGTCTGATAGAAGTATGGCTACTTTGGCTTTGTTTGGTTGACGGTTAGCATGACAGATGATTCTCCATCCCCTTATTTTCACTCTGAAGTTGTTTTCACATCTACAGTGGGTCTCCGGTAAACAGCATATCGATGCAACTTGTTCTCTCATCCATTCTGTTCCCCTGTGTGTTTTGATTGGAGCATTGAGTCCACTGACGTTTAAAGTGAGTACTGAAAGATATGAATTTATGGCCATTATCTTGTTTGAAGGGTTGGAGGATAAAATATCTATATATCTTTATATCTATATCTATATCTACGTCTCCATCTCCATCTATATGTATATGTATGTGTATGTGTATATGTATATTTATATATATATATGTATATGTATATGTATATCTATATGTATGTGTATATGTATGTGTATGTGTATATGTATACGTATTGTATAACTATATCTATATATCTATATCTATATCAATATCTATATATCTCTATATATCTTTATATATCTACTTCTATATCTATTTCTAAATATAAATATAAATATAAAAAGTATAAATATAAACAGGTAGATAGGTAGGTAGGTAGGTAGGTAGATAGATAGATAGATAGATAGATAGATAGATAGATATGAATTTCCCTCTGAGTGTCCCCCCTTAAAATTGCATGCAGGTCTGATTTAGCGGTCACAAACTCCTTTAAATTTTGTTTGGGAACCTTTTTCTCTGTTTCTATTTTGAATGACAGCCTTGCTGGATAAAGAATTCTTCACTGCGGATGTTTCTAATTCAGCACTTTGAACGTATCCTACCACTCCTTTCAGGCCTGCCAAGTTTCTCTGGATAGGTCTGCTGCAAACCTGATCTATCTTCTCTTGTAGTTTAGGGACTTGTTTCCCCTTGGTGCCTTCCTGATTCTCTTTGCCTGAGTACTTTGTGAGTTTGAATATGATATGCCTTGCTGAGGGTCAGTTTTTGTTGAATCTAATGGGGTCCTCGGTGCTTCCTGGATTTTGATGGTGTGTCTTTCCCCAGGTTAGCAAAATTTCCCACAATGATTTGCTCACATAACCTTTCTACCCCTATTTCTCGCTCTTCCTCCTCGGGACCCCTATGATTCTGATGTTGTTCCTTCTGCATGAGTCACTGATTTCTCCAATTCTTCAATCGTGCTCTTTTCCTTAATCTCCCTTGATTTTCCTGCTTCCATAGTCTCCATACGTTTGTCCTCTGAATCGCTGATTCTCTCTTCTGTCTCATCCATCCTTGACACCGCTGCATCCATCCGGCATTGCAGCTCAGTTATATCATTTTTAATTTCATTCTGGCCAGTTTTCACTTCATTTTTTCTCTGCACAAAGGGACTCTAATCTACATTGGACTGCAGCTAGTATTCTCATCATCGTGCTTCTAAATGCTGCTCCAGACATCTTGCTTGTACCTGTGTTGGTTGAATCCCTGGCTCTCGTTTCTTCATGCTCTTTCTTTCTGGGTGAATTCCTTCCTTTTGTCATTTGGAATGGAGAAAAGGAACTCATGAGGTGGAAAATTCAAATGAAATATTCAAAGTGTAAAATGTTAAAAGTAAAAACTTAAAAACACACACGTAAATAATGGAATGAATGATGCTAGATTCTAGGCATGTTTCATCTGGGTGTTGAAAGTGGTTTTGTCACAGGGGAGAAAAAAAAAAGTGGGAGTGGAGAAAAATTTAGAAAATACCAATAAAAATATTAAAAAGGGAAATGTCGTGAGAATTTGAAAACTCAATACACTGAAGTAGACTAAAAGGAGAAGATGGGAGTAAAATAGAATTTGTGAATATAGACACAAAAGGAAAGAATAATGTAGAAGAGTTTTAAAGAAAATTAGTAAAATTTCCACCTGCCCAGTCTCCTTTGCCTCTCCGCGCACAAAAGCACCTCCCTTCCTGCGCCTCCTCGCTCTCCAAGTTGACTTCTCCATGCCACGTACCTGCTGAATTCGGAGGTTCAGGATATGCAGATTGCTGTGCTAATCCCCCAGTCAGTTTCCTGGGTGGGTACGATGGTTTAGTGTTGGTCTGGCTGTATTTCATGCACACGAGACACTTAAGAAGCTTCCATGCTGTCTGCCATCTTGGCTCCTCCCCAAAGAGGTGAGATGTGTAGCACCAGTTCTCTGAAATGAGACATCCCATAGGACAGTTGTGGTCGGTGACAAAGCGGAAAAGGGCATGTACCACACAGGGAGGTCACCCTGGAGGGGGAGGCAGAGAACCTGCTCCAGACCTGGGAGGGGAGGCAGGGGCTCCAATGCTGGAGCCACGCCCACCACCCTCCAGCTGATGGTTCCTGAACAGCAGCCAACTGTCTGGGTCTGGCCTGGAGCTCCTTCACCCCAAGGACCTGTGGTCAAAAAGTTCACTGCCCTGCCTCTGCCCCACCTCCACCACAGCCACAGCCACAGCCACAGCCACAGCCACTGCAGTGTCCGAAGGGCCACGTGGCCGTGGGCGTGCTTCCCAAAAGCTGGTGGGCTCCAGAAGGAGGCAGCAGGCATTTAAAAACCTTGGGCCTCGACACTCCACCTGTCAGGCCTAGTCTTGAGCCTCATGCCTCAAGTTCCCACCCCTTGTGCTCTATGGCCCTAGCCTGAGGATGGGCTAGGGCCCCAAAGCAAGGGAGTCATGTTCCGGAAAACGCTGAGATTCCTGAGAATACCGGGCCTCCATTCTGCTGGAAGAGGGCGTTCGAGAGTCCAGGCATCGTGGCAGCACGCCCGTCTCAGTCCCAGACAATTTCACTCATTCATACGCACGCGCACGCGCACGCACAGGCACAGGCACGGGCACACACACACACTCCCCCTCTGTGGCTGTCTCTAGTTGTGACTTACTCTCCTTCCTCGGCCTCCTTCCATGTCCCTCTGGCCTCTGTCTGTCTCTGAGTCCCTGTGATCATTTTCTTTAGGGAACGCTTCCTCCCTCCCACACCTCCATCTCTCTTTCTCTGTCTCTGTCCTGTCCTGGGACAGTATCAGTGCATGTGGGTTTCCGTGAGCTGTGCATGTCCATATGGACGTAGTAGGCTGCTGATGGCACAGGGCTGCAGGGGAACGCACAAAGGAACGCACAAGTACCAGGGGTCAGAGCACATCCAGACCTCCTAAGCCGTGACTGCCTCCAGGCAGCCCACACAAGCTGGGTATGCATGTGAACTGAGAAAGGTCAGTCCCTTGGCCCTTGCCCTGTAGGTTGCAGCCAGCTGGGAGGTACTGAGACCCAAGGGACTCCCCAGTGTTGAGAGGGTCTGAAGAAAGGGCAGGAGCCGAGGAAGCAGGGAACCTAGTCGTAGCTGGTGTTTCTCCACCTGCCATGTTCCAGTGCCATTGGTACTGGAAGGTTGGTATCAGGTGTGGCTCTCTTTCCTTGGCATCTCAATGCAAGCTTCCGTGACCCAATGGAGGTCCTGAATCGGCCCTAGTTTTCAGCCAGGTTTGGGCCCCAGGACAAATGCATGTGCTGTGTGAGGGGGAAAAGCAAGTGTGAGTCGTGGGGAGGAGCTAGCTTCGTGAGTGGGATGTGGCAGAGGGCATGAGTGAGTGCACAGGTCCACTAGAGCGTGTCTGTGAATGTATTGTGGCTGGCGCCTGTGAGTACTTTTGCCTGGGCCTTAGCGTTTGTGCTGGCAGCGTGCGCGTGTCTGTGTCCACGTGCCGCGTGGCCGTGCATCTTTGTGCCTGAGTGAGTGTGCGTAGGCCGTTGGCTAGCGAAGGAAAGAGACTGGGGGCTTTCCTGACTTGGTGAGTAAGGGGGAGGCTCCAGTGCCAAAGTGCAGCGAGTGCAATCCCTTCGCTCCTGGGATCGACACGGAGCTAGCTGATCACCTTTCATGACGGGAGGAAAGCCTGGACTTTGCCTGGGTCCGCTCATCCTGTGTTGCCTTGGCCAGGGGCAAGTTGGGGTTGGGCCTTCCATGGCGCAGTGGAGGAGGACCAAAGTTCCCTGCAAGGAAGTGGGCATTAGTGGAGGGAGGCAGCAGATAGCAAGAGTAAGTCTGGCCCTGCTCCTGGAGCGGCCTAGGGGATCATCGCAAGGCCTTGTGGTCCGAGCCTGGGGATGTGTCTCGGTGAACATCCTCCTGGATGACCCTGCAGAGACGGGCCTGGCTGGTCTAGAGTCCCTTGCGAAGTTGGGGCCCGGCCCCTGGGCCCCAATATTGTGGTAGGTGTTGGTCAAACTGAAAGGCATTGCCTGCTTGTCCCAGACAGTCCCTGCACCTGGGACCCAGATTTGCTCCCACGTTCCTGCCACGGGGTCTCCCAGCGATGCGTGGGAGTTTGACAGGCCCCATTTCTCTGGAGGGAGTGAGTTGCATAGGTCAGGTGCACCAGGGTCTGGGCCTGCTTTCCTGTCTTGCCCACCCCCTACGTCCTCTGCTGAGGGCAGCTTGAGGGCTCACCACTGGACCTGTTCCTCTCCCTTTCTGGGTAAGCGTTTGCCTCTCTGTCGGTCACACTGGCCACCCCCTCTCAGCCCCCTACCACCTGGTCAGCCTTCCCCCCATCCACCTGCGTGTCTATGCATTGCTGTCACCTGAAGCGGTGGTGTGCTGCCTCATATATCACAGCCACCCTGGAGCATTTCTGTACCCCGTACGTATCGTGACATAGCCCAATGAGTCTGGAGGAACCTCTTCTGTGTCACGGAAGCAACATGTTGGCCAGAGGGCCCGGCACACGAATTTGGAAATCCTAGAATCCCCCGCCTGCGGGGCAGCCTCCTGGTCCCATAAAGAGGTAGGGGAACACTGCACTCCACCAAAGGGAAAAGGCAATGCATGAGTGTGGTGCCTGGCCAGGCAATGCATCTCAAGCCTCCAATCGTGCAGTGGCTCTGTGTGGTGTGTGTGTGTGTGTGTGTGTGTGTATGTGTAGCTGGTGCTGTCTGACATAGACCGGCAGGGAGTCCACATCACCACTGCCCTGACAGGGAGGGAGACCACATCATTGCCCTCACTGCACACCGTCTGCAGCTTATTGCTTCCCCAAAGTGGTCATGTGGCTTCGTGTAGACCGTGGGGCGTGTCCCTCACTTGGGTCCCAACACTACATCCCCCAACCCCCTGAAACCTCTCGGAGACCCTTGAAATCATGCTGTCTGTGGCACAGGGGGACAGTGTTTTGAGTCAGCGCCCACGCTCATGGCAGCCTGCCGCCTAAGTGAGTGGTAAAGGAAATGGGAGCAGGATGAACAGACATATGGCCAACGAAGGCCTGGGGAGGGTCCCTGTGAGAAGATGGCCGACCACTGTGGGAGGAAGGGGACCGCTGTCTGTGCGGCAGACGCAAGCTCCAGGAATCCCAGGGCTCACGGGCACGGGTCTTTCCTGTGCACTGCCACACACGGGAGGAATGGGCAGCCGATCGTGAGAGGGGGGTGTGTGCTTGCCAGCGTGTCACGTTCCAGGCAACGGGGACAAACGGCAAGAGCGGCGCGCGTGATACGCAGCCTCCCCTAGTGTGGCGTCCTCTCCACGTCACACACCTCTGGTCACCGACCTTCCCTAGCCGGTGCACTGCTAGACTGCTGTCATGACATACATGTCTTCTGGGAGCAAAGATGGACGTAGAGAATATGCAAAGGAGGCTGAGCAGATGGAAAACCAGGGTGCACAGACAGCAGGCGCACAGCTGAAATGCGTCTCCCGGACAGCCAAGGTGACCGCTGAGTGGATTTGTCAGACTAGGGGCACAATGAACAACGGTGGCGGTGTACATGGGAAAAGCGTGGAGGTCCCCCTTTACCCGTGTGTATAGACAGCCGCGTGCCCAGCGCAGCGTGGAATGCAAAGGTCGCTTTCGCATGGCCAGAAGCCAAACAGGGCACCCAGAGCGCACAGAGGGCCGGCTGCAAGCCCCCCGGAGGAGTTGCCCCGCACGGGGCCCACAGCCTTCCTGCCTATGCAACAGACGCGCCCCAGTTTCCTGGTGACCTAGGGGCGGGACCGCCGAAGCCACGCACGCCACCGTCCCTATGATTGGTCCCGAAGGCAGTGAAGCAGCCTGGGCGTGGCTTGGAGCTCCCTCAGCCTCAAAGCCGCAGGCGCACACCTCTCACCACAAAGGCCTCCGAGGCAGCATCGGCATGGCGATAGCCACCGCCGAGGCATCCTGGGTACAGCACCATGCGCATGCGCCCCCTCGACGTTTGGGCTCTGGGAGGAAGGGGGAGCGAGTTGCCAGCCATTGCCCTCAGGGCTCCACTGACTGGGTCTGGGGAGGGGGGCCGTGCTTTCACGTCCCGCTTCGTCGCCGGTAGGAGCCACAGTTGGTGTCTCGGGCCGGGGCCGCATGTTGCGCGACTCGTGTTTCCGAAACACTGGGGACGCCCGGAGGCCCCATGCCGCCTTCGACCGGGAAGGGGGCGGTCGAGAGACGAGGGCCCGTGGGGACACTGGGCGTCCGGCAGCGCCGGAGGTGCCGCAGGCCGAAGGCTTGCAGGCCACAAGCGAACAGCCTGTGCAGGAAGGCCAGGCCCGACCCGAGAGGCAGGTGGGCGGCCCCAGCGAGATATCGGTGCCGCTGGTGCATGACATAATGGCGGTGGAGGCGCTGTGGGGCCTGGTGGAGGAGGAGGTTGAGGTGCCGGCCGCGGAAGAGGACACGCGTGGGGAAGAGGGGCATGACCAGAGGAAGAAGGGGGAGGAGGACGAGGAGCAGGAGCAGGGGAAGGACAAGGTCCAAGTTCACGAGGAGAAGGACCTGAAGGACGAGGGGGAGCAGCAGGAACAGAAGAGCAGAAGGAGGAGGAGGAGGAAGAGGGGGAGAGGCAGCAGGAGTCAAAGATTAGAAGGAGGACGAGCAGCAGAAGCCCAAGCAGAAGGAGGAAGAGCGGAAGGAGGAGGAGTTGGCGGAAATGAAAGGGGAGGAGCAGGAGCACCAGGGTGTACAAGCGGGCGCGGCCGTGGCGGTGGAGGCATCGGCGGCGGCAGTGGCAGGGGAAGGGGACCAGGAGGAGGAGCAGGAGGAGGAAGGGAAGGCGTGGGAGCCATCCAAGGGAGAGCAGAATTGCAAACGGAGGAGGAAGAGGAGCAGGAGAAGGGAGCGCTGGAGGAGCAGCAGCAGGGCGAGGAGGAGGTGGAGGGAAAGGAGGACAAGGAGGAGCGGGAGGAGGAGGAGGAACAGAAGCCGAGTGAGCAGGAAGGCCGATGGGTGGAAGAAGCCCAGGAGCTGCAGGTGAAGCAGCAGAAGAAGGAGCGGGTAGAGTCAGGCCTCCGTCCTTGCCCTTCCCCACTGGAGGCTCTGGAGGCCCTTCAGATAGAGCTACAGCCGGTGAATAAACAAGCCAGCCGGGAGCACGCTCGACTCCAACTCAGGATGTGGCAGAGGCGGCAGCGTCATCTGGAACAGAGAAGTGCCCTTATCCAGGGCATCCGTGGTTTCTGGGCCAAGGCTGTATCCTTCCTGCTGCTGGTGGAGGGTCCAGAGGGGGCTGGGCTTGCGCAAGAGGAAGGAAAGGGAGGTGACATTTAGAGGAACCCAGGACAGGGACTGGAGCTAAGCCGCGCTCCAGTGGCCGGGAACGTGCAAACGTGATCCCATCCGGCGGTCCTGGCTCTGCAATGAGTGTGGGAGGAGGGCAGTGCCGGGGTGGGGGAGGCATGTGTGCTTTACGTCGCACCTGGCACGGAAACAGCGCTGGGAGAGTGGGGAGTGGCGGTGGAGGTCCAGGCCAGGACGGGGAAATGACCGGGGGCTTCTTCCCACACAAAGCCGCGTGGGGGCACGTTTCTGGGTCCCGCTAAGCATCTTGCTGCGGGGAAGGCGATGTGAATGCCCACTGGTCGGCGCGAGACCGGATGTGTGCTGTCTGGCTGTGTGGAAGTAAGCGTCCTCAGTGTCCTCATGAGCACACAAGGCTAGGCGTGGTTGCGGGCGTCTGGGCATGCACAGCCTCCTGTGCGTGTCTAGCAGAGCCCTGCGCGATCCTGACACCCCGTGGGCCTGGACGCAGCCTGTGGGGAGGGCTTGAGACCCTGGGGGAGGACGTCAGTCCCGGGGGGAGGAAGCCTGGATGCTGTCCACACGTGTTCTCTGCTTCGAGCTCTCTCATGCCCAGCACCTGAAGGCTCTTTGACCTGCAGCAGTTTGTGAACCACCCTCAGATGTCAGCCCTGATTAGTAAGCCCGATGAAAGCATGCTTCGCCACAGGACCAATTTGAAGGTCGGCCTGGGAGTGGGAGGTGGTGTGGGGGGCTGGCCGTGTGGGGAGGGGAGGTGGTGGGGAGAAGTGACGTGTTCCTTCCTCAGGGGAGGGAGGGTGTCCTGGAAGAAGATTTCACATTTCTGCCCCACTGTACCACGGCAGGTGGAGGAACACAAGTTTCCCAGGGAATGCCGGAAGATCCTGCTGTTTTTTGTCAAGAACTCCTACTTCCAGAATGAAGTCGTTACGAAGGAGTATGTCCTAGGCCTTGCTGGTAAGTGTCCCCTGACTGCATGGGCGGCAGTGGGTGGAGGGTTGAATGTGACTGGTTCTCTGGCGCCGTCTCACATACTCGTCTTCCTGCAGGGTATAGGGCGTCTCATTCCAGTCCCATCCAGTGGCACCCAAGGTACAGACAGGAGGCCTACAGACGCAGGCATGACAACAGCAGCCTCAACTTCTTCAACTGGTTCTCTGACCACAGCTTTGCCGGCTCTAGCAGGATTGCTGAGGGGGGGCCCTGTAACAAGGAAGGGAGGTGATTTTCATGGGTTCCCCCACTGCGTGGGATAGCTACCTGAGGCCTGGCCTGTCTCCCCTACCAGATAATCATAGAGGATCTTTGGCCCAATCCCCTGCCGTATTTCAAGATGAAGGAGGCCCCAGGAGAGAGAACTGAGAGGGAAAGAGGTGAGCAGCCAAGGGTGTGGGCACTGAAATGCGTGCCGTGGGGTCCGTGGCACAATTCTCTTCTGCATGGAGGCACCGAGACTCACAGTGGCACAGGAGGTGACACCAGGTCAAAAGGGCATCGGCCTGAGACGGGGAGTCTTAAGAAGTAACGTGTCAAAGAGGCTTTTCCCTTTGGGGAGCCTGAAGGTGGGAAGGGGGCTAGACAAAAAGAATGAGCAAAGCGGGACAACCAAAGCTGGCTCATCAGATAGCACGGTGACAACTGTCATTCCCGGACCATGAACCCCACCGTCAGGCCTCCTACCACCATCCCACATGTTGTCTGGCTTCGGGAGCCCCTTGTCAGCTTTGGCACAGCTTATCACACCCTCCCATTCTACTTTCCGTTTGGAAACATTCAAGCAACCTTAATCAGGGCCAAGATCAGACTCTCACCTGTCCTGTGTGTGTGTGTGTGTGTGTGTGTGTGTGTGTGTGTGTGTGTGTGTGTGTGTGTGTCTGTGTGTACCCATATATCCCAGGGATATGCACGATCTTGAGAAGAGTATGAAGGAGCATCGCACTTCATCGACCCCAGTGGAAACCCTTCCGATGCTCACCGATGGTCCACAAGATTCTCCTGCCCACGAAATGAGGACAAGGGTGGTGGTGACACGTGGCGCAGGGCGGGGGTCCAATACATTTGAAGAAATATAGAATGGGAGATAAATATCATGAAGCGATTTGTGTGTCTTCCTCTCAGGTACGCTCTGGGGCGTGTCCATGTATACATGCGGCTGTCCAGGGGTGTAAGTGTTCTGTGCCTGCACATTGGAGTTGCAAGGAAGGGCGGGACGTAGGACATTGTCCGTAGGGATGGGTCACACATTGGGATTGCATGTGAGGTCAGTAAGATTGAAGCAATGGGGACTTGAGTGAGGGAGGCCAGGGCACAAACCTGAGAGAAAGGCCAGTGCCCAGGTTCCTATCTTTCCTGTGAAAAGGAGGAAATTCAAGGAAATGGAGACGCCAGCACAGGCCAGGGAGGTCCAATATTCAGGGTTTGGGCATGTCCATGATGGTGCCCCCAGAATCCCGCATGGGGACACCCTCAGTCATGTTGACTGAACCGCCACACAGGGAGGAATTCCCAGGGTTGATTACCCTCTGGTTTTCAGACGTCTCCCAATGCAGACTGTCTTGGGGACAAGGTCAGGATCTCAGGACCAGCCATACATATTTGAGGGATTGTGAGCAGGTTGTAAGATTGGTGTCCAGGGGAAGGAACCGAGGGACCAGAGGGAGAGTGGGTGGGTAAGACCGATGAAGTTCTGCTTCAGGCACAGTTGACAGGGACAACGTACACGCTGCAGAGAAAACAGCCCACTACAGTCTCACGCAACTCCAAAATCACAGCCAACTTTTCTGGTTCCACTTCCTGAAGCTGAGCCTCCCAAACACCGCTTCACTTATTCACACACACACACACACACACACACGACTCCTGAAGGAGTCCTAGTACTGATGCCCTTGTGTGAACTTCGCTGTTTCTGAAAAGACCTCTGGTTACGAATGGGTGTCCCAGATTGCAAGCCAACAGAGGGGAGGGTCGCGGGGAGGTGGAGCTCTTACAGGGCACGAACACGCCATCCTCTCTCGTGTGCCCTCTGCCCTCTCATCATCAGCCGTGATGAGTCGGGTGATGTTCTTCCTCTGTGTCCACAGGCTTAAGCCCTGTGTCCAACACGCCATGTGAGACTTGTGAAAAGACTCCCAAGTGCAAACACCAGCAGGCGCTCAGGGAGGTCGCGTCGTCCCAGGCAGCCTGTGTTCCTTTGCCTGAGTGCCAGGACAAAGGCTGCCTCAGCCACATAGGGAACGATGGACTTGTGAGGCCTTAGCATTCTGTGCAGAGGTGCCGGGCAGGCCTGGAGCTTAGAAAGGACTGGGACGAGCCTCACCTGCGACGACGTGAGTGCGGGGGTACTCCTTACAGAGCAGATGGCTGCTTGCCAGAGATGTCTGTGCTAGGGATGGGGCAAAAGCTCCACCGTGCTAGCAGTGCAGTAGACAGAGTTCAGCCTTGTCCATCGCAGGCTCTTCTGTATCCCCAAGTAACACGGCCCCCAGCACAGCGTGCCTGAGACTGACATCCCGACACTAATATTCCTGTCTCCCAAGCTGCCCAAGCCCCCCAGGATCCCCACTGCACAGCTCTGCAGTACAAGAGCCTTCTCTGCAGTGGCTCTATTCCAGGGAAGGCGAGGGCAGTCCCAATGCATGGAGGCCTCTTGTCCCTCTCAGTATGCAGACAACATGGTCAGCAGCGTGTCACCAGGCTGTGGAGTTGAGGATCTGTGCAACCAAGCCCACCTCTTCCAGGGCGGAGGCTGTCGCACTCTCTAGAAGGGAAGGCAGGTCTTTCTCTCGCTGCTGTCTGCACACTGGCTGGAGAAGCACGTCTTCTCAGCTGCTTGATGTGTAAATGTCAGGGTACTCAGGAAAAGCTCCCTGTGCTGACCCGAGTCTTTGGGTGTGAACATCCAAAGAAAGTATGGCCCATGATTCTGCAGTGGGAATACGGCCTCAGTGGTCATGAGGCTGGGCCCCTTGGGGCATCTTTCTGCACAAGCAGGCCGTTACTTGATAGGTCTTGCCGAGCAGGAACACTTTACGGGACAGGTGAACACAGGGTCCCCCACACGTTAATATCTCCAGCGAATACCTCCTTAGGGGCCAGGGTGACGTTTCCGCCCGGCCTGTCCCAAAGACAAGGTACGGACAAGGTGTGGGTGTGGTTGCACTCACGGCCCCCAGAGCCAAAACCTCAAGTGTGGACACATGAGGTCCGTGGTCAGAGGCCTTGGTGCTCTGTGTCCGAGGGATTACAGCCCTCATGCTGCACACACGGCAGCCCCGGATTTCCTCCCTTATGCGCAGCAATTCCTGGGGAGCCCTAGGGTCCAGGAGCTGCTAAACCGCGTGCACAACTGTATCTGCTGCCCAGCGGCCTCTTGCACCCCAACATCAGCGTGTGTGGGCTCCAGAGTGCTGTCCCTTGAGAGAGGACACCCTCAGCAATTCAGGAGCCTTCTGACTTCCATGTTCCTGAACCACACGTGTCTCTCATTGGTCTGTTGGGATCGTCATGTTGTCCTCTGTGCACAGGAAATGTCTTGCTTTGCCTGTGCTCCTCTGTCTCCCTGAGTGAGCCCTGGCGTGTTTGTGTCTTTTCCTGGCTTTGCCTGTGCCGACACCTCTCTGGTGATGCCTCCTTGCCTGGCCTAAGTGGGCACAGCTGTACCCGTGTAACCGCCTTCGTCTCTGCACACCTGTGTCTTGTGTCAGCTGTGGCTCTGGTGGCCTGTCTTGACTTTGATGTATGCTTCTGCGCTTGAGTGTGTTTCCCTCTGAATTCAAACCCTTTCTTCCACTGACAGATCCAATTGCTGTCCTGCTGTCAGGTGGAGGGGCTTCTGCGCATTCTGTTATGTGTTCCAGGAGCCAGAAATCCTTCCGTGCCTGGAGGACCTTCGTCAGAGGATTGGCCATGCACTCACTGCCAGCCAGTTCATGTCCCCAAATGCAGCTGCCTTGCTGTGAGCATGCAGTCACACCTCTATTTTCTGTCCCTCTGTTTTCAAACCCTTTGCACCTGAGGGGCTCAAACGTCACTGGCCTGCACCTTGCACATGCACGCGTAAATTGTGTAAAGCGGTCCAGCAACGTTTTCCCACTTACTCTTTTGCCATGTGGCATGTTCCTGGCTGGGAGAGACTTTCCCCTGCCAGTGTGTGTCTCGTTTCCGTGTGCCTCCTGTGTGTTCTGGTCCCTAATTTGTCCATTACGTCCTACCTGGGAGTCTGATTCATGTTTGCGGGAACGAGGCTGACCCCTGTGACTGCTGGGTTCTGAGCTCAGCTTAGTCCCCCGGGACTAGTGCGTGAGTGAGGGACACAACGGGCAGTGACGGATGTGCCCGTATCCTTCACGTGCAAGCGCTCCGTCCAGCCACCTTCACCGGGACATTTCTCAGCGACCCCTCTTTGTTTGTGGTGAGAGCCCTTGCCTCTGAGAAATCTGACGAGGCGGTGAAGCATTGCTTACGGCTGCCCTGTGCAAGTTAGATCTCCAGAACTCATGCACACGGCAGGACTGCATCTTCACACCCGAGGCCCGACACCTCCTCATCGCACCCTCCCCTGATTAACACCACTCTGCTCTCTGGTGGACTGCATGCCTTTAACTCCTTTAGTCTCCTCAGGAATCCATCAGGCAGGGCTCACCACCACTGTGCTTCTGTCAGGGGCTGGCCTCTTTCAGTGAGCCCCGTGCTTTCTGCACCGATGCTCAATGCACCCGCCCAAGGGTGAGCCACACTAAGCCCGGCGGCGAGCCCTTTGGCCCTACGTTTCCCACCTATGTGCTTGGTGGCAGAGGTGCACAAGGAGCCCGCCTGCATGCGTGTCCCAGGTCCTCCACAGGGTACAAAGTACCGCCTCAGGAGGCTGATCCGCATCACACGGGCATAGCTCTGCTTGCACGTGTTAGCCTTTCGTATCATACAGGCAGCGCAGACTTAGAAATCCCGCCACCTGCTTACAACTATCCAGCCCTCGTGCTTCTGCAGACGCTCTGTGTCTGTACAGACATTTGAGTCACGGTCTCATGACCTTCCAATACAGCTTGATGGTCTGTCCTTAGCCTACAGCCTGGGATGCGGTTCTCACTCATTGTCCTCCCCTCGGGTGCCAGTTTCCTCCATCACTGTGGTGGAAGGTAAGCTTTATAACCATCCATTGGCTTGACAGTACTGGGCGGATCACCTGTCTGCGTCCGGGGATCCGAAGGAGACCTTGGCTCTTTTGCTCACGGTGCACCCTTTCTCCGTGATGAGTCGCTTTGGATGAGAAGCTTGCCAGAGGCGAGGGTTCTCAGAGTTGAGCACATTTCCTGGGCATCTGTGAGAACCTCGTTGGTTCCACTCAGACAGCATTGACATTCATGCATGTGCAGCCTCTGCCTTTGCTTGAGTTTGCTGAGCTTTGGGACGTGATTTCTTCCCGCACGTGCTGTGCCTAAATCTCTGCTGTGTCTTTCCGGCAGTCCCGTTTCCTGTCTCCTGCTGGTAACTACAGGGCTTCCAGCAGCCCTGTGGGGATCGGGTCCTGGTGTTCTTCCCTGCGGTGCCCTCTTCCTCACCCCGAATGACCTCAGTCATTCCTCAGTCTAGGAAGCTAGAACTAGCTTCCTTCTAGTTCAGGGTTCGTTTCAGACTGCCCTTAAGGTCCAGGTCGGAGTGGTGCCTTTTGTGCTGAGGGCTGACCACTGTACAGCATTCGTCTCTGTGCAAATTGCACAGGTGAATTTCACCAGGTGAAACTGCACACTGCAGTTGCCCTGTCTTCAGAGTCAGCCCACCTGTCTCTGCCTCGGCTGCCCCTGCTCTCCTTCCTCCTACCCTCTCCTTGCCTCCCCCTCCCTTGTCTTCTTCCTGTCCCTCCCTCCCACTTTCCTTCCAGCTCTCTTTGTCTTCGTCTCCCTCCTCTCCATCACTACTGCCTCCCCCTGTCTCCGCCGGTCTTCCTTGTAATAGGTGCCCCTCTGTCTCTTCTTGTCTTGCTCCTCCTCCCTGTCAGTCCCGCCAATCTCCCTGGGACTCTCCCTCTCCAGGCCGGTCTTCCCCTCCACTCGTCCTTCCTTCATCTGCTTGCACGTGTCTCTCTCTCTCCCTCTATAGCTCCCTCTCTCTGTGTGTCTCTTTCTCGCTGTCTCTCTCAGTGGACCTTCTGTGTCTGGGTGCATGCTTCTTCAGAATTCTCGTTGGCGCCTGGGAAATGTGAAGGGAACTCGTCTGCTATCGTGTGTACTAGTGAAAGCAGGCACGGGGCTTTCTCAGAGACAGACACAGACAAGTTTGCAATACTCGGTGAAGGGCCCCCTAAGTGCCCTGCTTGGTTGGAGTCGTCCTTCTTTTAGTGGAAGGTTAGATTTCCGGACCGGAGCAAACTGCTAAATCCTACTACCCCACCTCCCTGGCCCTCTGCACGGAGATCAGTAGGGCACCAGTGGCAGATGGGGCTCTGGGGTTGTTCTTTGCTCTGATTTGCAGTGCAGTGAGGTCTACTGAGCTGCTTTCTGGCAGGGACACGGCACTGGGGTGGATCTAGGGTGGGTGTCACCGGTTCTGGGTGGGCACCCACCTTACCGCTGCCCTCAGCCTGACGGCCAGGGAGGAGAAACCGTGCGGACGGCCATGTGGCCCCAGTAGGCGCGACACCTAAGGACTTCTCCAGGCCTTGCCCCAGCTTCATGAAGAAGGGGCAAGGGACGGAGCATGCAGTGGCTCACGGCGTGGACGTTCCTGTGCTGAATGCTCTGGTGCCCGTACTGAGGCCTCTGGGGAAAGGGTGTACAAGCGACCACAGATTGTGTGATACCGGGGACCTCGCAAGTCAGGCCTGGAAGGTGACAGCGCTGAAGAGGACATGCGGCAAAACGGGGCTCACGCTGGTGGCTGGGCACTTGCTCCAGAGCCCGGACCGGCCGCTGGCGCGCGCTTGCTGGCCACCAGCACCCTGTCTTGCTGTCTTGCAACTCATTGTTCCGCGAAGCTGGCCAGCGGGCCTGACCTGCCCTGGAACCACTTCGCCCCAGGCCGCATGCGCCCACTCTTCACTGCCTCTGTCTCGGCCCCTCCTCCACAGCAGCCACAGCCAATGCGGAGTCCTCAAATCCCAGAGCCTGTGCGCCTGCGCCCAACTTGGGCGGGCTGAGGCGGGAGGCAGCAGGGAGCTAAAGGTCTTGCGGCCAAGGCTCCCCCCACCGGCTGCCATTTCCCTGTCCTTGTCCTGAGGCTGCCCTAGCTACACTGGGGCCGGGGCGGAGAGTCATGGCCAGCGTGTCGCGGTCCGGAAAAAGCAGCGATTCCCGTCGACCCTGGACCCTGATCGTCCCGGATGAGAAAGGTCGAGAGTCCCGGACCCGCGGGAGTGCAGGGGCGCTGGAGGGCGTGGGTTGGCCGCAGTCCCCAGGTTCAGGGGCGGCAAGCGCCCATCGTGTGCAGGAAGCCCAGGCCGGGTGTGAGATACAGGTGGCAAGCCCAGCGGAGGAATTGGTGCTGATATTGGATGACGGAATGGTGGCGGCTGAGGTGGTGATCGGGGAGGAGGAAGAGGACGGCGGGGGGGCGACCGAGGAAGAGGTGGCTGGAGAGGAGAATTCTGAGGAAGCCAAGCCAGAAGCAGAGGACATGCACGAGGAGGAGGAGGTGGAAGTTGAGAGACAGCAGCAGGAGGAGATTCAGGAGCAAGAGGAGAAGCGCGAGGCAGATGCAGAGGCGGAGGAGGGGCCCCCGCTCTCACAGGAGCTGCAGCAGCGAGAGGCAGCGCTGCGTCCTGCCTCAGCCCAGGACCCACTGGCAGTGCTGGAGCGTCTTCAGCTGGAGATCAGCGCTGGGAATGCCCAGGATTCCAGGGCCTTACGGCGGCTGAAGCGCAGGATTCTTCGGAGGCGGATTTCTCACCTGGATCACAGAAGGGCCGTCATCAAGCACATCCCTGGCTTCTGGGCCCAGGCGGTATCCTTCCTTGTGCTGGTGGGTGATGGCGGGGGCTGTTGTGCAGGAGGGCTGGGCACTGAGAGCAGGGTGCCTCAGGGCGATGGCCCCGAGGGAGGAGAGCTGGGGAATGGTCCCTGGCCCTGGGTTGGTGTGGTCTGGGATCCAGTGTAAGGCCTTGCACAGGGGCGGTTGTTGGGCACGGGGGGACCCGGGGACTTGGAGCTGCTTCCTCTTGGTCTCCGCCAACATTGGCCTGCAGGCTGCTCTCAAACATTATTTGCGGACGCGAGTCATGTGTCCCCATGCTACCAGAGCTAGGGTAGCACAAAGCAGCCTTCACTCAGAGCAGATAAAGCAAGGAAATATTTCGCTGCAAAATGGGAGAGTTACACAGGCCGCACACCCACCTTCACATTCACAGGCTGTGCACGGTTTCTTAGCAGTTCCGTCAAAGGAGAGCTTTTCAGACACACACTCATGGCCTTTAGTGGAAGCACGCCACGCCCCTTTGCCAGACAGTAGGACGACTCAGACCCACTCCGAACGGGGTACAAGCTGCCTGCACAGACCCTGACATACACACACACACACACACACACACACACACACACAGGATTCTCTCCTGGTATGTCCACCGCTGCTTCCCTCTCTGTCCTCAGGCTCCGGCTGGGTCCCACCCATGTCTTTCTCTCCGGACTGGCTGTGTCACTGTGTCTATTTCTTTTCCCTCCTCGGCCCTCCTCGTCCGTGCTTCTTGATCTCTTTCTCCCTCCCACACCCTCCGCTTGCATCGTAAGTGGGCAGTCGGGTTCCTGTAAGCCATGTTCTTCCATCTGCACTCAGAAGGCTGGTGACAACCTAGGTCTTCACGGGAATATGCCAAGAAACCCAGCCGTGAGGAGGGGTCAGAGCACAGGCCGACATCCCAAGCTATGATGGGCTGCTGGCAGCCCACACAGGTCAGATATAGGAAGGAACTGTGAGGAGTGCAGGCAGTGGAGTCTCTCCCTGCTGTGTGCAGACAGCGTGGGAGGTACAGGAAGCCAACGGACTGCCCAGTGTCGATGGGGTCTGATGCATTTGCAGAGGCTGAGGAGTGTGGGGACTAGTGTTTCCTGGTGTTTCTGCAAATGCCATGATCCCGTCCTTTGCTCTTAGCCTGGGAGGTTTGGAGGGGGTGTGTGTCTGTTTCCACAGCATCTGAAGGCACAGCTCCTTGACACAGCACAGATTCTGAATCACCCCCAGTTGTCGGCCATGATGGGTGCCCAGGACAAAGACGTGCTCAGCTACGTGGTCGACTTGGAGGTCAGACCGGGGAGGCTGTGGCTGGGGGCCGTCCCGTCGGGTGTGGGATTTGGGCGGGAGAGGGTGAGGCAAAGGTGCTCACCCTCACAGCCAGGCAAGTAGCTCGGGAGCCCGAGGGAGGACACTTGCCCCCTCCTGTCCCATTGCTCACGGCAGGTGGAAGAAGTGGGCCATCCCAAGTACCGCTGCAGAGTGATGTTTTTCTTTGGGGCCAACCCGTACTTCCGGAACCCAGTGATCATTAAGGAGTATCAGCTTAGCTTTGCTGGTAGGGTGTGGGTCCCATGATGGTGCGGGGCAGGGGGTGAGGAGCATGAATCAGGGGCATGCGGGAGGGCGACGGGGAGGGGGAGGTGGGTGGGGAGGAGGCCATCAGGTTGCTCCTCAAATCCTCTCTTCCTGCAGGCTACAGGGCATCGCATTCCACTCCAGTCCAGTGGTTCTGGGATTATGAACGTGGAGCTCCCAGTCGCAGGCATGACCCCACCAGCCTTAACTTGTTCAACTGGCTGTGTGAGCACAGCTGCCCAGGGGAGAACAGGATTGCCGAGGTGGGGCCCCTGAGGCCTTCGTCAGCAGTGGGAATGTGGGTGGCCCCCGGCCAGAGAGGAGAATGGGCTATGCCCAATGTGGTGCCGGCCTGTGTCCCCTTCCAGATCATCATCGAGGACCTGTGGCCCAATCCCCTGCAGTACTACCTGAGGGAGGAAGGGACCAGAAGACAGTGATCTGACGTGCGCACGTGTCGGTGAGAACCCCAGTATGCGGTGTGTTGACCTGTGTGTTGTATGGGCAAGGGAGCGTGGGCCAGACATTGGCTTGGAAATGGAAGGTCCGCCGAGACAGGGACACAGGTAGCATGGGGAGAGGGTGGGAGGATGACAGGGGACCTGCACAGACTCAGCTGCAAACACACAGAGGGTCGAAGCCTGCAAACCAAATGCAGTTGTGCTGTGGGCTGGGGCTTTGGAGAGCAACTCAGGACGAGCAATGCTTCTCCACCACAAATGCTCCCCGTGGATGTCCGCCCTCTCCCGGACTTCCCCCTGCTCCTTCAGTCTGGATTTGCCTGCCAGTCTTTGGGTCAGGAGCTGACGTGTCCCCAGACGCCACTGTGGTGAGAATCTCGCACTTCCTTCCATGTGCCCCACCACGCCATGTCCTCGCGCAACCTCACAGCCATTCTTAGAACTGGTCCAAGGCCATTGGGGGCTGGAAATGAATCCCTGGGTGAGAAAGCAAGGGAGATCGCAAAAGGGCGAGGCACAAGAGTGACACCAGCTGGGAAGTATTTGCCAATATCCCGTATCATTCTTGGTGTCTGTTGCGTGGGGGTGTGTGTGTGAGCGTGTACGCAAATGTGTCTGCGTGTGCCCACATGAGTCAGGGGCTCTGCATCTGTGTGGGGTGAATGCGCAGAGCTTCTATCTTTGCCCATGCAGAAACAATGGAGGACACCACGAGTGCTGGAAGAGATGGGTGGATGAGTCTCCTGTCTTCTACGTGCCCCGGAGAGAATTGAGGAAGAGATAACGTGTGGCAGCCTTGAAGAGTTTCCATGATGTTTATGTGGACACATACAGGACGTTGAAAACCCTTCTGTTTGTGTGTGTGTGTGTGTGTGTGTGTGTGTGTGTGTGTGTGTGTGTATGTGTTTATGGGGACCTCAGGAGGGACGACGAGATCGGGACCTGAGTGTGACTGTCCTAGCCACTGCCCGGGTGATTCTGTGTGTGCAGGAGAGGTGCAGTCCTGGTGTGGGGCAGGTGTTGCCATGTGCACTGAGGCCTGCTTTCTTGGGCAGGCAGAGCCTGGAAAGAGGAGGAGGAAGAGACAGACCTGTTATTTGGAGACCTGTTGTATAGACCAAAGCCGAAAGGCAGGGAAGGGGATTGCACAGTGGGACCAAATTGGTCCATTGGGTCCTGGTACAGTGTGGCCAGGCCTTGGTGGGATTCAGCCAGGACCGTTGCTCCCAGAAGGGTGTCCTGTCCTTGGTGAGATAGAATCCAGGGAGCAAAGCCTCCAGTCAGGATCAGAGCTAAGGCCCCGTGTCCCCGGAGAACTCAGGAGTAGGCAAGCTTCTCACAGTCGATGCCAGTATACCTTGCTGCTGCCTCCCACACCTGGGGCCCCTTTGACCCCGAGCCCTGTCCTCAGACAGTGGCTCAGGATGGGAGATGTGTGAGGGGAAGAGGCAGGTGTAGGTTGTGGGCAGCAGCGAGGCTTATAAGTGGGATTTCATGGAGAGAGTACGCGCGAGGGCGGAGATCCAGCGTGAGTTCCTGCGAGTGTGTGCGGGTGTCTGTGGCAAACTGGGCCTGAGATCCATGGGGATGCCGGCAGTGTGAGCGTGCATGTGTTCGTGCGATTGCGTAGCCGTGTGTCTCTGTGTGTGCAGGAGTGGGTGTGTAGCCGCTGGAGAGACAAGGAGAGACACATGGGTCTCTGTGGATGAGGTGCTTAGGTGGGACAGTCAGGTGCCAGAATACAAGAGTGCACTCCCTTCCCTCCTGAGTCCTGATGGTAATCGGCAGGATGGGTGCAATCGTTGCTGTGCCAGCGGGCTCAAGTCAGGATGCAAAAGGGAAATTGGTGCAAGGTCAAGAGGGGGGCCGAGGGGAGGAAAGCCTGTGCCCAGTGGCCAGTGGACCACTTGTGAGTGAGTGTGCTTGTGTGTGTGTTAGTGTGTGTCTATGTGGGAGTGAGTGTGTGTGTGTGTGTGTGTGTGTGTGTCTGTGTGTGTGTGTGTTGCGTTGCCCTGGTGGGCCTACAGTAGCAAATACGTAGGGGCTACATGGTTGTGCCCAGGCTTTGTGCACAGAGTAGCTAGGGAACACAACCTGTCAGGCTACGTGGTGTGCAGAGGGCGTAGGTATTTCCCTGGAGGGAGCCGTCCAGCAAGAATGTCTGCTCTTGGCAGACGTGCCATGTTTTGTCACGAGTCAGCTCTTCCTCGGGGCTCTCCTCTCTGCTTCCTGTGCACCAGGCCCAGGGAAAGGGAGGAGCTTGGACCCTAGACCTCAGGTGACTTGAGACCCCCAGGGGTGCCATACAGGATGGTGTGTGGGGATCCATGTGTGGATGGGCAGGTGAGCAGCCTGCCAGCTGCTCTCTGAGGGGACAGTTCCTTGCCAACAACACCTCTCCCCGCAGCACAAGATCACCACTGTCGCTGCAGCTGGGCTGGGGACATGTCAAGGTGTGTCCCAGAACTCTGTTCCCCTTGCACGTAAGGGGTGCCAGAATGAGCCTCTCAGTCCCTGTGCGGGCGACCCTGATTAGCCTCAGACTTTGTCGATTCCTGGCCTCACGTAAATGGGGAACTGGGTTCCTTTCTCAGCGTCTCAGCGGTTGCATGTCGATGGAGGATGCTGTGGACAGTGTGGTCAGGATTCTGACCGGGCTCCACCTGTCCCGCCCCAAACCGCAGTGGGCAGCACGTGGCCCACTCTGTGTGTGCTTTGGGGAATCTAAAGCCTTACAGCCCCTCCCGTATTCTTCTCAGGTGGTGGAGGTTCAAAGGGGCCTAGGGAGGAACACTGGTCCCAGTCTGCTGCCGGCTGTGCCCACAGGTGTGTGTGCCCAGCTCCTTGACGCTGAAGCTGCAAGGCTTCGCACTGCCCCCAAAGCCCCATCCCTAGGATTTGCGTGTGGGCCAGATGGAAGTGAAATCCCAGTGACCCTGCGGGATCACAGCGGGTGGTCTCGTCTGTGCCTGGCTACCCGCCTACCTGCCTTCCACATAGCCCGTTGCCCCCATACAGGGCTTTCGGTAAACACGCGGCCACCATCCAGCATGAGAGGGAAGGCTGGACGGTGTCCCAGTACCGCTGGTCACGTGTTGGCTGCTGCCAGCTGACAGCATGGAGACCCCATGGCCCGGTGGAGGACGTCCGACCTGTCCTACAAGGAATTGGGGACGACTGTAGGGATGCATCAGGTCCCATGCAGTAACCTAGCCCTGACCTTATCTGCCTAGCGGGTGTTCGAAGCGCCTTTGGGTCCTAGGCCTGGCATGTGTGTCGGTGAGCTTCCTCCTGGATGGCACTGCCGACACAGGGCTGGCTGCTCAGGGGTCGCGTGTGAGGCCCGTTGGGGCCCGGCCTCTATGTCCGATACTGCTGTAGGTGTTGTTGAAAAGACAGAGCACAATATGATCGTCCCTTGGGTGTCGCTGCACTGGGGATCCTGTCGCTGCTCCCAGGTTCCCACTACCGGGTCTCCCCAGGAGGCCTGGGAGGTTGCCAGGCTCCTTTTGCAGGGACACAAAGGCTTGTCAGGGCCCATGCCTCAGGGTCCGGTGCTCATTGCGGATGACTTGGGGGCAGTGCGAGAGCTATTGCTCCCGTTCTTAGGGGAGATTGTGGTGGTCTTAAGGGACAAAGATGTGCCTGGAGAAGAGAAGGATGACCAGAGGAAGCATTAAAGGAGGAGGAGAAGGACGATGAGGAGGAGTTGGAGGAAGAGGATTGGGAGGCGTTAGAGCAGGAGGAGAAGGAGTGAATGATTGGGTGCAGGAGAGGGAACAAGTGGAGGAGGAGGATGTCCAGGATGAGGAGGAGCACGAGCCAAAGGAGTAGGAGCGGCTGCGGGAGGATGTTGAGGAGGGCGAGATCAGAGGGAAGAGGATGAGGAGAAAAGATAGAGCCAGGGTGGAAGAGCATGAGTAGAAGTGTAGGAGCAGAAGGAGGAAGAGCCCGAGGAGGAAAAGGTGGAGGGAGAGGAGGAGCGGGAAGAGTTGGAGGAAGAGGATTGGGTGGGGTTAGAAGAAGAGGAGGAGGAGAAGGAGTAGGGAATGACTGGGTGCAGGAGAAGGACAAATGGAAGAGGATGATGTCGAGCACCAGGAAGAGGAGGATCGCGAGCCAAAGGAGCAGGAGCAGCTGGAGGAGGGAGTTGACTAGGACGAGAGCAGAGGGAAGAAGAGGTGAAAGGTCAGAGGTAGGGCAGGAAGGGCAGTAGCAGGAGAGGACCTGGAGAAGGAGGAAGAGTCCTAGGAGGAAGAGTTGGAGGAAGAGGTGAAGGACGAGGACGAGGAGGATCAGATGCAGGAAGAGGATTGGGAGGAGTTACAGGAGGAGGAGGAGGAGGAAGACGAGTGAATGATCGGGTGCAGGCGAGGGAAGAAGTGGAGGAGGAGGAAGTCCAGGACGAGCAAGAGGAGCAGCAGGAGTCGAAGAGCAGTAGTAGCTGGGGAGGAAATTGAGGAGGACGTGAGCAGAGGGAAGAAGACGAGGAGGAGGAAAGGTAGAGCCAGGGCTGGAAGCGCAGTAGCTGCAGAGGGGGAGCAGAAGGATGAAGAGGCCCGAGGCTAAGACTTCCAATACTGTGTTGAGTAACAGCGGAGGGGGTGGACATTCCTGTCTCGTTCCTGACTTGAGCTGAGAGCTTTTGCTCATTGAGATGATATTCACGTTGGGTCGTTCATACATGGCTTTATGACCTCGATGTGTGCTCCTTCTATCCCTACTTTCGTGAGGGTTTTTTTTTTTTTTTTTACCAGGAAAGGATGCTGTATTTTGTCCAACACTCTGTCTGGATCGAGTGAGAGGATCCTGTGGTTCTCGTCTTTTCTTTGGTTGATGTGAGGAATCCTGTTAATTGTTTTGCGGATGCTGAACCAGCCCTGCATCCCAGGTGCAAATCCCACTGGGTCGTGGTGAATAACATTTTAATGTATTGTTGGATCCGAGTGTCTGATATCTTGTTGAGGAGTTTTGCATCCATGTGCATCAGGGAAATTGGTCTATAGTTCTCCTTTTTAGTGGGGTCTCTTTCCGGTTTTGGAATCAAGGTAACGCTGGCTTTAAAGAAAGAGGTTGGAAGTTTCCTTCCATTTCTATTGTGGGAACAGCTTCAAGAGAATAAGGGTTAACTCTTCCTTAAATGTTTGCTGGCACTCCCCTGGAAAGCCATCCGGCCCCGCAGTCTTCTTCCTTCAGCAGGTTTTTGATTACTAACTTGATTTCTTTACTGGTGATGGGTCTGTTCAGATTTTCCTTTTCTTCCTCTTTCAGCTTTGGTAGTGTAAATGTTTCTAGGAATTTGTTCATTTCTTCCAGATTGCCCATTTTATTGGCAAATAATTGCTCCTAATATGCTCTTCTTATTGTTTGCCTTTCTGCTGTGTTGCTTGTGATCTCTCCTCTTTCATTCTTGCGTTTATTGATTTGGGCCGTTTCCTTTTTCTGTTTCATCAAACTGATGACTGGCTTATCAATTTTGTTAACTCCTTCAAAGAAGCAGCTTCTGGGCTCATTGATCTGTTCTCCTATTTTGGTTGGTTGGTTGGTTGGGTGGTTGGTTTGAGGTTGTTTTTGTTTTTGGTTTGTTTCATTTTTGGTTTCAATAGCGTTAATTTCCCCTAATGATTGTTATTTTCTGCCTTCTGAATGTGTTGGGTTTCATATGGTGTTCTTTTTACAGCCTCTTAAGGCGTAAGGTGAGGTTGTGTCTCTGAGACCTTTCTTTCTTCTTTAGGAAGACCTGACTTGCTAGACAGGTCCTCTTATTACACACCCGGTGCGTCCCAGGGGTTTTGGGTTGTGGTGTTATCAGTAACTTCCATATACATTTTCATTGACTTCGGTATACTTTGTATATCCTCTTTAAACCCTTGGTTAGCCCATTCAGTGTTTAGTAGGATGTTCTTCAGTCTCCCAGTATTTGTGACCTTTCCAAATTGTTTCTTGTAGTTGATTTCGAGTCTCGTAGTGTTGTGGTCTGAAAATGTGCACGGTGTGACCTCGATCTCTTTGAACTTCCTTAGGGTTGACTTTTTCCGCCAGGAAATGATCTATAGAGGAGAATATTCCATGAGCACTGGAGAAGAACGTATGTTCTGCTGCTTTATTATGAAATGTTCTGAAGATATCTGTGCAGCCCATCATGTCCAGTGTGTCCTTCAACGCCCCCGTTTGCTTGTTGAGTTTTTGTTTAGATTATCTGTGTATTGCAGCAAGTGGGGAGTTGATGTCTCCTCCTATGATGGCATTACTAAGAATGAGGTTCCTTATGTTTGTGATTAACTGATTTGTATATTTGGTTGCTCTCAAATACACCACATAAATGTTTTCAATTGCTAGGTCTTCTTGGTGGATAGACCCCTCGATTATGACATCATGCCCTTGTGCATCACTTGACACAGTCTTTACATTAACGTCTGGATTGTCTGATAGAAGTATGGCTACTTTGGCTTTGTTTGGTTGACGGTTAGCATGACAGATGATTCTCCATCCCCTTATTTTCACTCTGAAGTTGTTTTCACATCTACAGTGGGTCTCCGGTAAACAGCATATCGATGCAACTTGTTCTCTCATCCATTCTGTTCCCCTGTGTGTTTTGATTGGAGCATTGAGTCCACTGACGTTTAAAGTGAGTACTGAAAGATATGAATTTATGGCCATTATCTTGTTTGAAGGGTTGGAGGATAAAATATCTATATATCTTTATATCTATATCTATATCTACGTCTCCATCTCCATCTATATGTATATGTATGTGTATGTGTATATGTATATTTATATATATATGTATATGTATATGTATATCTATATGTATGTGTATATGTATGTGTATGTGTATATGTATACGTATTGTATAACTATATCTATATATCTATATCTATATCAATATCTATATATCTCTATATATCTTTATATATCTAATTCTATATCTATTTCTAAATATAAATATAAACTGGTAGATCGGTAGGTAGGTAGGTAGGTAGGTAGATAGATAGATAGATAGATAGATAGATAGATAGATAGATATGAATTTCCCTCTGAGTGTCCCCCCTTAAAATTGCATGCAGGTCTGATTTAGCGGTCACAAACTCCTTTAAATTTTGTTTGGGAACCTTTTTCTCTGTTTCTATTTTGAATGACAGCCTTGCTGGATAAAGAATTCTTCACTGCGGATGTTTCTAATTCAGCACTTTGAACGTATCCTACCACTCCTTTCAGGCCTGCCAAGTTTCTCTGGATAGGTCTGCTGCAAACCTGATCTATCTTCTCTTGTAGTTTAGGGACTTGTTTCCCCTTGGTGCCTTCCTGATTCTCTTTGCCTGAGTACTTTGTGAGTTTGAATATGATATGCCTTGCTGAGGGTCAGTTTTTGTTGAATCTAATGGGGTCCTCGGTGCTTCCTGGATTTTGATGGTGTGTCTTTCCCCAGGTTAGCAAAATTTCCCACTATGATTTGCTCACATAACCTTTCTACCCCTATTTCTCGCTCTTCCTCCTCGGGACCCCTATGGTTCTGATGTTGTTCCTTCTGCATGAGTCACTGATTTCTCCAATTCTTCAATCGTGCTCTTTTCCTTAATCTCCCTTGATTTTCCTGCTTCCATAGTCTCCATACATTTGTCCTCTGAATCGCTGATTCTCTCTTCTGTCTCATCCATCCTTGACACCGCTGCATCCATCCGTCATTGCAGCTCAGTTATATCATTTTTAATTTCATTCTGGCCAGTTTTCACTTCATTTTTTCTCTGCACAAAGGGACTCTAATCTACATTGGACTGCAGCTAGTATTCTCATCATCGTGCTTCTAAATGCTGCTCCAGACATCTTGCTTGTACCTGTGTTGGTTGAATCCCTGGCTCTCGTTTCTTCATGCTCTTTCTTTCTGGGTGAATTCCTTCCTTTTGTCATTTGGAATGGAGAAAAGGAACTCATGAGGTGGAAAATTCGAATGAAATATTCAAAGTGTAAAATGTTAAAAGTAAAAACTTAAAAACACACACGTAAATAATGGAATGAATGATGCTAGATTCTAGGCATGTTTCATCTGGGTGTTGAAAGTGGTTTTGTCACAGGGGAGAAAAAAAAAGTGGGAGTGGAGAAAAATTTAGAAAATACCAATAAAAATATTAAAAAGGGAAATGTCGTGAGAATTTGAAAACTCAATACACTGAAGTAGACTAAAAG
Source organism: Neofelis nebulosa (assembly GCF_028018385.1). NCBI lineage: Eukaryota > Metazoa > Chordata > Mammalia > Carnivora > Felidae > Neofelis > Neofelis nebulosa. The sequence continues at coordinate 5,618,336 of NC_080801.1, forward strand.
GAGAAGATGGGAGTAAAATAGAATTTGTGAATATAGACACAAAAGGAAAGAATAATGTAGAAGAGTTTTAAAGAAAATTAGTAAAATTTCCACCTGCCCAGTCTCCTTTGCCTCTCCGCGCACAAAAGCACCTCCCTTCCTGCGCCTCCTCGCTCTCCAAGTTCACTTCTCCATGCCACGTACCTGCTGAATTCGGAGGTTCAGGATATGCAGATTGCTGTGCTAATCCCCCAGTCAGTTTCCTGGGTGGGTACGATGGTTTAGTGTTGGTCTGGCTGTATTTCATGCACACGAGACACTTAAGAAGCTTCCATGCTGTCTGCCATCTTGGCTCCTCCCCAAAGAGGTGAGATGTGTAGCACCAGTTCTCTGATATGAGACATCCCATAGGACAGTTGTGGTCGGTGACAAAGCGGAAAAGGGCATGTACCACACAGGGAGGTCACCCTGGAGGGGGAGGCAGAGAACCTGCTCCAGACCTGGGAGGGGAGGCAGGGGCTCCAATGCTGGAGCCACGCCCACCACCCTCCAGCTGATGGTTCCTGAACAGCAGCCAACTGTCTGGGTCTGGCCTGGAGCTCCTTCACCCCAAGGACCTGTGGTCAAAAAGTTCACTGCCCTGCCTCTGCCCCACCTCCACCACAGCCACAGCCACAGCCACAGCCACAGCCACTGCAGTGTCCGAAGGGCCACGTGGCCGTGGGCGTGCTTCCCAAAAGCTGGTGGGCTCCAGAAGGAGGCAGCAGGCATTTAAAAACCTTGGGCCTCGACACTCCACCTGCCGGGCCTAGTCTGGAGCCTCATGCCTCAAGTTCCCACCCCTTGTGCTCTATGGCCCTAGCCTGAGGATGGGCTAAGGCCCCAAAGCAAGGGAGTCATGTTCCGGAAAACGCTGAGATTCCTGAGAATACCGGGCCTCCATTCTGCTGGAAGAGGGCGTTCGAGAGTCCAGGCATCGTGGCAGCACGCCCGTCTCAGTCCCAGACAATTTCACTCATGCATACGCACGCGCACGCGCACGCACAGGCACAGGCACGGGCACACACACACACTCCCCCTCTGTGGCTGTCTCTAGTTGTGACTTACTCTCCTTCCTCGGCCTCCTTCCATGTCCCTCTGGCCTCTGTCTGTCTCTGAGTCCCTGTGATCATTTTCTTTAGGGAACGCTTCCTCCCTCCCACACCTCCATCTCTCTTTCTCTGTCTCTGTCCTGTCCTGGGACAGTATCAGTGCATGTGGGTTTCCGTGAGCTGTGCATGTCCATATGGACGTAGTAGGCTGCTGATGGCACAGGGCTGCAGGGGAACGCACAAAGGAACGCACAAGTACCAGGGGTCAGAGCACATCCAGACCTCCTAAGCCGTGACTGCCTCCAGGCAGCCCACACAAGCTGGGTATGCATGTGAACTGAGAAAGGTCAGTCCCTTGGCCCTTGCCCTGTAGGTTGCAGCCAGCTGGGAGGTACTGAGACCCAAGGGACTCCCCAGTGTTGAGAGGGTCTGAAGAAAGGGCAGGAGCCGAGGAAGCAGGGAACCTAGTCGTAGCTGGTGTTTCTCCACCTGCCATGTTCCAGTGCCATTGGTACTGGAAGGTTGGTATCAGGTGTGGCTCTCTTTCCTTGGCATCTCAATGCAAGCTTCCGTGACCCAATGGAGGTCCTGAATCGGCCCTAGTTTTCAGCCAGGTTTGGGCCCCAGGACAAATGCATGTGCTGTGTGAGGGGGAAAAGCAAGTGTGAGTCGTGGGGAGGAGCTAGCTTCGTGAGTGGGATGTGGCAGAGGGCATGAGTGAGTGCACAGGTCCACTAGAGCGTGTCTGTGAATGTATTGTGGCTGGCGCCTGTGAGTACTTTTGCCTGTGCCTTAGCGTTTGTGCTGGCAGCGTGCGCGTGTCTGTGTCCACGTGCCGCGTGGCCGTGCATCTTTGTGCCTGAGTGAGTGTGCGTAGGCCGTTGGCTAGCGAAGGAAAGAGACTGGGGGCTTTCCTGACTTGGTGAGTAAGGGGGAGGCTCCAGTGCCAAAGTGCAGCGAGTGCAATCCCTTCGCTCCTGGGATCGACACGGAGCTAGCTGAACACCTTTCATGACGGGAGGAAAGCCTGGACTTTGCCTGGGTCCGCTCATCCTGTGTTGCCTTGGCCAGGGGCAAGTTGGGGTTGGGCCTTCCATGGTGCAGTGGAGGAGGACCAAAGTTCCCTGCAAGGAAGTGGGCATTAGTGGAGGGAGGCAGCAGATAGCAAGAGTAAGTCTGGCCCTGCTCCTGGAGCGGCCTAGGGGATCATCGCAAGGCCTTGTGGTCCGAGCCTGGGGATGTGTCTCGGTGAACATCCTCCTGGATGACCCTGCAGAGACGGGCCTGGCTGGTCTAGAGTCCCTTGCGAAGTTGGGGCCCGGCCCCTGGGCCCCAATATTGTGGTAGGTGTTGGTCAAACTGAAAGGCATTGCCTGCTTGTCCCAGACAGTCCCTGCACCTGGGACCCAGATTTGCTCCCACGTTGCTGCCACGGGGTCTCCCAGCGATGCGTGGGAGTTTGACAGGCCCCATTTCTCTGGAGGGAGTGAGTTGCATAGGTCAGGTGCACCAGGGTCTGGGCCTGCTTTCCTGTCTTGCCCACCCCCTACGTCCTCTGCTGAGGGCAGCTTGAGGGCTCACCACTGGACCTGTTCCTCTCCCTTTCTGGGTAAGCGTTTGCCTCTCTGTCGGTCACACTGGCCACCCCCTCTCAGCCCCCTACCACCTGGTCAGCCTCCCCCCATCCACCTGCGTGTCTATGCATTGCTGTCACCTGAAGCGGTGGTGTGCTGCCTCATATATCACAGCCACCCTGGAGCATTTCTGTACCCTGTACGTATCGTGACATAGCCCAACGAGTCTGGAGGAACCTCTTCTGTGTCACGGAAGCAACATGTTGGCCAGAGGGCCCGGCACACGAATTTGGAAATCCTAAAATCCCCCGCCTGCGGGGCAGCCTCCTGGTCCCATAAAGAGGTAGGGGAACACTGCACTCCACCAAAGGGAAAAGCAATGCATGAGTGTGGTGCCTGGCCAGGCAATGCATCTCGAGCCTCCAATCCTGCAGTGGCTCTGTGTGGTGTGTGTGTGTGTGTGTGTGTGTGTGTGTGTGTGTGTGTGTGTGTGTGTGTGTATGTGTAGCTGGTGCTGTCTGACATAGACCGGCAGGGAGTCCACATCACCACTGCCCTGACAGGGAGGGAGACCACATCATTGCCCTCACTGCACACCGTCTGCAGCTTATTGCTTCCCCAAAGTGGTCATGTGGCTTCGTGTAGACCGTGGGGCGTGTCCCTCACTTGGGTCCCAACACTACATCCCCCAACCCCCTGAAACCTCTCGGAGACCCTTGAAATCATGCTGTCTGTGGCACAGGGGGACAGTGTTTTGAGTCAGCGCCCACGCTCATGGCAGCCTGCCGCCTAAGTGAGTGGTAAAGGAAATGGGAGCAGGATGAACAGACATATGGCCAACGAAGGCCTGGGGAGGGTCCCTGTGAGAAGATGGCCGACCATTGTGGGAGGAAGGGGACCGCTGTCTGTGCGGCAGACGCAAGCTCCAGGAATCCCAGGGCTCACGGGCACGGGTCTTTCCTGTGCACTGCCACACACGGGAGGAATGGGCAGCCGATCGTGAGAGGGGGGTGTGTGCTTGCCAGCGTGTCACGTTCCAGGCAACGGGGACAAACGGCAAGAGCGGCGCGCGTGATACGCAGCCTCCCCTAGTGTGGCGTCCTCTCCACGTCACACACCTCTGGTCACCGACCTTCCCTAGCCGGTGCACTGCTAGACTGCTGTCATGACATACATGTCTTCTGGGAGCAAAGATGGACGTAGAGAATATGCAAAGGAGGCTGAGCAGATGGAAAACCAGGGTGCACAGACAGCAGGCGCACAGCTGAAATGCGTCTCCCGGACAGCCAAGGTGACCGCTGAGTGGATTTGTCAGACTAGGGGCACAATGAACAACGGTGGCGGTGTACATGGGAAAAGCGTGGAGGTCCCCCTTTACCCGTGTGTATAGACAGCCGCGTGCCCAGCGCAGCGTGGAATGCAAAGGTCGCTTTCGCATGGCCAGAAGCCAAACAGGGCACCCAGAGCGCACAGAGGGCCGGCTGCAAGCCCCCCGGAGGAGTTGCCCCGCACGGGGCCCACAGCCTTCCTGCCTATGCAACAGACGCGCCCCAGTTTCCTGGTGACCTAGGGGCGGGACCGCCGAAGCCACGCACGCCACCGTCCCTATGATTGGTCCCGAAGGCAGTGAAGCAGCCTGGGCGTGGCTTGGAGCTCCCTCAGCCTCAAAGCCGCAGGCGCACACCTCTCACCACAAAGGCCTCCGAGGCAGCATCGGCATGGCGATAGCCACCGCCGAGGCATCCTGGGTACAGCACCATGCGCATGCGCCCCCTCGACGTTTGGGCTCTGGGAGGAAGGGGGAGCGAGTTGCCAGCCATTGCCCTCAGGGCTCCACTGACTGGGTCTGGGGAGGGGGGCCGTGCTTTCACGTCCCGCTTCGTCGCCGGTAGGAGCCACAGTTGGTGTCTCGGGCCGGGGCCGCATGTTGCGCGACTCGTGTTTCCGAAACACTGGGGACGCCCGGAGGCCCCATGCCGCCTTCGACCGGGAAGGGGGCGGTCGAGAGACGAGGGCCCGTGGGGACACTGGGCCTCCGGCAGCGCCGGAGGTGCCGCAGGCCGAAGGCTTGCAGGCCACAAGCGAACAGCCTGTGCAGGAAGGCCAGGCCCGACCCGAGAGGCAGGTGGGCGGCCCCAGCGAGATATCGGTGCCGCTGGTGCATGACATAATGGCGGTGGAGGCGCTGTGGGGCCTGGTGGAGGAGGAGGTTGAGGTGCCGGCCGCGGAAGAGGACACGCGTGGGGAAGAGGGGCATGACCAGAGGAAGAAGGGGGAGGAGGACGAGGAGCAGGGGAAGGACAAGGTCCAAGTTCACGAGGAGAAGGACCTGAAGGACGAGGGGGAGCAGCAGGAACAGAAGAGCAGAAGGAGGAGGAGGAGGAAGAGGGGGAGAGGCAGCAGGAGTCAAAGATTAGAAGGAGGACGAGCAGCAGAAGCCCAAGCAGAAGGAGGAAGAGCGGAAGGAGGAGGAGTTGGCGGAAATGAAAGGGGAGGAGCAGGAGCACCAGGGTGTACAAGCGGGCGCGGCCGTGGCGGTGGAGGCATCGGCGGCGGCAGTGGCAGGGGAAGGGGACCAGGAGGAGGAGCAGGAGGAGGAAGGGAAGGCGTGGGAGCCATCCAAGGGAGAGCAGAATTGCAAACGGAGGAGGAAGAGGAGCAGGAGAAGGGAGCGCTGGAGGAGCAGCAGCAGGGCGAGGAGGAGGTGGAGGGAAAGGAGGACAAGGAGGAGCGGGAGGAGGAGGAGGAACAGAAGCCGAGTGAGCAGGAAGGCCGATGGGTGGAAGAAGCCCAGGAGCTGCAGGTGAAGCAGCAGAAGAAGGAGCGGGTAGAGTCAGGCCTCCGTCCTTGCCCTTCCCCACTGGAGGCTCTGGAGGCCCTTCAGATAGAGCTACAGCCGGTGAATAAACAAGCCAGCCGGGAGCACGCTCCACTCCAACTCAGGATGTGGCAGAGGCGGCAGCGTCATCTGGAACAGAGAAGTGCCCTTATCCAGGGCATCCGTGGTTTCTGGGCCAAGGCTGTATCCTTCCTGCTGCTGGTGGAGGGTCCAGAGGGGGCTGGGCTTGCGCAAGAGGAAGGAAAGGGAGGTGACATTTAGAGGAACCCAGGACAGGGACTGGAGCTAAGCCGCGCTCCAGTGGCCGGGAACGTGCAAACGTGATCCCATCCGGCGGTCCTGGCTCTGCAATGAGTGTGGGAGGAGGGCAGTGCCGGGGTGGGGGAGGCATGTGTGCTTTACGTCGCACCTGGCACGGAAACAGCGCTGGGAGAGTGGGGAGTGGCGGTGGAGGTCCAGGCCAGGACGGGGAAATGACCGAGGGCTTCTTCCCACACAAAGGCGCGTGGGGGCACGTTTCTGGGTCCCGCTCAGCATCTTGCTGCGGGGAAGGCGATGTGAATGCCCACTGGTCGGCGCGAGACCGGATGTGTGCTGTCTGGCTGTGTGGAAGTAAGCGTCCTCAGTGTCCTCATGAGCACACAAGGCTAGGCGTGGTTGCGGGCGTCTGGGCATGCACAGCCTCCTGTGCGTGTCTAGCAGAGCCCTGCGCGATCCTGAGACCCCGTGGGCCTGGACGCAGCCTGTGGGGAGGGCTTGAGACCCTGGGGGAGGACGTCAGTCCCGGGGGGAGGACGCCTGGATGCTGTCCACACGTGTTCTCTGCTTCGAGCTCTCTCATGCCCAGCACCTGAAGGCTCTTTGACCTGCAGCAGTTTGTGAACCACCCTCAGATGTCAGCCCTGATTAGTAAGCCCGATGAAAGCATGCTTCGCCACATGACCAATTTGAAGGTCGGCCTGGGAGTGGGAGGTGGTGTGGGGGGCTGGCCGTGTGGGGAGGGGAGGTGGTGGGGAGAAGTGACGTGTTCCTTCCTCAGGGGAGGGAGGGTGTCCTGGAAGAAGATTTCACATTTCTGCCCCACTGTACCACGGCAGGTGGAGGAACACAAGTTTCCCAGGGAATGCCGGAAGATCCTGCTGTTTTTTGTCAAGAACTCCTACTTCCAGAATGAAGTCGTTACGAAGGAGTATGTCCTAGGCCTTGCTGGTAAGTGTCCCCTGACTGCATGGGCGGCAGTGGGTGGAGGGTTGAATGTGACTGGTTCTCTGGCGCCGTCTCACATACTCGTCTTCCTGCAGAGTATAGGGCGTCTCATTCCAGTCCCATCCAGTGGCACCCAAGGTACAGACAGGAGGCCTACAGACGCAGGCATGACAACAGCAGCCTCAACTTCTTCAACTGGTTCTCTGACCACAGCTTTGCCGGCTCTAGCAGGATTGCTGAGGTGGTGAGGCCCTGTAACAAGGAAGGGAGGTGATTTTCATGGGTTCCCCCACTGCGTGGGATAGCTACCTGAGGCCTGGCCTGTCTCCCCTACCAGATAATCATAGAGGATCTTTGGCCCAATCCCCTGCCGTATTTCAAGATGAAGGAGGCCCCAGGAGAGAGAACTGAGAGGGAAAGAGGTGAGCAGCCAAGGGTGTGGGCACTGAAATGTGTGCCGTGGGGTCCGTGGCACAATTCTCTTCTGCATGGAGGCACCGAGACTCACAGTGGCACAGGAGGTGACACCAGGTCAAAAGGGCATCGGCCTGAGACGGGGAGTCTTAAGAAGTAACGTGTCAAAGAGGCTTTTCCCTTTGGGGAGCCTGAAGGTGGGAAGGGGGCTAGACAAAAAGAATGAGCAAAGCGGGACAACCAAAGCTGGCTCATCAGATAGCACGGTGACAACTGTCATTCCCGGACCATGAACCCCACCGTCAGGCCTCCTACCACCATCCCACATGTTGTCTGGCTTCGGGAGCCCCTTGTCAGCTTTGGCACAGCTTATCACACCCTCCCATTCTACTTTCCGTTTGGAAACATTCAAGCAACCTTAATCAGGGCCAAGATCAGACTCTCACCTGTCCTGTGTGTGTGTGTGTGTGTGTGTGTCTGTGTGTGTGTGTGTGTGTCTGTGTGTACCCATATATCCCAGGGATATGCACGATCTAGAGAAGAGTATGAAGGAGCATCGCACTTCATCGACCCCAGTGGAAACCCTTCCGATGCTCACCGATGGTCCACAAGATTCTCCTGTCCACGAAATGAGGACAAGGGTGGTGGTGACACGTGGCGCAGGGCGGGGGTCCAATACATTTGAAGAAATATAGAATGGGAGATAAATATCATGAAGCGATTTGTGTGTCTTCCTCTCAGGTACGCTCTGGGGCGTGTCCATGTATACATGCGGCTGTCCAGGGGTGTAAGTGTTCTGTGCCTGCACATTGGAGTTCCAAGGAAGGGCGGGACGTAGGACATTGTCCGTAGGGATGGGTCACACATTGGGATTGCATGTGAGGTCAGTAAGATTGAAGCAATGGGGACTTGGGTGAGGGAGGCCAGGGCACAAACCTGAGAGAAAGGCCAGTGCCCAGGTTCCTATCTTTCCTGTGAAAAGGAGGAAATTCAAGGAAATGGAGACGCCAGCACAGGCCAGGGAGGTCCAATATTCAGGGTTTGGGCATGTCCATGATGGTGCCCCCAGAATCCCGCATGGGGACACCCTCAGTCATGTTGACTGAACCGCCACACAGGGAGGAATTCCCAGGGTTGATTACCCTCTGGTTTTCAGACGTCTCCCAATGCAGACTGTCTTGGGGACAAGGTCAGGATCTCAGGACCAGCCATACATATTTGAGGGATTGTGAGCAGGTTGTAAGATTGGTGTCCAGGGGAAGGAACCGAGGGACCAGAGGGAGAGTGGGTGGGTAAGACCGATGAAGTTCTGCTTCAGGCACAGTTGACAGGGACAACGTACACGCTGCAGAGAAAACAGCCCACTACAGTCTCACGCAACTCCAAAATCACAGCCAACTTTTCTGGTTCCACTTCCTGAAGCTGAGCCTCCCAAACACCGCTTCACTTATTCACACACACACACACACACACACACACACACACACACGACTCCTGAAGGAGTCCTAGTACTGATGCCCTTGTGTGAACTTCGCTGTTTTTGAAAAGACCTCTGGTTACGAATGGGTCTCCCAGATTGCAAGCCAACAGAGGGGAGGGTCGCGGGGAGGTGGAGCTCTTACAGGGCACGAACACACCATCCTCTCCCGTGTGCCCTCTGCCCTCTCATCATCAGCCGTGATGAGTCGGGTGATGTTCTTCCTCTGTGTCCACAGGCTTAAGCCCTGTGTCCAACACGCCATGTGAGACTTGTGAAAAGACTCCCAAGTGCAAACACCAGCAGGCGCTCAGGGAGGTCGCGTCGTCCCAGGCAGCCTGTGTTCCTTTGCCTGAGTGCCAGGACAAAGGCTGCCTCAGCCACATAGGGAACGATGGACTTGTGAGGCCTTAGCATTCTGTGCAGAGGTGCCGGGCAGGCCTGGAGCTTAGAAAGGACTGGGACGAGCCTCACCTGCGACGACGTGAGTGCGGGGGTACTCCTTACAGAGCAGATGGCTGCTTGCCAGAGATGTCTGTGCTAGGGATGGGGCAAAAGCTCCACCGTGCTAGCAGTGCAGTAGACAGAGTTCAGCCTTGTCCATCTCAGGCTCTTCTGTATCCCCAAGTAACACGGCCCCCAGCACAGCGTGCCTGAGAGTGACATCCCGACACTAATATTCCTGTCTCCCAAGCTGCCCAAGCCCCCCAGGATCCCCACTGCACAGCTCTGCAGTACAAGAGCCTTCTCTGCAGTGGCTCTATTCCAGAGAAGTCGAGGGCAGTCCCAATGCATGGAGGCCTCTTGTCCCTCTCAGTATGCAGACAACATGGTCAGCAGCGTGTCACCAGGCTGTGGAGTTGAGGATCTGTGCAACCAAGCCTCACCTCTTCCAGGGCGGAAGCTGTCGCACTCTCTAGAAGGGAAGGCAGGTCTTTCTCTCGCTGCTGTCTGCACACTGGCTGGAGAAGCACGTCTTCTCAGCTGCTTGATGTGTAAATGTCAGGGTACCCAGGAAAAGCTCCCTGTGCTGACCCGAGTCTTTGGGTGTGAACATCCAAAGAAAGTATGGCCCATGATTCTGCAGTGGGAATACGGCCTCAGTGGTCATGAGGCTGGGCCCCTTGGGGCATCTTTCTGCACAAACAGGCCGTTACTTGATAGGTCTTGCCGAGCAGGAACACTTTACGGGACAGGTGAACACAGGGTCCCCCACACGTTAATATCTCCAGCCAATACCTCCTTAGGGGCCAGGGTGATGTTTCCGCCCGGCCTGTCCCAAAGACAAGGTACGGACAAGGTGTGGGTGTGGTTGCATTCACGGCCCCCAGAGCCAAACCCTCAAGTGTGGACACATGAGGTCCGTGGTCAGAGGCCTTGGTGCTCTGTGTCCGAGGGATTACAGCCCTCGTGCTGCACACACGGCAGCCCCGGATTTCCTCCCTAATGCGCAGCACTCCCTGGGGACCCCTAGGGTCCAGGAGCTGCTAAACCGCCTGCACAACTGTATCTGCTGCCCAGCGGCCTCTTCCACCCCAACATCAGCGTGTGTGGGCTCCAGAGTGCTGTCCCTTGAGAGAGGACACCCTCAGCAATTCAGGAGCCTTCTGACTTCCATGTTCCTGAACCACACGTGTCTCTCATTGGTCTGTTGGGATCGTCATGTTGTCCTCTGTGCACAGGAAATGTCTTGCTTTGCCTGTGCTCCTCTGTCTCCCTGAGTGAGCCCTGGCGTGTTTGTGTCTTTTCCTGGCTTTGCCTGTGCCGACACCTCTCTGGTGATGCCTCCTTGCCTGGCCTAAGTGGGCACAGCTGTACCCGTGTAACCGCCTTCGTCTCTGCACACCTGTGTCTTGTGTCAGCTGTGGCTCTGGTGGCCTGTCTTGACTTTGATGTATGCTTCTGCGCTTGAGTGTGTTTCCCTCTGAATTCAAACCCTTTCTTCCACTGACAGATCCAATTGCTGTCCTGCTGTCAGGTGGAGGGGCTTCTGCGCATTCTGTTATGTGTTCCAGGAGCCAGAAATCCTTCCGTGCCTGGAGGACCTTCGTCAGAGGATTGGCCATGCACTCACTGCCAGCCAGTTCATGTCCCCAAATGCAGCTGCCTTGCTGTGAGCATGCAGTCACACCTCTATTTTCTGTCCCTCTGTTTTCAAACCCTTTGCACCTGAGGGGCTCAAACGTCACTGGCCTGCACCTTGCACATGCACGCGTAAATTGTGTAAAGCGGTCCAGCAACGTTTTCCCACTTACTCTTTTGCCATGTGGCATGTTCCTGGCTGGGAGAGACTTTCCCCTGCCAGTGTGTGTCTCGTTTCCGTGTGCCTCCTGTGTGTTCTGGTCCCTAATTTGTCCATTACGTCCTACCTGGGAGTCTGATTCATGTTTGCGGGAACGAGGCTGACCCCTGTGACTGCTGGGTTCTGAGCTCAGCTTAGTCCCCCGGGACTAGTGCGTGAGTGAGGGACACAACGGGCAGTGACGGATGTGCCCGTATCCTTCACGTGCAAGCGCTCCGTCCAGCCACCTTCACCGGGACATTTCTCAGCGACCCCTCTTTGTTTGTGGTGAGAGCCCTTGCCTCTGAGAAATCTGACGAGGCGGTGAAGCATTGCTTACGGCTGCCCTGTGCAAGTTAGATCTCCAGAACTCATGCACACGGCAGGACTGCATCTTCACACCCGAGGCCCGACACCTCCTCATCGCACCCTCCCCTGATTAACACCACTCTGCTCTCTGGTGGACTGCATGCCTTTAACTCCTTTAGTCTCCTCAGGAATCCATCAGGCAGGGCTCACCACCACTGTGCTTCTGTCAGGGGCTGGCCTCTTTCAGTGAGCCCCGTGCTTTCTGCACCGATGCTCAATGCACCCGCCCAAGGGTGAGCCACACTAAGCCCGGCGGCGAGCCCTTTGGCCCTACGTTTCCCACCTATGTGCTTGGTGGCAGAGGTGCACAAGGAGCCCGCCTGCATGCGTGTCCCAGGTCCTCCACAGGGTACAAAGTACCGCCTCAGGAGGCTGATCCGCATCACACGGGCATAGCTCTGCTTGCACGTGTTAGCCTTTCGTATCATACAGGCAGCGCAGACTTAGAAATCCCGCCACCTGCTTACAACTATCCAGCCCTCGTGCTTCTGCAGACGCTCTGTGTCTGTACAGACATTTGAGTCACGGTCTCATGACCTTCCAATACAGCTTGATGGTCTGTCCTTAGCCTACAGCCTGGGATGCGGTTCTCACTCATTGTCCTCCCCTCGGGTGCCAGTTTCCTCCATCACTGTGGTGGAAGGTAAGCTTTATAACCATCCATTGGCTTGACAGTACTGGGCGGATCACCTGTCTGCGTCCGGGGATCCGAAGGAGACCTTGGCTCTTTTGCTCACGGTGCACCCTTTCTCCGTGATGAGTCGCTTTGGATGAGAAGCTTGCCAGAGGCGAGGGTTCTCAGAGTTGAGCACATTTCCTGGGCATCTGTGAGAACCTCGTTGGTTCCACTCAGACAGCATTGACATTCATGCATGTGCAGCCTCTGCCTTTGCTTGAGTTTGCTGAGCTTTGGGACGTGATTTCTTCCCGCACGTGCTGTGCCTAAATCTCTGCTGTGTCTTTCCGGCAGTCCCGTTTCCTGTCTCCTGCTGGTAACTACAGGGCTTCCAGCAGCCCTGTGGGGATCGGGTCCTGGTGTTCTTCCCTGCGGTGCCCTCTTCCTCACCCCGAATGACCTCAGTCATTCCTCAGTCTAGGAAGCTAGAACTAGCTTCCTTCTAGTTCAGGGTTCGTTTCAGACTGCCCTTAAGGTCCAGGTCGGAGTGGTGCCTTTTGTGCTGAGGGCTGACCACTGTACAGCATTCGTCTCTGTGCAAATTGCACAGGTGAATTTCACCAGGTGAAACTGCACACTGCAGTTGCCCTGTCTTCAGAGTCAGCCCACCTGTCTCTGCCTCGGCTGCCCCTGCTCTCCTTCCTCCTACCCTCTCCTTGCCTCCCCCTCCCTTGTCTTCTTCCTGTCCCTCCCTCCCACTTTCCTTCCAGCTCTCTTTGTCTTCGTCTCCCTCCTCTCCATCACTACTGCCTCCCCCTGTCTCCGCCGGTCTTCCTTGTAATAGGTGCCCCTCTGTCTCTTCTTGTCTTGCTCCTCCTCCCTGTCAGTCCCGCCAATCTCCCTGGGACTCTCCCTCTCCAGGCCGGTCTTCCCCTCCACTCGTCCTTCCTTCATCTGCTTGCACGTGTCTCTCTCTCTCCCTCTATAGCTCCCTCTCTCTGTGTGTCTCTTTCTCGCTGTCTCTCTCAGTGGACCTTCTGTGTCTGGGTGCATGCTTCTTCAGAATTCTCGTTGGCGCCTGGGAAATGTGAAGGGAACTCGTCTGCTATCGTGTGTACTAGTGAAAGCAGGCACGGGGCTTTCTCAGAGACAGACACAGACAAGTTTGCAATACTCGGTGAAGGGCCCCCTAAGTGCCCTGCTTGGTTGGAGTCGTCCTTCTTTTAGTGGAAGGTTAGATTTCCGGACCGGAGCAAACTGCTAAATCCTACTACCCCACCTCCCTGGCCCTCTGCACGGAGATCAGTAGGGCACCAGTGGCAGATGGGGCTCTGGGGGTTGTTCTTTGCTCTGATTTGCAGTGCAGTGAGGTCTACTGAGCTGCTTTCTGGCAGGGACACGGCACTGGGGTGGATCTAGGGTGGGTGTCACCGGTTCTGGGTGGGCACCCACCTTACCGCTGCCCTCAGCCTGACGGCCAGGGAGGAGAAACCGTGCGGACGGCCATGTGGCCCCAGTAGGCGCGACACCTAAGGACTTCTCCAGGCCTTGCCCCAGCTTCATGAAGAAGGGGCAAGGGACGGAGCATGCAGTGGCTCACGGCGTGGACGTTCCTGTGCTGAATGCTCTGGTGCCCGTACTGAGGCCTCTGGGGAAAGGGTGTACAAGCGACCACAGATTGTGTGATACCGGGGACCTCGCAAGTCAGGCCTGGAAGGTGACAGCGCTGAAGAGGACATGCGGCAAAACGGGGCTCACGCTGGTGGCTGGGCACTTGCTCCAGAGCCCGGACCGGCCGCTGGCGCGCGCTTGCTGGCCACCAGCACCCTGTCTTGCTGTCTTGCAACTCATTGTTCCGCGAAGCTGGCCAGCGGGCCTGACCTGCCCTGGAACCACTTCGCCCCAGGCCGCATGCGCCCACTCTTCACTGCCTCTGTCTCGGCCCCTCCTCCACAGCAGCCACAGCCAATGCGGAGTCCTCAAATCCCAGAGCCTGTGCGCCTGCGCCCAACTTGGGCGGGCTGAGGCGGGAGGCAGCAGGGAGCTAAAGGTCTTGCGGCCAAGGCTCCCCCCACCGGCTGCCATTTCCCTGTCCTTGTCCTGAGGCTGCCCTAGCTACACTGGGGCCGGGGCGGAGAGTCATGGCCAGCGTGTCGCGGTCCGGAAAAAGCAGCGATTCCCGTCGACCCTGGACCCTGATCGTCCCGGATGAGAAAGGTCGAGAGTCCCGGACCCGCGGGAGTGCAGGGGCGCTGGAGGGCGTGGGTTGGCCGCAGTCCCCAGGTTCAGGGGCGGCAAGCGCCCATCGTGTGCAGGAAGCCCAGGCCGGGTGTGAGATACAGGTGGCAAGCCCAGCGGAGGAATTGGTGCTGATATTGGATGACGGAATGGTGGCGGCTGAGGTGGTGATCGGGGAGGAGGAAGAGGACGGCGGGGGGGCGACCGAGGAAGAGGTGGCTGGAGAGGAGAATTCTGAGGAAGCCAAGCCAGAAGCAGAGGACATGCACGAGGAGGAGGAGGTGGAAGTTGAGAGACAGCAGCAGGAGGAGATTCAGGAGCAAGAGGAGAAGCGCGAGGCAGATGCAGAGGCGGAGGAGGGGCCCCCGCTCTCACAGGAGCTGCAGCAGCGAGAGGCAGCGCTGCGTCCTGCCTCAGCCCAGGACCCACTGGCAGTGCTGGAGCGTCTTCAGCTGGAGATCAGCGCTGGGAATGCCCAGGATTCCAGGGCCTTACGGCGGCTGAAGCGCAGGATTCTTCGGAGGCGGATTTCTCACCTGGATCACAGAAGGGCCGTCATCAAGCACATCCCTGGCTTCTGGGCCCAGGCGGTATCCTTCCTTGTGCTGGTGGGTGATGGCGGGGGCTGTTGTGCAGGAGGGCTGGGCACTGAGAGCAGGGTGCCTCAGGGCGATGGCCCCGAGGGAGGAGAGCTGGGGAATGGTCCCTGGCCCTGGGTTGGTGTGGTCTGGGATCCAGTGTAAGGCCTTGCACAGGGGCGGTTGTTGGGCACGGGGGGACCCGGGGACTTGGAGCTGCTTCCTCTTGGTCTCCGCCAACATTGGCCTGCAGGCTGCTCTCAAACATTATTTGCGGACGCGAGTCATGTGTCCCCATGCTACCAGAGCTAGGGTAGCACAAAGCAGCCTTCACTCAGAGCAGATAAAGCAAGGAAATATTTCGCTGCAAAATGGGAGAGTTACACAGGCCGCACACCCACCTTCACATTCACAGGCTGTGCACGGTTTCTTAGCAGTTCCGTCAAAGGAGAGCTTTTCAGACACACACTCATGGCCTTTAGTGGAAGCACGCCACGCCCCTTTGCCAGACAGTAGGACGACTCAGACCCACTCCGAACGGGGTACAAGCTGCCTGCACAGACCCTGACATACACACACACACACACACACACACACACACACACACACACACACACACACAGGATTCTCTCCTGGTATGTCCACCGCTGCTTCCCTCTCTGTCCTCAGGCTCCGGCTGGGTCCCACCCATGTCTTTCTCTCCGGACTGGCTGTGTCACTGTGTCTATTTCTTTTCCCTCCTCGGCCCTCCTCGTCCGTGCTTCTTGATCTCTTTCTCCCTCCCACACCCTCCGCTTGCATCGTAAGTGGGCAGTCGGGTTCCTGTAAGCCATGTTCTTCCATCTGCACTCAGAAGGCTGGTGACAACCTAGGTCTTCACGGGAATATGCCAAGAAACCCAGCCGTGAGGAGGGGTCAGTGCACAGGCCGACATCCCAAGCTATGATGGGCTGCTGGCAGCCCACACAGGTCAGATATAGGAAGGAACTGTGAGGAGTGCAGGCAGTGGAGTCTCTCCCTGCTGTGTGCAGACAGCGTGGGAGGTACAGGAAGCCAACGGACTGCCCAGTGTCGATGGGGTCTGATGCATTTGCAGAGGCTGAGGAGTGTGGGGACTAGTGTTTCCTGGTGTTTCTGCAAATGCCATGATCCCGTCCTTTGCTCTTAGCCTGGGAGGTTTGGAGGGGGTGTGTGTCTGTTTCCACAGCATCTGAAGGCACAGCTCCTTGACACAGCACAGATTCTGAATCACCCCCAGTTGTCGGCCATGATGGGTGCCCAGGACAAAGACGTGCTCAGCTACGTGGTCGACTTGGAGGTCAGACCGGGGAGGCTGTGGCTGGGGGCCGTCCCGTCGGGTGTGGGATTTGGGCGGGAGAGGGTGAGGCAAAGGTGCTCACCCTCACAGCCAGGCAAGTAGCTCGGGAGCCCGAGGGAGGACACTTGCCCCCTCCTGTCCCATTGCTCACGGCAGGTGGAAGAAGTGGGCCATCCCAAGTACCGCTGCAGAGTGATGTTTTTCTTTGGGGCCAACCCGTACTTCCGGAACCCAGTGATCATTAAGGAGTATCAGCTTAGCTTTGCTGGTAGGGTGTGGGTCCCATGATGGTGCGGGGCAGGGGGTGAGGAGCATGAATCAGGGGCATGCGGGAGGGCGACGGGGAGGGGGAGGTGGGTGGGGAGGAGGCCATCAGGTTGCTCCTCAAATCCTCTCTTCCTGCAGGCTACAGGGCATCGCATTCCACTCCAGTCCAGTGGTTCTGGGATTATGAACGTGGAGCTCCCAGTCGCAGGCATGACCCCACCAGCCTTAACTTGTTCAACTGGCTGTGTGAGCACAGCTGCCCAGGGGCGAACAGGATTGCCGAGGTGGGGCCCCTGAGGCCTTCGTCAGCAGTGGGAATGTGGGTGGCCCCCGGCCAGAGAGGAGAATGGGCTATGCCCAATGTGGTGCCGGCCTGTGTCCCCTTCCAGATCATCATCGAGGACCTGTGGCCCAATCCCCTGCAGTACTACCTGAGGGAGGAAGGGACCAGAAGACAGTGATCTGACGTGCGCACGTGTCGGTGAGAACCCCAGTATGCGGTGTGTTGACCTGTGTGTTGTATGGGCAAGGGAACGTGGGCCAGACATTGGCTTGGAAATGGAAGGTCCGCCGAGACAGGGACACAGGTAGCATGGGGAGAGGGTGGGAGGATGACAGGGGACCTGCACAGACTCAGCTGCAAACACACAGAGGGTCGAAGCCTGCAAACCAAATGCAGTTGTGCTGTGGGCTGGGGCTTTGGAGAGCAACTCAGGACGAGCAATGCTTCTCCACCACAAATGCTCCCCGTGGATGTCCGCCCTCTCCCGGACTTCCCCCTGCTCCTTCAGTCTGGATTTGCCTGCCAGTCTTTGGGTCAGGAGCTGACGTGTCCCCAGACGCCACTGTGGTGAGAATCTCGCACTTCCTTCCATGTGCCCCACCACGCCATGTCCTCGCGCAACCTCACAGCCATTCTTAGAACTGGTCCAAGGCCATTGGGGGCTGGAAATGAATCCCTGGGTGAGAAAGCAAGGGGGATCGCAAAAGGGCGAGGCACAAGAGTGACACCAGCTGGGAAGTATTTGCCAATATCCCGTATCATTCTTGGTGTCTGTTGCGTGGGGGTGTGTGTGTGAGCGTGTACGCAAATGTGTCTGCGTGTGCCCACATGAGTCAGGGGCTCTGCATCTGTGTGGGGTGAATGCGCAGAGCTTCTATCTTTGCCCATGCAGAAACAATGGAGGACACCACGAGTGCTGGAAGAGATGGGTGGATGAGTCTCCTGTCTTCTACGTGCCCCGGAGAGAATTGAGGAAGAGATAACGTGTGGCAGCCTTGAAGAGTTTCCATGATGTTTATGTGGACACATACAGGACGTTGAAAACCCTTCTGTTGTGTGTGTGTGTGTGTGTGTGTGTGTGTGTGTGTGTGTGTGTGTGTGTGTATGTGTTTATGGGGACCTCAGGAGGGACGACGAGATCGGGACCTGAGTGTGACTGTCCTAGCCACTGCCCGGGTGATTCTGTGTGTGCAGGAGAGGTGCAGTCCTGGTGTGGGGCAGGTGTTGCCATGTGCACTGAGGCCTGCCTTCTTGGGCAGGCAGAGCCTGGAAAGAGGAGGAGGAAGAGACAGACCTGTAATTTGGAGACCTGTTGTATAGGCCAAAGCCGAAAGGCAGGGAAGGGGATTGCACAGTGGGACCAAATTGGTCCATTGGGTCCTGGTACAGTGTGGCCAGGCCTTGGTGGGATTCAGCCAGGACCGTTGCTCCCAGAAGGGTGTCCTGTCCTTGGTGAGATAGAATCCAGGGAACAAAGCCTCCAGTCAGGATCAGAGCTAAGGCCCCGTGTCCCCGGAGAACTCAGGAGTAGGCAAGCTCCTCACAGTCGATGCCAGTATACCTTGCTGCTGCCTCCCACACCCGGGGCCCCTTTGACCCCGAGCCCTGTCCTCAGACAGTGGCTCAGGATGGGAGATGTGTGAGGGGAAGAGGCAGGTGTAGGTTGTGGGCAGCAGCGAGGCTTATGAGTGAGATTTCATGGAGAGACTACGCGCGAGGGCGGAGATCCAGCGTCAGTTCCTGCGAGTGTGTGCGGGTGTCTGTGGCAAACTGGGCCTGAGATCCGTGGTGGTGAAGCAGTGTGAGCGTGCATGTGTTCGTGCGATTGCATAGCCGTGTGTCTCTGTGTGTGCAGGAGTGGGTGTGTAGCCGCTGGAGAGACAAGGAGAGACACATGGGTCTCTGTGGATGAGGTGCTTAGGTGGGACAGTCAGGTGCCAGAATACAAGAGTGCAGTCCCTTCCCTCCTGAGTCCTGATGGTAATCGGCAGGATGGGTGCAATCGTTGCTGTGCCAGAGGGCTCAAGTCAGGATGCAAAAGGGAAATTGGTGCAAGGTCAAGAGGGGGGCCGAGGGGAGGAAAGCCTGTGCCCAGTGGCCAGTGGACCACTTGTGAGTGAGTGTGCTTGTGTGTGTGTTAGTGTGTGTCTATGTGGGAGTGAGTGTGTATGTGTGTGTGTGTGTGTGTGTGTGTGTGTGTGTCTGTGTGTCTGTGTGTGTGTGTGTTGCGTTGCCCTGGTGGGCCTACAGTAGCAAATACGTAGGGGCTACATGGTTGTGCCCAGGCTTTGTGCACAGAGTAGCTAGGGAACCCAACCTGTCAGGCTACGTGGTGTGCAGAGGGCGTAGGTATTTCCCTGGAGGGAGCCGTCCAGCAAGAATGTCTGCTCTTGGCAGACGTGCCATGTTTTGTCACGAGTCAGCTGTTCCTCGGGGCTCTCCTCTCTGCTTCCTGTGCACCAGGCCCAGGGAAAGGGACGAGCTTGGACCCTAGACCTCAGGTGACTTGAGACCCCCAGGGGTGCCATACAGGATGGTGTGTGGGGATCCGTGTGTGGATGGGCAGGTGAGCAGCCTGCCAGCTGCTCTCTGAGGGGACAGTTCCTTGCCAGCAACACCTCTCCCCGCAGCACAAGATCACCACTGTCGCTGCAGCTGGGCTGGGGACATGTCAAGGTGTGTCCCAGAACTCTGTTCCCCTTGCACGTACGGGGTGCCAGAATGAGCCTCTCAGTCCCTGTGCGGGCGACCCTGATTAGCCTCAGGCTTTGTCGATTCCTGGCCTCACGAAAATGGGGAACTGGGTTCCTTTCTCAGCGTCTCAGCGGTTGCATGTCGACGGAGGATGCTGTGGACAGTGTGGTCAGGATTCTGACCGGGCTCCACCTGCCCCGCCCCAAACCGCAGTGGGCAGCACGTGGCCCACTCTGTGTGTGCTTTGGGGAATCTAAAGCCTTACAGCCCCTCCCGTATTCTTCTCAGGTGGTGGAGGTTCAAAGGGGCCTAGGGAGGAACACTGGTCCCAGTCTGCTGCCGGCTGTGCCCACAGGTGTGTGTGCCCAGCTCCTTGACGCTGAAGCTGCAAGGCTTCGCACTGCCCCCAAAGCCCCATCCCTAGGATTTGCGTGTGGGCCAGATGGAAGTGAAGTCCCAGTGACCCTGCGGGATCACAGCGGGTGGTCTCGTCTGTGCCTGGCTACCCGCCTACCTGCCTTCCACATAGCCCGTTGCCCCCATACAGGGCTTTCGGTAAACACGCGGCCACCATCCAGCATGAGAGGGAAGGCTGGACGGTGTCCCAGTACCGCTGGTCATGTGTTGGCTGCTGCCAGCTGACAGCATGGAGACCCCATGGCCCGGTGGAGGACGTCCGACCTGTCCTACAAGGAATTGGGGACGACTGTAGGGATGCATCAGGTCCCATGCAGTAACCTAGCCCTGACCTTATCTGCCTAGCGGGTGTTCGAAGCGCCTTTGGGTCCCAGGCCTGGCATGTGTGTCGGTGAGCTTCCTCCTGGATGGCACTGCCGACACAGGGCTGGCTGGTCAGGGGTCGCGTGTGAGGCCCGTTGGGGCCCGGCCTCTAGGTCCGATACTGCTGTAGGTGTTGTTGAAAAGACAGAGCACAATATGATCGTCCCTTGGGTGTCGCTGCACTGGGGATCCTGTCGCTGCTCCCAGGTTCCCACTACCAGGTCTCCCCGGGAGGCCTGGGAGGTTGCCAGGCTCCTTTTGCAGGGACACAAAGGCTTGTCAGGGCCCATGCCTCAGGGTCCGGTGCTCATTGCGGATGACTTGGGGGCAGTGCGAGAGCTATTGCTCCCGTTCTTAGGGGAGATTGCGGTGGTCTTAAGGGACAAAGATGTGCCTGGAGAAGAGAAGGATGACCAGAGGAAGCATTAAAGGAGGAGGAGAAGGGCGATGAGGAGGAGTTGGAGGAAGAGGATTGGGAGGCGTTAGAGCAGGAGGAGAAGGAGTGAATGATTGGGTGCAGGAGAGGGAACAAGTGGAGGAGGAGGATGTCCGGGATGAGGAGGAGCACGAGCCAAAGGAGTAGGAGCGGCTGCGGGAGGATGTTGAGGAGGGCGAGATCAGAGGGAAGAGGATGAGGAGAAAAGATAGAGCCAGGGTGGAAGAGCATGAGTAGAAGTGTAGGAGCAGAAGGAGGAAGAGCCCGAGGAGGAAAAGGTGGAGGGAGAGGAGGAGCGGGAAGAGTTGGAGGAAGAGGATTGGGTGGGGTTAGAAGAAGAAGAGGAGGAGGAGAAGGAGTAGGGAATGACTGGGTGCAGGAGAAGGACAAATGGAAGAGGATGATGTCGAGCACCAGGAAGAGGAGGATCGCGAGCCAAAGGAGCAGGAGCAGCTGGAGGAGGGAGTTGACTAGGACGAGAGCAGAGGGAAGAAGAGGTGAAAGGTCAGAGGTAGGGCAGGAAGGGCAGTAGCAGGAGAGGACCTGGAGAAGGAGGAAGAGTCCTAGGAGGAAGAGGTGAAGGACGAGGACGAGGAGGATCAGATGCAGGAAGAGGATTGGGAGGAGTTACAGGAGGAGGAGGAGGAGGAAGACGAGTGAATGATCGGGTGCAGGCGAGGGAAGAAGTGGAGGAGGAGGAAGTCCAGGACGAGCAAGAGGAGCAGCAGGAGTCGAAGAGCAGTAGTAGCTGGGGAGGAAATTGAGGAGGACGTGAGCAGAGGGAAGAAGACGAGGAGGAGGAAAGGTAGAGCCAGGGCTGGAAGCACAGTAGCTGCAGAGGGGGAGCAGAAGGATGAAGAGGCCCGAGGCTAAGACTTCCAATACTGTGTTGAGTAACAGCGGAGGGGGTGGACATTCCTGTCTCGTTCCTGACTTGAGCTGAGAGCTTTTGCTCATTGAGATGATATTCACGTTGGGTCGTTCATACATGGCTTTATGACCTCGATGTGTGCTCCTTCTATCCCTACTTTCCTGAGGGGTTTTTTTTTTTTTTTTTTTTTTTTTTTTTTTTTTTTTTAGCAGGAAAGGATGCTGTATTTTGTCCAACACTCTGTCTGGATCGAGTGAGAGGATCCTGTGGTTCTCGTCTTTTCTTTGGTTGATGTGAGGAATCCTGTTAATTGTTTTGCGGATGCTGAACCAGCCCTGCATCCCAGGTGCAAATCCCACTGGGTCGTGGTGAATAACATTTTAATGTATTGTTGGATCCGAGTGTCTGATATCTTGTTGAGGAGTTTTGCATCCATGTGCATCAGGGAAATTGGTCTATAGTTCTCCTTTTTAGTGGGGTCTCTTTCCGGTTTTGGAATCAAGGTAACGCTGGCTTCATAGAAAGAGGTTGGAAGTTTCCTTCCATTTCTATTGTGGGAACAGCTTCAAGAGAATAAGTGTTAACTCTTCCTTAAATGTTTGCTGGCACTCCCCTGGAAAGCCATCCGGCCCCGCAGTCTTCTTCCTTCAGCAGGTTTTTGATTACTAACTTGATTTCCTTACTGGTGATGGGTCTGTTCAGATTTTCCTTTTCTTCCTCTTTCAGCTTTGGTAGTGTAAATGTTTCTAGGAATTTGTCCATTTCTTCCAGATTGCCCATTTTATTGGCAAATAATTGCTCCTAATATGCTCTTCTTATTGTTTGCCTTTCTGCTGTGTTGCTTGTGATCTCTCCTCTTTCATTCTTGCGTTTATTGATTTGGGCCGTTTCCTTTTTCTGTTTCATCAAACTGATGACTGGCTTATCAATTTTGTTAACTCCTTCAAAGAAGCAGCTTCTGGGCTCATTGATCTGTTCTCCTATTTTGGTTGGTTGGTTGGTTGGTTGGTTGGTTGGTTGGTTGGTTTGAGGTTGTTTTTGTTTTTGTTTTGTTTCATTTTTGGTTTCAATAGCGTTAATTTCCGCTAATGATTGTTATTTTCTGCCTTCTGAATGTGTTGGGTTTCATATGGTGTTCTTTTTACAGCCTCTTAAGGCGTAAGGTGAGGTTGTGTCTCTGAGACCTTTCTTTCTTCTTTAGGAAGACCTGACTTGCTAGATAGGTCCTCTTATTACACACCCGGTGCGTCCCAGGGGTTTTGGGTTGTGGTGTTATCAGTAACTTCCATATACATTTTCATTGACTTCCGTATACTTTGTATATCCTCTTTAAACCCTTGGTTAGCCCATTCAGTCTTTAGTAGGATGTTCTTCAGTCTCCCAGTATTTGTGACCTTTCCAAATTGTTTCTTGTAGTTGATTTCGAGTCTCGTAGTGTTGTGGTCTGAAAATGTGCACGGTGTGACCTCGATCTCTTTGAACTTCCTTAGGGTTGACTTTTTCCACCAGGAAATGATCTATAGAGGAGAATATTCCATGAGCACTGGAGAAGAACGTATGTTCTGCTGCTTTATTATGAAATGTTCTGAAGATATCTGTGCAGCCCATCATGTCCAGTGTGTCCTTCAACGCCCCCGTTTGCTTGTTGAGTTTTTGTTTAGATTATCTGTGTATTGCAGCAAGTGGGGAGTTGATGTCTCCTCCTATGATGGCATTACTAAGAATGAGGTTCCTTATGTTTGTGATTAACTGATTTGTATATTTGGTTGCTCTCAAATACACCACATAAATGTTTTCAATTGCTAGGTCTTCTTGGTGGATAGACCCCTCGATTATGACATCATGCCCTTGTGCATCACTTGACACAGTCTTTACATTAACGTCTGGATTGTCTGATAGAAGTATGGCTACTTTGGCTTTGTTTGGTTGACGGTTAGCATGACAGATGATTCTCCATCCCCTTATTTTCACTCTGAAGTTGTTTTCACATCTACAGTGGGTCTCCGGTAAACAGCATATCGATGCAACTTGTTCTCTCATCCATTCTGTTCCCCTGTGTGTTTTGATTGGAGCATTGAGTCCACTGACGTTTAAAGTGAGTACTGAAAGATATGAATTTATGGCCATTATCTTGTTTGAAGGGTTGGAGGATAAAATATCTATATATCTTTATATCTATATCTATATCTACGTCTCCATCTCCATCTATATGTATATGTATGTGTATGTGTATATGTATATTTATATATATATATATATGTATATGTATATGTATATGTATATCTATATGTATGTGTATATGTATGTGTATGTGTATATGTATACGTATTGTATAACTATATCTATATATCTATATCTATATCAATATCTATATATCTCTATATATCTTTATATATCTAATTCTGTATCTATTTCTAAATATAAATATAAATATAAAAAGTATAAATATAAACAGGTAGATAGGTAGGTAGGTAGGTAGGTAGGTAGATAGATAGATAGATAGATAGATAGATAGATAGATATGAATTTCCCTCTGAGTGTCCCCCCTTAAAAATTGCATGCAGGTCTGATTTAGCGGTCACAAACTCCTTTAAATTTTGTTTGTCCAGGGGCGCCTGGGTGGCGCAGTCGGTTAAGCGTCCGACTTCAGCCAGGTCACGATCTCGCGGTCTGTGAGTTCGAGCCCCGCGTCGGGCTCTGTGCTGACAGCTTGGAGCCTGGAGCCTGTTTCAGATTCTGTGTCTCCCTCTCTCTCTGCCCCTCCCCTGTTCATGCTCTGTCTCTCTCTGTCCCAAAAATAAATAAAAAACATTGAAAAAAAAATTTAAAAAAAAATAAATTTTGTTTGTCTCGGAACCTTTTTCTCTGTTTCTATTTTGAATGACAGCCTTGCTGGATAAAGAATTCTTCACTGCGGATGTTTCTAATTCAGCACTTTGAACGTATCCTACCACTCCTTTCAGGCCTGCCAAGTTTCTCTGGATAGGTCTGCTGCAAACCTGATCTATCTTCTCTTGTAGTTTAGGGACTTGTTTCCCCTTGGTGCCTTCCTGATTCTCTTTGCCTGAGTACTTTGTGAGTTTGAATATGATATGCCTTGCTGAGGGTCAGTTTTTGTTGAATCTAATGGGGTCCTCGGTGCTTCCTGGATTTTGATGGTGTGTCTTTCCCCAGGTTAGCAAAATTTCCCACTATGATTTGCTC
Source organism: Neofelis nebulosa (assembly GCF_028018385.1). Classification (NCBI taxonomy): domain Eukaryota; kingdom Metazoa; phylum Chordata; class Mammalia; order Carnivora; family Felidae; genus Neofelis; species Neofelis nebulosa. Next base: position 5,642,851 of record NC_080801.1, read on the forward strand.
ACATAACCTTTCTACCCCTATTTCTCGCTCTTCCTCCTCGGGACCCCTATGATTCTGATGTTGTTCCTTCTGCATGAGTCACTGATTTCTCCAATTCTTCAATCGTGCTCTTTCCCTTAATCTCCCTCGATTTTCCTGCTTCCATAGTCTCCATACGTTTGTCCTCTGAATCGCTGATTCTCTCTTCTGTCTCATCCATCCTTGACACCGCTGCATCCATCCGTCATTGCAGCTCAGTTATATCATTTTTAATTTCATTCTGGCCAGTTTTCACTTCATTTTTTCTCTGCACAAAGGGACTCTAATCTACATTGGACTGCAGCTAGTATTCTCATCATCGTGCTTCTAAATGCTGCTCCAGACATCTTGCTTGTACCTGTGTTGGTTGAATCCCTGGCTCTCGTTTCTTCATGCTCTTTCTTTCTGGGTGAATTCCTTCCTTTTGTCATTTGGAATGGAGAAAAGGAACTCATGAGGTGGAAAATTCAAATGAAATATTCAAAGTGTAAAATGTTAAAAGTAAAAACTTAAAAACACACACGTAAATAATGGAATGAATTATGCTAGATTCTAGGCATGTTTCATCTGGGTGTTGAAAGTGGTTTTGAGGGGCGCCTGGGTGGCGCAGTCGGTAAGCGTCCGACTTCAGCGAGGTCACGATCTCGCGGTCCGTGATTTCGAGCCCCGCGTCAGGCTCTGGGCTGATGGCTCAGAGCCTGGAGCCTGTTTCCGATTCTGTGTCTCCCTCTCTCTCTGCCCCTCCCCCGTTCATGCTCTGTCTCTCTCTGTCCCAAAAATGAATAAAAAAAAAACGTTGGAAAAAAAAATTAAAAAAATAAATAAATAAATAAAGTGGTTTTGACACAGGAGAGAAAAAAATAGTGGGAGTGGAGAAAAATTTAGAAAATACCAATAAAAATATTAAAAAGGGAAATGTCGTGAGAATTTGAAAACTCAATACACTGAAGTAGACTAAAAGGAGAAGATGGGAGTAAAATAGAATTTGTGAATATAGACACAAAAGGAAAGAATAATGTAGAAGAGTTTTAAAGAAAATTAGTAAAATTTCCACCTGCCCAGTCTCCTTTGCCTCTCCGCGCACAAAAGCACCTCCCTTCCTGCGCCTCCTCGCTCTCCAAGTTCACTTCTCCATGCCACGTACCTGCTGAATTCGGAGGTTCAGGATATGCAGATTGCTGTGCTAATCCCCCAGTCAGTTTCCTGGGTGGTACGATGGTTTAGTGTTGGTCTGGCTGTATTTCATGCACACGAGACACTTAAGAAGCTTCCATGCTGTCTGCCATCTTGGCTCCTCCCCAAAGAGGTGAGATGTGTAGCACCAGTTCTCTGATATGAGACATCCCATAGGACAGTTGTGGTCGGTGACAAAGCGGAAAAGGGCATGTACCACACAGGGAGGTCACCCTGGAGGGGGAGGCAGAGAACCTGCTCCAGACCTGGGAGGGGAGGCAGGGGCTCCAATGCTGGAGCCACGCCCACCACCCTCCAGCTGATGGTTCCTGAACAGCAGCCAACTGTCTGGGTCTGGCCTGGAGCTCCTTCACCCCAAGGACCTGTGGTCAAAAAGTTCACTGCCCTGCCTCTGCCCCACCTCCACCACAGCCACAGCCACAGCCACAGCCACTGCAGTGTCCGAAGGGCCACGTGGCCGTGGGCGTGCTTCCCAAAAGCTGGTGGGCTCCAGAAGGAGGCAGCAGGCATTTAAAAACCTTGGGCCTCGACACTCCACCTGCCGGGCCTAGTCTGGAGCCTCATGCCTCAAGTTCCCACCCCTTGTGCTCTATGGCCCTAGCCTGAGGATGGGCTAAGGCCCCAAAGCAAGGGAGTCATGTTCCGGAAAACGCTGAGATTCCTGAGAATACCGGGCCTCCATTCTGCTGGAAGAGGGCGTTCGAGAGTCCAGGCATCGTGGCAGCACGCCCGTCTCAGTCCCAGACAATTTCACTCATGCATACGCACGCGCACGCACAGGCACAGGCACGGGCACACACACACACTCCCCCTCTGTGGCTGTCTCTAGTTGTGACTTACTCTCCTTCCTCGGCCTCCTTCCATGTCCCTCTGGCCTCTGTCTGTCTCTGAGTCCCTGTGATCATTTTCTTTAGGGAACGCTTCCTCCCTCCCACACCTCCATCTCTCTTTCTCTGTCTCTGTCCTGTCCTGGGACAGTATCAGTGCATGTGGGTTTCCGTGAGCTGTGCATGTCCATATGGACGTAGTAGGCTGCTGATGGCACAGGGCTGCAGGGGAACGCACAAAGGAACGCACAAGTACCAGGGGTCAGAGCACATCCAGACCTCCTAAGCCGTGACTGCCTCCAGGCAGCCCACACAAGCTGGGTATGCATGTGAACTGAGAAAGGTCAGTCCCTTGCCCCTTGCCCTGTAGGTTGCAGCCAGCTGGGAGGTACTGAGACCCAAGGGACTCCCCAGTGTTGAGAGGGTCTGAAGAAAGGGCAGGAGCCGAGGAAGCAGGGAACCTAGTCGTAGCTGGTGTTTCTCCACCTGCCATGTTCCAGTGCCATTGGTACTGGAAGGTTGGTATCAGGTGTGGCTCTCTTTCCTTGGCATCTCAATGCAAGCTTCCGTGACCCAATGGAGGTCCTGAATCGGCCCTAGTTTTCAGCCAGGTTTGGGCCCCAGGACAAATGCATGTGCTGTGTGAGGGGGAAAAGCAAGTGTGAGTCGTGGGGAGGAGCTAGCTTCGTGAGTGGGATGTGGCAGAGGGCATGAGTGAGTGCACAGGTCCACTAGAGCGTGTCTGTGAATGTATTGTGGCTGGCGCCTGTGAGTACTTTTGCCTGTGCCTTAGCGTTTGTGCTGGCAGCGTGCGCGTGTCTGTGTCCACGTGCCGCGTGGCCGTGCATCTTTGTGCCTGAGTGAGTGTGCGTAGGCCGTTGGCTAGCGAAGGAAAGAGACTGGGGGCTTTCCTGACTTGGTGAGTAAGGGGGAGGCTCCAGTGCCAAAGTGCAGCGAGTGCAATCCCTTCGCTCCTGGGATCGACACGGAGCTAGCTGAACACCTTTCATGACGGGAGGAAAGCCTGGACTTTGCCTGGGTCCGCTCATCCTGTGTTGCCTTGGCCAGGGGCAAGTTGGGGTTGGGCCTTCCATGGTGCAGTGGAGGAGGACCAAAGTTCCCTGCAAGGAAGTGGGCATTAGTGGAGGGAGGAAGCAGATAGCAAGAGTAAGTCTGGCCCTGCTCCTGGAGCGGCCTAGGGGATCATCGCAAGGCCTTGTGGTCCGAGCCTGGGGATGTGTCTCGGTGAACATCCTCCTGGATGACCCTGCAGAGACGGGCCTGGCTGGTCTAGAGTCCCTTGCGAAGTTGGGGCCCGGCCCCTGGGCCCCAATATTGTGGTAGGTGTTGGTCAAACTGAAAGGCATTGCCTGCTTGTCCCAGACAGTCCCTGCACCTGGGACCCAGATTTGCTCCCACGTTGCTGCCACGGGGTCTCCCAGCGATGCGTGGGAGTTTGACAGGCCCCATTTCTCTGGAGGGAGTGAGTTGCATAGGTCAGGTGCACCAGGGTCTGGGCCTGCTTTCCTGTCTTGCCCACCCCCTACGTCCTCTGCTGAGGGCAGCTTGAGGGCTCACCACTGGACCTGTTCCTCTCCCTTTCTGGGTAAGCGTTTGCCTCTCTGTCGGTCACACTGGCCACCCCCTCTCAGCCCCCTACCACCTGGTCAGCCTCCCCCCATCCACCTGCGTGTCTATGCATTGCTGTCACCTGAAGCGGTGGTGTGCTGCCTCATATATCACAGCCACCCTGGAGCATTTCTGTACCCCGTACGTATCGTGACATAGCCCAACGAGTCTGGAGGAACCTCTTCTGTGTCACGGAAGCAACATGTTGGCCAGAGGGCCCGGCACACGAATTTGGAAATCCTAAAATCCCCCGCCTGCGGGGCAGCCTCCTGGTCCCATAAAGAGGTAGGGGAACACTGCACTCCACCAAAGGGAAAAGCAATGCATGAGTGTGGTGCCTGGCCAGGCAATGCATCTCGAGCCTCCAATCCTGCAGTGGCTCTGTGTGGTGTGTGTGTGTGTGTGTGTGTGTGTGTGTGTGTGTGTGTGTGTGTGTGTGTATGTGTAGCTGGTGCTGTCTGACATAGACCGGCAGGGAGTCCACATCACCACTGCCCTGACAGGGAGGGAGACCACATCATTGCCCTCACTGCACACCGTCTGCAGCTTATTGCTTCCCCAAAGTGGTCATGTGGCTTCGTGTAGACCGTGGGGCGTGTCCCTCACTTGGGTCCCAACACTACATCCCCCAACCCCCTGAAACCTCTCGGAGACCCTTGAAATCATGCTGTCTGTGGCACAGGGGGACAGTGTTTTGAGTCAGCGCCCACGCTCATGGCAGCCTGCCGCCTAAGTGAGTGGTAAAGGAAATGGGAGCAGGATGAACAGACATATGGCCAACGAAGGCCTGGGGAGGGTCCCTGTGAGAAGATGGCCGACCATTGTGGGAGGAAGGGGACCGCTGTCTGTGCGGCAGACGCAAGCTCCAGGAATCCCAGGGCTCACGGGCACGGGTCTTTCCTGTGCACTGCCACACACGGGAGGAATGGGCAGCCGATCGTGAGAGGGGGGTGTGTGCTTGCCAGCGTGTCACGTTCCAGGCAACGGGGACAAACGGCAAGAGCGGCGCGCGTGATACGCAGCCTCCCCTAGTGTGGCGTCCTCTCCACGTCACACACCTCTGGTCACCGACCTTCCCTAGCCGGTGCACTGCTAGACTGCTGTCATGACATACATGTCTTCTGGGAGCAAAGATGGACGTAGAGAATATGCAAAGGAGGCTGAGCAGATGGAAAACCAGGGTGCACAGACAGCAGGCGCACAGCTGAAATGCGTCTCCCGGACAGCCAAGGTGACCGCTGAGTGGATTTGTCAGACTAGGGGCACAATGAACAACGGTGGCGGTGTACATGGGAAAAGCGTGGAGGTCCCCCTTTACCCGTGTGTATAGACAGCCGCGTGCCCAGCGCAGCGTGGAATGCAAAGGTCGCTTTCGCATGGCCAGAAGCCAAACAGGGCACCCAGAGCGCACAGAGGGCCGGCTGCAAGCCCCCCGGAGGAGTTGCCCCGCACGGGGCCCACAGCCTTCCTGCCTATGCAACAGACGCGCCCCAGTTTCCTGGTGACCTAGGGGCGGGACCGCCGAAGCCACGCACGCCACCGTCCCTATGATTGGTCCCGAAGGCAGTGAAGCAGCCTGGGCGTGGCTTGGAGCTCCCTCAGCCTCAAAGCCGCAGGCGCACACCTCTCACCACAAAGGCCTCCGAGGCAGCATCGGCATGGCGATAGCCACCGCCGAGGCATCCTGGGTACAGCACCATGCGCATGCGCCCCCTCGACGTTTGGGCTCTGGGAGGAAGGGGGAGCGAGTTGCCAGCCATTGCCCTCAGGGCTCCACTGACTGGGTCTGGGGAGGGGGGCCGTGCTTTCACGTCCCGCTTCGTCGCCGGTAGGAGCCACAGTTGGTGTCTCGGGCCGGGGCCGCATGTTGCGCGACTCGTGTTTCCGAAACACTGGGGACGCCCGGAGGCCCCATGCCGCCTTCGACCGGGAAGGGGGCGGTCGAGAGACGAGGGCCCGTGGGGACACTGGGCCTCCGGCAGCGCCGGAGGTGCCGCAGGCCGAAGGCTTGCAGGCCACAAGCGAACAGCCTGTGCAGGAAGGCCAGGCCCGACCCGAGAGGCAGGTGGGCGGCCCCAGCGAGATATCGGTGCCGCTGGTGCATGACATAATGGCGGTGGAGGCGCTGTGGGGCCTGGTGGAGGAGGAGGTTGAGGTGCCGGCCGCGGAAGAGGACACGCGTGGGGAAGAGGGGCATGACCAGAGGAAGAAGGGGGAGGAGGACGAGGAGCAGGAGCAGGGGAAGGACAAGGTCCAAGTTCACGAGGAGAAGGACCTGAAGGACGAGGGGGAGCAGCAGGAACAGAAGAGCAGAAGGAGGAGGAGGAGGAAGAGGGGGAGAGGCAGCAGGAGTCAAAGATTAGAAGGAGGACGAGCAGCAGAAGCCCAAGCAGAAGGAGGAAGAGCGGAAGGAGGAGGAGTTGGCGGAAATGAAAGGGGAGGAGCAGGAGCACCAGGGTGTACAAGCGGGCGCGGCCGTGGCGGTGGAGGCATCGGCGGCGGCAGTGGCAGGGGAAGGGGACCAGGAGGAGGAGCAGGAGGAGGAAGGGAAGGCGTGGGAGCCATCCAAGGGAGAGCAGAATTGCAAACGGAGGAGGAAGAGGAGCAGGAGAAGGGAGCGCTGGAGGAGCAGCAGCAGGGCGAGGAGGAGGTGGAGGGAAAGGAGGACAAGGAGGAGCGGGAGGAGGAGGAGGAACAGAAGCCGAGTGAGCAGGAAGGCCGATGGGTGGAAGAAGCCCAGGAGCTGCAGGTGAAGCAGCAGAAGAAGGAGCGGGTAGAGTCAGGCCTCCGTCCTTGCCCTTCCCCACTGGAGGCTCTGGAGGCCCTTCAGATAGAGCTACAGCCGGTGAATAAACAAGCCAGCCGGGAGCACGCTCCACTCCAACTCAGGATGTGGCAGAGGCGGCAGCGTCATCTGGAACAGAGAAGTGCCCTTATCCAGGGCATCCGTGGTTTCTGGGCCAAGGCTGTATCCTTCCTGCTGCTGGTGGAGGGTCCAGAGGGGGCTGGGCTTGCGCAAGAGGAAGGAAAGGGAGGTGACATTTAGAGGAACCCAGGACAGGGACTGGAGCTAAGCCGCGCTCCAGTGGCCGGGAACGTGCAAACGTGATCCCATCCGGCGGTCCTGGCTCTGCAATGAGTGTGGGAGGAGGGCAGTGCCGGGGTGGGGGAGGCATGTGTGCTTTACGTCGCACCTGGCACGGAAACAGCGCTGGGAGAGTGGGGAGTGGCGGTGGAGGTCCAGGCCAGGACGGGGAAATGACCGAGGGCTTCTTCCCACACAAAGGCGCGTGGGGGCACGTTTCTGGGTCCCGCTAAGCATCTTGCTGCGGGGAAGGCGATGTGAATGCCCACTGGTCGGCGCGAGACCGGATGTGTGCTGTCTGGCTGTGTGGAAGTAAGCGTCCTCAGTGTCCTCATGAGCACACAAGGCTAGGCGTGGTTGCGGGCGTCTGGGCATGCACAGCCTCCTGTGCGTGTCTAGCAGAGCCCTGCGCGATCCTGACACCCCGTGGGCCTGGACGCAGCCTGTGGGGAGGGCTTGAGACCCTGGGGGAGGACGTCAGTCCTGGGGGGAGGACGCCTGGATGCTGTCCACACGTGTTCTCTGCTTCGAGCTCTCTCATGCCCAGCACCTGAAGGCTCTTTGACCTGCAGCAGTTTGTGAACCACCCTCAGATGTCAGCCCTGATTAGTAAGCCCGATGAAAGCATGCTTCGCCACATGACCAATTTGAAGGTCGGCCTGGGAGTGGGAGGTGGTGTGGGGGGCTGGCCGTGTGGGGAGGGGAGGTGGTGGGGAGAAGTGACGTGTTCCTTCCTCAGGGGAGGGAGGGTGTCCTGGAAGAAGATTTCACATTTCTGCCCCACTGTACCACGGCAGGTGGAGGAACACAAATTTCCCAGGGAATGCCGGAAGATCCTGCTGTTTTTTGTCAAGAACTCCTACTTCCAGAATGAAGTCGTTACGAAGGAGTATGTCCTAGGCCTTGCTGGTAAGTGTCCCCTGACTGCATGGGCGGCAGTGGGTGGAGGGTTGAATGTGACTGGTTCTCTGGCGCCGTCTCACATACTCGTCTTCCTGCAGGGTATAGGGCGTCTCATTCCAGTCCCATCCAGTGGCACCCAAGGTACAGACAGGAGGCCTACAGACGCAGGCATGACAACAGCAGCCTCAACTTCTTCAACTGGTTCTCTGACCACAGCTTTGCCGGCTCTAGCAGGATTGCTGAGGGGGGGCCCTGTAACAAGGAAGGGAGGTGATTTTCATGGGTTCCCCCACTGCGTGGGATAGCTACCTGAGGCCTGGCCTGTCTCCCCTACCAGATAATCATAGAGGATCTTTGGCCCAATCCCCTGCCGTATTTCAAGATGAAGGAGGCCCCAGGAGAGAGAACTGAGAGGGAAAGAGGTGAGCAGCCAAGGGTGTGGGCACTGAAATGTGTGCCGTGGGGTCCGTGGCACAATTCTCTTCTGCATGGAGGCACCGAGACTCACAGTGGCACAGGAGGTGACACCAGGTCAAAAGGGCATCGGCCTGAGACGGGGAGTCTTAAGAAGTAACGTGTCAAAGAGCCTTTTCCCTTTGGGGAGCCTGAAGGTGGGAAGGGGGCTAGACAAAAAGAATGAGCAAAGCGGGACAACCAAAGCTGGCTCATCAGATAGCACGGTGACAACTGTCATTCCCGGACCATGAACCCCACCGTCAGGCCTCCTACCACCATCCCACATGTTGTCTGGCTTCGGGAGCCCCTTGTCAGCTTTGGCACAGCTTATCACACCCTCCCATTCTACTTTCCGTTTGGAAACATTCAAGCAACCTTAATCAGGGCCAAGATCAGACTCTCACCTGTCCTGTGTGTGTGTGTGTGTGTGTGTGTGTGTGTGTGTGTGTGTGTGTCTGTGTGTGTGTGTGTGTGTGTGTCTGTGTGTACCCATATATCCCAGGGATATGCACGATCTAGAGAAGAGTATGAAGGAGCATCGCACTTCATCGACCCCAGTGGAAACCCTTCCGATGCTCACCGATGGTCCACAAGATTCTCCTGCCCACGAAATGAGGACAAGGGTGGTGGTGACACGTGGCGCAGGGCGGGGGTCCAATACATTTGAAGAAATATAGAATGGGAGATAAATATCATGAAGCGATTTGTGTGTCTTCCTCTCAGGTACGCTCTGGGGCGTGTCCATGTATACATGCGGCTGTCCAGGGGTGTAAGTGTTCTGTGCCTGCACATTGGAGTTCCAAGGAAGGGCGGGACGTAGGACATTGTCCGTAGGGATGGGTCACACATTGGGATTGCATGTGAGGTCAGTAAGATTGAAGCAATGGGGACTTGAGTGAGGGAGGCCAGGGCACAAACCTGAGAGAAAGGCCAGTGCCCAGGTTCCTATCTTTCCTGTGAAAAGGAGGAAATTCAAGGAAATGGAGACGCCAGCACAGGCCAGGGAGGTCCAATATTCAGGGTTTGGGCATGTCCATGATGGTGCCCCCAGAATCCCGCATGGGGACACCCTCAGTCATGTTGAGTGAACCGCCACACAGGGAGGAATTCCCAGGGTTGATTACCCTCTGGTTTTCAGACGTCTCCCAATGCAGACTGTCTTGGGGACAAGGTCAGGATCTCAGGACCAGCCATACATATTTGAGGGATTGTGAGCAGGTTGTAAGATTGGTGTCCAGGGGAAGGAACCGAGGGACCAGAGGGAGAGTGGGTGGGTAAGACCGATGAAGTTCTGCTTCAGGCACAGTTGACAGGGACAACGTACACGCTGCAGAGAAAACAGCCCACTACAGTCTCACGCAACTCCAAAATCACAGCCAACTTTTCTGGTTCCACTTCCTGAAGCTGAGCCTCCCAAACACCGCTTCACTTATTCACACACACACACACACACACACACACGACTCCTGAAGGAGTCCTAGTACTGATGCCCTTGTGTGAACTTCGCTGTTTCTGAAAAGACCTCTGGTTACGAATGGGTGTCCCAGATTGCAAGCCAACAGAGGGGAGGGTCGCGGGGAGGTGGAGCTCTTACAGGGCACGAACACGCCATCCTCTCTCGTGTGCCCTCTGCCCTCTCATCATCAGCCGTGATGAGTCGGGTGATGTTCTTCCTCTGTGTCCACAGGCTTAAGCCCTGTGTCCAACACGCCATGTGAGACTTGTGAAAAGACTCCCAAGTGCAAACACCAGCAGGCGCTCAGGGAGGTCGCGTCGTCCCAGGCAGCCTGTGTTCCTTTGCCTGAGTGCCAGGACAAAGGCTGCCTCAGCCACATAGGGAACGATGGACTTGTGAGGCCTTAGCATTCTGTGCAGAGGTGCCGGGCAGGCCTGGAGCTTAGAAAGGACTGGGACGAGCCTCACCTGCGACGACGTGAGTGCGGGGGTACTCCTTACAGAGCAGATGGCTGCTTGCCAGAGATGTCTGTGCTAGGGATGGGGCAAAAGCTCCACCGTGCTAGCAGTGCAGTAGACAGAGTTCAGCCTTGTCCATCGCAGGCTCTTCTGTATCCCCAAGTAACACGGCCCCCAGCACAGCGTGCCTGAGACTGACATCCCGACACTAATATTCCTGTCTCCCAAGCTGCCCAAGCCCCCCAGGATCCCCACTGCACAGCTCTGCAGTACAAGAGCCTTCTCTGCAGTGGCTCTATTCCAGAGAAGGCGAGGGCAGTCCCAATGCATGGAGGCCTCTTGTCCCTCTCAGTATGCAGACAACATGGTCAGCAGCATGTCACCAGGCTGTGGAGTTGAGGATCTGTGCAACCAAGCCTTACCTCTTCCAGGGCAGAAGCTGTTGCACTCTCTAGAAGGGAAGGCAGGTCTTTCTCTCGCTGCTGTCTGCACACTGGCTGGAGAAGCACGTCTTCTCAGCTGCTTGATGTGTAAATGTCAGGGTACTCAGGAAAAGCTCCCTGTGCTGACCCGAGTCTTTGGGTGTGAACATCCAAAGAAAGTATGGCCCATGATTCTGCAGTGGGAATACGGCCTCAGTGGTCATGAGGCTGGGCCCCTTGGGGCATCTTTCTGCACAAGCAGGCCGTTACTTGATAGGTCTTGCCGAGCAGGAACACTTTACGGGACAGGTGAACACAGGGTCCCCCACACGTTAATATCTCCAGCGAATACCTCCTTAGGGGCCAGGGTGACGTTTCCGCCCGGCCTGTCCCAAAGACAAGGTACGGACAAGGTGTGGGTGTGGTTGCACTCACGGCCCCCAGAGCCAAAACCTCAAGTGTGGACACATGAGGTCCGTGGTCAGAGGCCTTGGTGCTCTGTGTCCGAGGGATTACAGCCCTCATGCTGCACACACGGCAGCCCCGGATTTCCTCCCTTATGCGCAGCAATTCCTGGGGAGCCCTAGGGTCCAGGAGCTGCTAAACCGCGTGCACAACTGTATCTGCTGCCCAGCGGCCTCTTCCACCCCAACATCAGCGTGTGTGGGCTCCAGAGTGCTGTCCCTTGAGAGAGGACACCCTCAGCAATTCAGGAGCCTTCTGACTTCCATGTTCCTGAACCACACGTGTCTCTCATTGGTCTGTTGGGATCGTCATGTTGTCCTCTGTGCACAGGAAATGTCTTGCTTTGCCTGTGCTCCTCTGTCTCCCTGAGTGAGCCCTGGCGTGTTTGTGTCTTTTCCTGGCTTTGCCTGTGCCGACACCTCTCTGGTGATGCCTCCTTGCCTGGCCTAAGTGGGCACAGCTGTACCCGTGTAACCGCCTTCGTCTCTGCACACCTGTGTCTTGTGTCAGCTGTGGCTCTGGTGGCCTGTCTTGACTTTGATGTATGCTTCTGCGCTTGAGTGTGTTTCCCTCTGAATTCAAACCCTTTCTTCCACTGACAGATCCAATTGCTGTCCTGCTGTCAGGTGGAGGGGCTTCTGCGCATTCTGTTATGTGTTCCAGGAGCCAGAAATCCTTCCGTGCCTGGAGGACCTTCGTCAGAGGATTGGCCATGCACTCACTGCCAGCCAGTTCATGTCCCCAAATGCAGCTGCCTTGCTGTGAGCATGCAGTCACACCTCTATTTTCTGTCCCTCTGTTTTCAAACCCTTTGCACCTGAGGGGCTCAAACGTCACTGGCCTGCACCTTGCACATGCAGGCGTAAATTGTGTAAAGCGGTCCAGCAACGTTTTCCCACTTACTCTTTTGCCATGTGGCATGTTCCTGGCTGGAAGAGACTTTCCCCTGCCAGTGTGTGTCTCGCTTCCGTGTGCCTCCTGTGTGTTCTGGTCCCTAATTTGTCCATTACGTCCTACCTGGGAGTCTGATTCATGTTTGCGGGAACGAGGCTGACCCCTGTGACTGCTGGGTTCTGAGCTCAGCTTAGTCCCCCAGGACTAGTGCGTGAGTGAGGGACACAATGGGCAGTGACGGATGTGCCCGTATCCTTCACGTGCAAGCGCTCCGTCCAGCCACCTTCACCGGGACATTTCTCAGCGACCCCTCTTTGTTTGTGGTGAGAGCCCTTGCCTCTGAGAAATCTGACGAGGCGGTGAAGCATTGCTTACGGCTGCCCTGTGCAAGTTAGATCTCCAGAACTCATGCACACGGCAGGACTGCATCTTCACACCCGAGGCCCGACACCTCCTCATCGCACCCTCCCCTGATTAACACCACTCTGCTCTCTGGTGGACTGCATGCCTTTAACTCCTTTAGTCTCCTCAGGAATCCATCAGGCAGGGCTCACCACCACTGTGCTTCTGTCAGGGGCTGGCCTCTTTCAGTGAGCCCCGTGCTTTCTGCACCGATGCTCAATGCACCCGCCCAAGGGTGAGCCACACTAAGCCCGGCGGCGAGCCCTTTGGCCCTACGTTTCCCACCTATGTGCTTGGTGGCAGAGGTGCACAAGGAGCCCGCCTGCATGCGTGTCCCAGGTCCTCCACAGGGTACAAAGTACCGCCTCAGGAGGCTGATCCGCATCACACGGGCATAGCTCTGCTTGCACGTGTTAGCCTTTCGTATCATACAGGCAGCGCAGACTTAGAAATCCCGCCACCTGCTTACAACTATCCAGCCCTCGTGCTTCTGCAGACGCTCTGTGTCTGTACAGACATTTGAGTCACGGTCTCATGACCTTCCAATACAGCTTGATGGTCTGTCCTTAGCCTACAGCCTGGGATGCGGTTCTCACTCATTGTCCTCCCCTCGGGTGCCAGTTTCCTCCATCACTGTGGTGGAAGGTAAGCTTTATAACCATCCATTGGCTTGACAGTACTGGGCGGATCACCTGTCTGCGTCCGGGGATCCGAAGGAGACCTTGGCTCTTTTGCTCACGGTGCACCCTTTCTCCGTGATGAGTCGCTTTGGATGAGAAGCTTGCCAGAGGCGAGGGTTCTCAGAGTTGAGCACATTTCCTGGGCATCTGTGAGAACCTCGTTGGTTCCACTCAGACAGCATTGACATTCATGCATGTGCAGCCTCTGCCTTTGCTTGAGTTTGCTGAGCTTTGGGACGTGATTTCTTCCCGCACGTGCTGTGCCTAAATCTCTGCTGTGTCTTTCCGGCAGTCCCGTTTCCTGTCTCCTGCTGGTAACTACAGGGCTTCCAGCAGCCCTGTGGGGATCGGGTCCTGGTGTTCTTCCCTGCGGTGCCCTCTTCCTCACCCCGAATGACCTCAGTCATTCCTCAGTCTAGGAAGCTAGAACTAGCTTCCTTCTAGTTCAGGGTTCGTTTCAGACTGCCCTTAAGGTCCAGGTCGGAGTGGTGCCTTTTGTGCTGAGGGCTGACCACTGTACAGCATTCGTCTCTGTGCAAATTGCACAGGTGAATTTCACCAGGTGAAACTGCACACTGCAGTTGCCCTGTCTTCAGAGTCAGCCCACCTGTCTCTGCCTCGGCTGCCCCTGCTCTCCTTCCTCCTACCCTCTCCTTGCCTCCCCCTCCCTTGTCTTCTTCCTGTCCCTCCCTCCCACTTTCCTTCCAGCTCTCTTTGTCTTCGTCTCCCTCCTCTCCATCACTACTGCCTCCCCCTGTCTCCGCCGGTCTTCCTTGTAATAGGTGCCCCTCTGTCTCTTCTTGTCTTGCTCCTCCTCCCTGTCAGTCCCGCCAATCTCCCTGGGACTCTCCCTCTCCAGGCCGGTCTTCCCCTCCACTCGTCCTTCCTTCATCTGCTTGCACGTGTCTCTCTCTCTCCCTCTATAGCTCCCTCTCTCTGTGTGTCTCTTTCTCGCTGTCTCTCTCAGTGGACCTTCTGTGTCTGGGTGCATGCTTCTTCAGAATTCTCGTTGGCGCCTGGGAAATGTGAAGGGAACTCGTCTGCTATCGTGTGTACTAGTGAAAGCAGGCACGGGGCTTTCTCAGAGACAGACACAGACAAGTTTGCAATACTCGGTGAAGGGCCCCCTAAGTGCCCTGCTTGGTTGGAGTCGTCCTTCTTTTAGTGGAAGGTTAGATTTCCGGACCGGAGCAAACTGCTAAATCCTACTACCCCACCTCCCTGGCCCTCTGCACGGAGATCAGTAGGGCACCAGTGGCAGATGGGGCTCTGGGGGTTGTTCTTTGCTCTGATTTGCAGTGCAGTGAGGTCTACTGAGCTGCTTTCTGGCAGGGACACGGCACTGGGGTGGATCTAGGGTGGGTGTCACCGGTTCTGGGTGGGCACCCACCTTACCGCTGCCCTCAGCCTGACGGCCAGGGAGGAGAAACCGTGCGGACGGCCATGTGGCCCCAGTAGGCGCGACACCTAAGGACTTCTCCAGGCCTTGCCCCAGCTTCATGAAGAAGGGGCAAGGGACGGAGCATGCAGTGGCTCACGGCGTGGACGTTCCTGTGCTGAATGCTCTGGTGCCCGTACTGAGGCCTCTGGGGAAAGGGTGTACAAGCGACCACAGATTGTGTGATACCGGGGACCTCGCAAGTCAGGCCTGGAAGGTGACAGCGCTGAAGAGGACATGCGGCAAAACGGGGCTCACGCTGGTGGCTGGGCACTTGCTCCAGAGCCCGGACCGGCCGCTGGCGCGCGCTTGCTGGCCACCAGCACCCTGTCTTGCTGTCTTGCAACTCATTGTTCCGCGAAGCTGGCCAGCGGGCCTGACCTGCCCTGGAACCACTTCGCCCCAGGCCGCATGCGCCCACTCTTCACTGCCTCTGTCTCGGCCCCTCCTCCACAGCAGCCACAGCCAATGCGGAGTCCTCAAATCCCAGAGCCTGTGCGCCTGCGCCCAACTTGGGCGGGCTGAGGCGGGAGGCAGCAGGGAGCTAAAGGTCTTGCGGCCAAGGCTCCCCCCACCGGCTGCCATTTCCCTGTCCTTGTCCTGAGGCTGCCCTAGCTACACTGGGGCCGGGGCGGAGAGTCATGGCCAGCGTGTCGCGGTCCGGAAAAAGCAGCGATTCCCGTCGACCCTGGACCCTGATCGTCCCGGATGAGAAAGGTCGAGAGTCCCGGACCCGCGGGAGTGCAGGGGCGCTGGAGGGCGTGGGTTGGCCGCAGTCCCCAGGTTCAGGGGCGGCAAGCGCCCATCGTGTGCAGGAAGCCCAGGCCGGGTGTGAGATACAGGTGGCAAGCCCAGCGGAGGAATTGGTGCTGATATTGGATGACGGAATGGTGGCGGCTGAGGTGGTGATCGGGGAGGAGGAAGAGGACGGCGGGGGGGCGACCGAGGAAGAGGTGGCTGGAGAGGAGAATTCTGAGGAAGCCAAGCCAGAAGCAGAGGACATGCACGAGGAGGAGGAGGTGGAAGTTGAGAGACAGCAGCAGGAGGAGATTCAGGAGCAAGAGGAGAAGCGCGAGGCAGATGCAGAGGCGGAGGAGGGGCCCCCGCTCTCACAGGAGCTGCAGCAGCGAGAGGCAGCGCTGCGTCCTGCCTCAGCCCAGGACCCACTGGCAGTGCTGGAGCGTCTTCAGCTGGAGATCAGCGCTGGGAATGCCCAGGATTCCAGGGCCTTACGGCGGCTGAAGCGCAGGATTCTTCGGAGGCGGATTTCTCACCTGGATCACAGAAGGGCCGTCATCAAGCACATCCCTGGCTTCTGGGCCCAGGCGGTATCCTTCCTTGTGCTGGTGGGTGATGGCGGGGGCTGTTGTGCAGGAGGGCTGGGCACTGAGAGCAGGGTGCCTCAGGGCGATGGCCCCGAGGGAGGAGAGCTGGGGAATGGTCCCTGGCCCTGGGTTGGTGTGGTCTGGGATCCAGTGTAAGGCCTTGCACAGGGGCGGTTGTTGGGCACGGGGGGACCCGGGGACTTGGAGCTGCTTCCTCTTGGTCTCCGCCAACATTGGCCTGCAGGCTGCTCTCAAACATTATTTGCGGACGCGAGTCATGTGTCCCCATGCTACCAGAGCTAGGGTAGCACAAAGCAGCCTTCACTCAGAGCAGATAAAGCAAGGAAATATTTCGCTGCAAAATGGGAGAGTTACACAGGCCGCACACCCACCTTCACATTCACAGGCTGTGCACGGTTTCTTAGCAGTTCCGTCAAAGGAGAGCTTTTCAGACACACACTCATGGCCTTTAGTGGAAGCACGCCACGCCCCTTTGCCAGACAGTAGGACGACTCAGACCCACTCCGAACGGGGTACAAGCTGCCTGCACAGACCCTGACATACACACACACACACACACACACACACACACACACACACACACACACACAGGATTCTCTCCTGGTATGTCCACCGCTGCTTCCCTCTCTGTCCTCAGGCTCCGGCTGGGTCCCACCCATGTCTTTCTCTCCGGACTGGCTGTGTCACTGTGTCTATTTCTTTTCCCTCCTCGGCCCTCCTCGTCCGTGCTTCTTGATCTCTTTCTCCCTCCCACACCCTCCGCTTGCATCGTAAGTGGGCAGTCGGGTTCCTGTAAGCCATGTTCTTCCATCTGCACTCAGAAGGCTGGTGACAACCTAGGTCTTCACGGGAATATGCCAAGAAACCCAGCCGTGAGGAGGGGTCAGTGCACAGGCCGACATCCCAAGCTATGATGGGCTGCTGGCAGCCCACACAGGTCAGATATAGGAAGGAACTGTGAGGAGTGCAGGCAGTGGAGTCTCTCCCTGCTGTGTGCAGACAGCGTGGGAGGTACAGGAAGCCAACGGACTGCCCAGTGTCGATGGGGTCTGATGCATTTGCAGAGGCTGAGGAGTGTGGGGACTAGTGTTTCCTGGTGTTTCTGCAAATGCCATGATCCCGTCCTTTGCTCTTAGCCTGGGAGGTTTGGAGGGGGTGTGTGTCTGTTTCCACAGCATCTGAAGGCACAGCTCCTTGACACAGCACAGATTCTGAATCACCCCCAGTTGTCGGCCATGATGGGTGCCCAGGACAAAGACGTGCTCAGCTACGTGGTCGACTTGGAGGTCAGACCGGGGAGGCTGTGGCTGGGGGCCGTCCCGTCGGGTGTGGGATTTGGGCGGGAGAGGGTGAGGCAAAGGTGCTCACCCTCACAGCCAGGCAAGTAGCTCGGGAGCCCGAGGGAGGACACTTGCCCCCTCCTGTCCCATTGCTCACGGCAGGTGGAAGAAGTGGGCCATCCCAAGTACCGCTGCAGAGTGATGTTTTTCTTTGGGGCCAACCCGTACTTCCGGAACCCAGTGATCATTAAGGAGTATCAGCTTAGCTTTGCTGGTAGGGTGTGGGTCCCATGATGGTGCGGGGCAGGGGGTGAGGAGCATGAATCAGGGGCATGCGGGAGGGCGACGGGGAGGGGGAGGTGGGTGGGGAGGAGGCCATCAGGTTGCTCCTCAAATCCTCTCTTCCTGCAGGCTACAGGGCATCGCATTCCACTCCAGTCCAGTGGTTCTGGGATTATGAACGTGGAGCTCCCAGTCGCAGGCATGACCCCACCAGCCTTAACTTGTTCAACTGGCTGTGTGAGCACAGCTGCCCAGGGGCGAACAGGATTGCCGAGGTGGGGCCCCTGAGGCCTTCGTCAGCAGTGGGAATGTGGGTGGCCCCCGGCCAGAGAGGAGAATGGGCTATGCCCAATGTGGTGCCGGCCTGTGTCCCCTTCCAGATCATCATCGAGGACCTGTGGCCCAATCCCCTGCAGTACTACCTGAGGGAGGAAGGGACCAGAAGACAGTGATCTGACGTGCGCACGTGTCGGTGAGAACCCCAGTATGCGGTGTGTTGACCTGTGTGTTGTATGGGCAAGGGAACGTGGGCCAGACATTGGCTTGGAAATGGAAGGTCCGCCGAGACAGGGACACAGGTAGCATGGGGAGAGGGTGGGAGGATGACAGGGGACCTGCACAGACTCAGCTGCAAACACACAGAGGGTCGAAGCCTGCAAACCAAATGCAGTTGTGCTGTGGGCTGGGGCTTTGGAGAGCAACTCAGGACGAGCAATGCTTCTCCACCACAAATGCTCCCCGTGGATGTCCGCCCTCTCCCGGACTTCCCCCTGCTCCTTCAGTCTGGATTTGCCTGCCAGTCTTTGGGTCAGGAGCTGACGTGTCCCCAGACGCCACTGTGGTGAGAATCTCGCACTTCCTTCCATGTGCCCCACCACGCCATGTCCTCGCGCAACCTCACAGCCATTCTTAGAACTGGTCCAAGGCCATTGGGGGCTGGAAATGAATCCCTGGGTGAGAAAGCAAGGGGGATCGCAAAAGGGCGAGGCACAAGAGTGACACCAGCTGGGAAGTATTTGCCAATATCCCGTATCATTCTTGGTGTCTGTTGCGTGGGGGTGTGTGTGTGAGCGTGTACGCAAATGTGTCTGCGTGTGCCCACATGAGTCAGGGGCTCTGCATCTGTGTGGGGTGAATGCGCAGAGCTTCTATCTTTGCCCATGCAGAAACAATGGAGGACACCACGAGTGCTGGAAGAGATGGGTGGATGAGTCTCCTGTCTTCTACGTGCCCCGGAGAGAATTGAGGAAGAGATAACGTGTGGCAGCCTTGAAGAGTTTCCATGATGTTTATGTGGACACATACAGGACGTTGAAAACCCTTCTGTTTGTGTGTGTGTGTGTGTGTGTGTGTGTGTGTGTGTGTGTGTGTGTGTATGTGTTTATGGGGACCTCAGGAGGGACGACGAGATCGGGACCTGAGTGTGACTGTCCTAGCCACTGCCCGGGTGATTCTGTGTGTGCAGGAGAGGTGCAGTCCTGGTGTGGGGCAGGTGTTGCCATGTGCACTGAGGCCTGCTTTCTTGGGCAGGCAGAGCCTGGAAAGAGGAGGAGGAAGAGACAGACCTGTTATTTGGAGACCTGTTGTATAGACCAAAGCCGAAAGGCAGGGAAGGGGATTGCACAGTGGGACCAAATTGGTCCATTGGGTCCTGGTACAGTGTGGCCAGGCCTTGGTGGGATTCAGCCAGGACCGTTGCTCCCAGAAGGGTGTCCTGTCCTTGGTGAGATAGAATCCAGGGAGCAAAGCCTCCAGTCAGGATCAGAGCTAAGGCCCCGTGTCCCCGGAGAACTCAGGAGTAGGCAAGCTTCTCACAGTAGATGCCAGTATACCTTGCTGCTGCCTCCCACACCCGGGGCCCCTTTGACCCCGAGCCTTGTCCTCAGACAGTGGCTCAGGATGGGAGATGTGTGAGGGGAAGAGGCAGGTGTAGGTTGTGGGCAGCAGCGAGGCTTATGAGTGGGATTTCATGGAGAGAGTACGCGCGAGGGCGGAGATCCAGCGTGAGTTCCTGCGAGTGTGTGCGGGTGTCTGTGGCAAACTGGGCCTGAGATCCGTGGTGGTGCCGGCAGTGTGAGCGTGCATGTGTTCGTGCGATTGCGTAGCCGTGTGTCTCTGTGTGTGCAGGAGTGGGTGTGTAGCCGCTGGAGAGACAAGGAGAGACACATGGGTCTCTGTGGATGAGGTGCTTAGGTGGGACAGTCAGGTGCCAGAATACAAGAGTGCAGTCCCTTCCCTCCTGAGTCCTGATAGTAATCGGCAGGATGGGTGCAATCGTTGCTGTGCCAGCGGGCTCAAGTCAGGATGCAAAAGGGAAATTGGTGCAAGGTCAAGAGGGGGGCCGAGGGGAGGAAAGCCTGTGCCCAGTGGCCAGTGGACCACTTGTGAGTGAGTGTGCTTGTGTGTGTGTTAGTGTGTGTCTATGTGGGAGTGAGTGTGTATGTGTGTGTGTGTGTGTGTGTGTGTGTGTGTGTGTCTGTGTGTGTGTGTGTTGCGTTGCCCTGGTGGGCCTACAGTAGCAAATACGTAGGGGCTACATGGTTGTGCCCAGGCTTTGTGCACAGAGTAGCTAGGGAACCCAACCTGTCAGGCTACGTGGTGTGCAGAGGGCGTAGGTATTTCCCTGGAGGGAGCCGTCCAGCAAGAATGTCTGCTCTTGGCAGACGTGCCATGTTTTGTCACGAGTCAGCTCTTCCTCGGGGCTCTCCTCTCTGCTTCCTGTGCACCAGGCCCAGGGAAAGGGAGGAGCTTGGACCCTAGACCTCAGGTGACTTGAGACCCCCAGGGGTGCCATACAGGATGGTGTGTGGGGATCCGTGTGTGGATGGGCAGGTGAGCAGCCTGCCAGCTGCTCTCTGAGGGGACAGTTCCTTGCCAGCAACACCTCTCCGCGCAGCACAAGATCACCACTGTCGCTGCAGCTGGGCTGGGGACATGTCAAGGTGTGTCCCAGAACTCTGTTCCCCTTGCACGTAAGGGGTGCCAGAATGAGCCTCTCAGTCCCTGTGCGGGCGACCCTGATTAGCCTCAGGCTTTGTCGATTCCTGGCCTCACGTAAATGGGGAACTGGGTTCCTTTCTCAGCGTCTCAGCGGTTGCATGTCGACGGAGGATGCTGTGGACAGTGTGGTCAGGATTCTGACCGGGCTCCACCTGCCCCGCCCCAAACCGCAGTGGGCAGCACGTGGCCCACTCTGTGTGTGCTTTGGGGAATCTAAAGCCTTACAGCCCCTCCCGTATTCTTCTCAGGTGGTGGAGGTTCAAAGGGGCCTAGGGAGGAACACTGGTCCCAGTCTGCTGCCGGCTGTGCCCACAGGTGTGTGTGCCCAGCTCCTTGACGCTGAAGCTGCAAGGCTTCGTACTGCCCCCAAAGCCCCATCCCTAGGATTTGCGTGTGGGCCAGATGGAAGTGAAGTCCCAGTGACCCTGCGGGATCACATCGGGTGGTCTCGTCTGTGCCTGGCTACCCGCCTACCTGCCTTCCACATAGCCCGTTGCCCCCATACAGGGCTTTCGGTAAACACGCGGCCACCATCCAGCATGAGAGGGAAGGCTGGACGGTGTCCCAGTACCGCTGGTCATGTGTTGGCTGCTGCCAGCTGACAGCATGGAGACCCCATGGCCCGGTGGAGGACGTCCGACCTGTCCTACAAGGAATTGGGGACGACTGTAGGGATGCATCAGGTCCCATGCAGTAACCTAGCCCTGACCTTATCTGCCTAGCGGGTGTTCGAAGCGCCTTTGGGTCCCAGGCCTGGCATGTGTGTCGGTGAGCTTCCTCCTGGATGGCACTGCCGACACAGGGCTGGCTGGTCAGGGGTCGCGTGTGAGGCCCGTTGGGCCCCGGCCTCTAGGTCCGATACTGCTGTAGGTGTTGTTGAAAAGACAGAGCACAATATGATCGTCCCTTGGGTGTCGCTGCACTGGGGATCCTGTCGCTGCTCCCAGTTTCCCACTACCGGGTCTCCCCGGGAGGCCTGGGAGGTTGCCAGGCTCCTTTTGCAGGGACACAAAGGCTTGTCAGGGCCCATGCCTCAGGGTCCGGTGCTCATTGCGGATGACTTGGGGGCAGTGCGAGAGCTATTGCTCCCGTTCTTAGGGGAGATTGCGGTGGTCTTAAGGGACAAAGATGTGCCTGGAGAAGAGAAGGATGACCAGAGGAAGCATTAAAGGAGGAGGAGAAGGACGATGAGGAGGAGTTGGAGGAAGAGGATTGGGAGGCGTTAGAGCAGGAGGAGAAGGAGTGAATGATTGGGTGCAGGAGAGGGAACAAGTGGAGGAGGAGGATGTCCAGGATGAGGAGGAGCACGAGCCAAAGGAGTAGGAGCGGCTGCGGGAGGATGTTGAGGAGGGCGAGATCAGAGGGAAGAGGATGAGGAGAAAAGATAGAGCCAGGGTGGAAGAGCATGAGTACAAGTGTAGGAGCAGAAGGAGGAAGAGCCCGAGGAGGAAAAGGTGGAGGGAGAGGAGGAGCGGGAAGAGTTGGAGGAAGAGGATTGGGTGGGGTTAGAAGAAGAGGAGGAGGAGAAGGAGTAGGGAATGACTGGGTGCAGGAGAAGGACAAATGGAAGAGGATGATGTCGAGCACCAGGAAGAGGAGGATCGCGAGCCAAAGGAGCAGGAGCAGCTGGAGGAGGGAGTTGACTAGGACGAGAGCAGAGGGAAGAAGAGGTGAAAGGTCAGAGGTAGGGCAGGAAGGGCAGTAGCAGGAGAGGACCTGGAGAAGGAGGAAGAGTCCTAGGAGGAAGAGTTGGAGGAGGAGGAAGAGGTGAAGGACGAGGACGAGGAGGATCAGATGCAGGAAGAGGATTGGGAGGAGTTACAGGAGGAGGAGGAGGAGGAAGACGAGTGAATGATCGGGTGCAGGCGAGGGAAGAAGTGGAGGAGGAGGAAGTCCAGGACGAGCAAGAGGAGCAGCAGGAGTCGAAGAGCAGTAGTAGCTGGGGAGGAAATTGAGGAGGACGTGAGCAGAGGGAAGAAGACGAGGAGGAGGAAAGGTAGAGCCAGGGCTGGAAGCGCAGTAGCTGCAGAGGGGGAGCAGAAGGATGAAGAGGCCCGAGGCTAAGACTTCCAATACTGTGTTGAGTAACAGCGGAGGGGGTGGACATTCCTGTCTCGTTCCTGACTTGAGCTGAGAGCTTCTGCTCATTGAGATGATATTCACGTTGGGTCGTTCATACATGGCTTTATGACCTCGATGTGTGCTCCTTCTATCCCTACTTTCCTGAGGGTTTTTTTTTTTTTTTACCAGGAAAGGATGCTGCATTTTGTCCAACACTCTGTCTGGATCGAGTGAGAGGATCCTGTGGTTCTCGTCTTTTCTTTGGTTGATGTGAGGAATCCTGTTAATTGTTTTGCGGATGCTGAACCAGCCCTGCATCCCAGGTGCAAATCCCACTGGGTCGTGGTGAATAACATTTTAATGTATTGTTGGATCCGAGTGTCTGATATCTTGTTGAGGAGTTTTGCATCCATGTGCATCAGGGAAATTGGTCTATAGTTCTCCTTTTTAGTGGGGTCTCTTTCCGGTTTTGGAATCAAGGTAACGCTGGCTTCATAGAAAGAGGTTGGAAGTTTCCTTCCATTTCTATTGTGGGAACAGCTTCAAGAGAATAAGTGTTAACTCTTCCTTAAATGTTTGCTGGCACTCCCCTGGAAAGCCATCCGGCCCCGCAGTCTTCTTCCTTCAGCAGGTTTTTCGTTACTAACTTGATTTCTTTACTGGTGATGGGTCTGTTCAGATTTTCCTTTTCTTCCTCTTTCAGCTTTGGTAGTGTAAATGTTTCTAGGAATTTGTCCATTTCTTCCAGATTGCCCATTTTATTGGCAAATAATTGCTCCTAATATGCTCTTCTTATTGTTTGCCTTTCTGCTGTGTTGCTTGTGATCTCTCCTCTTTCATTCTTGCGTTTATTGATTTGGGCCGTTTCCTTTTTCTGTTTCATCAAACTGATGACTGGCTTATGAATTTTGTTAATTCCTTCAAAGAAGCAGCTTCTGGGCTCATTGATCTGTTCTCCTATTTTGGTTGGTTGGTTGGTTGGTTGGTTGGTTGGTTGGTTGGTTGGTTGGTTTGAGGTTGTTTTTGTTTTTGGTTTGTTTCATTTTTGGTTTCAATAGCGTTAATTTCCGCTAATGATTGTTATTTTCTGCCTTCTGAATGTGTTGGGTTTCATATGGTGTTCTTTTTACAGCCTCTTAAGGCGTAAGGTGAGGTTGTGTCTCTGAGACCTTTCTTTCTTCTTTAGGAAGACCTGACTTGCTAGATAGGTCCTCTTATTACACACCCTGGTGCGTCCCAGGGGTTTTGGGTTGTGGTGTTATCAGTAACTTCCATATACATTTTCATTGACTTCCGTATACTTTGTATATCCTCTTTAAACCCTTGGTTAGCCCATTCAGTCTTTAGTAGGATGTTCTTCAGTCTCCCAGTATTTGTGACCTTTCCAAATTGTTTCTTGTAGTTGATTTCGAGTCTCGTAGTGTTGTGGTCTGAAAATGTGCACGGTGTGACCTCGATCTCTTTGAACTTCCTTAGGGTTGACTTTTTCCGCCAGGAAATGATCTATAGAGGAGAATATTCCATGAGCACTGGAGAAGAATGTATGTTCTGCTGCTTTATTATGAAATGTTCTGAAGATATCTGTGCAGCCCATCATGTCCAGTGTGTCCTTCAACGCCCCCGTTTGCTTGTTGAGTTTTTGTTTAGATTATCTGTGTATTGCAGCAAGTGGGGAGTTGATGTCTCCTCCTATGATGGCATTACTAAGAATGAGGTTCCTTATGTTTGTGATTAACTGATTTGTATATTTGGTTGCTCTCAAATACACCACATAAATGTTTTCAATTGCTAGGTCTTCTTGGTGGATAGACCCCTCGATTATGACATCATGCCCTTGTGCATCACTTGACACAGTCTTTACATTAACGTCTGGATTGTCTGATAGAAGTATGGCTACTTTGGCTTTGTTTGGTTGACGGTTAGCATGACAGATGATTCTCCATCCCCTTATTTTCACTCTGAAGTTGTTTTCACATCTAAAGTGGGTCTCCGGTAAATAGCATATCGATGCAACTTGTTCTCTCATCCATTCTGTTCCCCTGTGTGTTTTGATTGGAGCATTGAGTCCACTGACGTTTAAAGTGAGTACTGAAAGATATGAATTTATGGCCATTATCTTGTTTGAAGGGTTGGAGGATAAAATATCTATATATCTTTATATCTATATCTATATCTACGTCTCCATCTCCATCTATATGTATATGTATGTGTATGTGTATATGTATATTTATATATATATGTATATGTATATGTATATCTATATGTATGTGTATATGTATGTGTATGTGTATATGTATACGTATTGTATAACTATATCTATATATCTATATCTATATCAATATCTATATATCTCTATATATCTTTATATATCTAATTCTATATCTATTTCTAAAGATAAATATAAAAAGTATAAATATAAACAGGTAGATAGGTAGGTAGATAGATAGATAGATAGATAGATAGATATGAATTTCCCTCTGAGTGTCCCCCCTTAAAAATTGCATGCAGGTCTGATTTAGCGGTCACAAACTCCTTTAAATTTTGTTTGTCCAGGGGCGCCTGGGTGGCGCAGTCGGTTAAGCGTCCGACTTCAGCCAGGTCACGATCTCGCGGTCTGTGAGTTCGAGCCCCGCGTCGGGCTCTGTGCTGACAGCTTGGAGCCTGGAGCCTGTTTCAGATTCTGTGTCTCCCTCTCTCTCTGCCCCTCCCCCGTTCATGCTCTGTCTCTCTCTGTCCCAAAAATAAATAAAAAACATTGAAAAAAATTTAAAAAAAAAATAAATTTTGTTTGTCTGGGAACCTTTTTCTCTGTTTCTATTTTGAATGACAGCCTTGCTGGATAAAGAATTCTTCACTGCGGATGTTTCTAATTCAGCACTTTGAACGTATCCTACCACTCCTTTCAGGCCTGCCAAGTTTCTCTGGATAGGTCTGCTGCAAACCTGATCTATCTTCTCTTGTAGTTTAGGGACTTGTTTCCCCTTGGTGCCTTCCTGATTCTCTTTGCCTGAGTACTTTGTGAGTTTGAATATGATATGCCTTGCTGAGGGTCAGTTTTTGTTGAATCTAATGGGGTCCTCGGTGCTTCCTGGATTTTGATGGTGTGTCTTTCCCCAGGTTAGCAAAATTTCCCACTATGATTTGCTCACATAACCTTTCTACCCCTATTTCTCGCTCTTCCTCCTCGGGACCCCTATGATTCTGATGTTGTTCCTTCTGCATGAGTCACTGATTTCTCCAATTCTTCAATCGTGCTCTTTTCCTTAATCTCCCTTGATTTTCCTGCTTCCATAGTCTCCATACGTTTGTCCTCTGAATCGCTGATTCTCTCTTCTGTCTCATCCATCCTTGACACCGCTGCATCCATCCGTCATTGCAGCTCAGCTATATCATTTTTAATTTCATTCTGGCCAGTTTTCACTTCATTTGTTCTCTGCACAAAGGGACTCTAATCTACATTGGACTGCAGCTAGTATTGTCATCATCGTGCTTCTAAATGCTGCTCCAGACATCTTGCTTGTACCTGTGTTGGTTGAATCCCTGGCTCTCGTTTCTTCATGCTCTTTCTTTCTGGGTGAATTCCTTCCTTTTGTCATTTGGAATGGAGAAAAGGAACTCATGAGGTGGAAAATTCAAATGAAATATTCAAAGTGTAAAATGTTAAAAGTAAAAACTTAAAAACACACACGTAAATAATGGAATGAATGATGCTAGATTCTAGGCATGTTTCATCTGGGTGTTGAAAGTGGTTTTGACACAGGGGAGAAAAAAAAAGTGGGAGTGGAGAAAAATTTAGAAAATACCAATAAAAATATTAAAAAGGGAAATGTGAGAATTTGAAAACTCAATACACTGAAGTAGACTAAAAGGAGAAGATGGGAGTAAAATAGAATTTGTGAATATAGACACAAAAGGAAAGAATAATGTAGAAGAGTTTTAAAGAAAATTAGTAAAATTTCCACCTGCCCAGTCTCCTTTGCCTCTCCGCGCACAAAAGCACCTCCCTTCCTGCGCCTCCTCGCTCTCCAAGTTCACTTCTCCATGCCACGTACCTGCTGAATTCGGAGGTTCAGGATATGCAGATTGCTGTGCTAATCCCCCAGTCAGTTTCCTGGGTGGGTACGATGGTTTAGTGTTGGTCTGGCTGTATTTCATGCACACGAGACACTTAAGAAGCTTCCATGCTGTCTGCCATCTTGGCTCCTCCCCAAAGAGGTGAGATGTGTAGCACCAGTTCTCTGATATGAGACATCCCATAGGACAGTTGTGGTCGGTGACAAAGCGGAAAAGGGCATGTACCACACAGGGAGGTCACCCTGGAGGGGGAGGCAGAGAACCTGCTCCAGACCTGGGAGGGGAGGCAGGGGCTCCAATGCTGGAGCCACGCCCACCACCCTCCAGCTGATGGTTCCTGAACAGCAGCCAACTGTCTGGGTCTGGCCTGGAGCTCCTTCACCCCAAGGACCTGTGGTCAAAAAGTTCACTGCCCTGCCTCTGCCCCACCTCCACCACAGCCACAGCCACAGCCACAGCCACAGCCACTGCAGTGTCCGAAGGGCCACGTGGCCGTGGGCGTGCTTCCCAAAAGCTGGTGGGCTCCAGAAGGAGGCAGCAGGCATTTAAAAACCTTGGGCCTCGACACTCCACCTGCCGGGCCTAGTCTGGAGCCTCATGCCTCAAGTTCCCACCCCTTGTGCTCTATGGCCCTAGCCTGAGGATGGGCTAAGGCCCCAAAGCAAGGGAGTCATGTTCCGGAAAACGCTGAGATTCCTGAGAATACCGGGCCTCCATTCTGCTGGAAGAGGGCGTTCGAGAGTCCAGGCATCGTGGCAGCACGCCCGTCTCAGTCCCAGACAATTTCACTCATGCATACGCACGCGCATGCGCACGCACAGGCACAGGCACGGGCACACACACACACTCCCCCTTTGTGGCTGTCTCTAGTTCTGACTTACTCTCCTTCCTCGGCCTCCTTCCATGTCCCTCTGGCCTCTGTCTGTCTCTGAGTCCCTGTGATCATTTTCTTTAGGGAACGCTTCCTCCCTCCCACACCTCCATCTCTCTTTCTCTGTCTCTGTCCTGTCCTGGGACAGTATCAGTGCATGTGGGTTTCCGTGAGCTGTGCATGTCCATATGGACGTAGTAGGCTGCTGATGGCACAGGGCTGCAGGGGAACGCACAAAGGAACGCACAAGTACCAGGGGTCAGAGCACATCCAGACCTCCTAAGCCGTGACTGCCTCCAGGCAGCCCACACAAGCTGGGTATGCATGTGAACTGAGAAAGGTCAGTCCCTTGGCCCTTGCCCTGTAGGTTGTAGCCAGCTGGGAGGTACTGAGACCCAAGGGACTCCCCAGTGTTGAGAGGGTCTGAAGAAAGGGCAGGAGCCGAGGAAGCAGGGAACCTAGTCGTAGCTGGTGTTTCTCCACCTGCCATGTTCCAGTGCCATTGGTACTGGAAGGTTGGTATCAGGTGTGGCTCTCTTTCCTTGGCATCTCAATGCAAGCTTCCGTGACCCAATGGAGGTCCTGAATCGGCCCTAGTTTTCAGCCAGGTTTGGGCCCCAGGACAAATGCATGTGCTGTGTGAGGGGGAAAAGCAAGTGTGAGTCGTGGGGAGGAGCTAGCTTCGTGAGTGGGATGTGGCAGAGGGCATGAGTGAGTGCACAGGTCCACTAGAGCGTGTCTGTGAATGTATTGTGGCTGGCGCCTGTGAGTACTTTTGCCTGGGCCTTAGCGTTTGTGCTGGCAGCGTGCGCGTGTCTGTGTCCACGTGCCGCGTGGCCGTGCATCTTTGTGCCTGAGTGAGTGTGCGTAGGCCGTTGGCTAGCGAAGGAAAGAGACTGGGGGCTTTCCTGACTTGGTGAGTAAGGGGGAGGCTCCAGTGCCAAAGTGCAGCGAGTGCAATCCCTTCGCTCCTGGGATCGACACGGAGCTAGCTGATCACCTTTCATGACGGGAGGAAAGCCTGGACTTTGCCTGGGTCCGCTCATCCTGTGTTGCCTTGGCCAGGGGCAAGTTGGGGTTGGGCCTTCCATGGTGCAGTGGAGGAGGACCAAAGTTCCCTGCAAGGAAGTGGGCATTAGTGGAGGGAGGCAGCAGATAGCAAGAGTAAGTCTGGCCCTGCTCCTGGAGCGGCCTAGGGGATCATCGCAAGGCCTTGTGGTCCGAGCCTGGGGATGTGTCTCGGTGAACATCCTCCTGGATGACCCTGCATAGACGGGCCTTGCTGGTCTAGAGTCCCTTGCGAAGTTGGGGCCCGGCCCCTGGGCCCCAATATTGTGGTAGGTGTTGGTCAAACTGAAAGGCATTGCCTGCTTGTCCCAGACAGTCCCTGCACCTGGGACCCAGATTTGCTCCCACGTTCCTGCCACGGGGTCTCCCAGCGATGCGTGGGAGTTTGACAGGCCCCATTTCTCTGGAGGGAGTGAGTTGCATAGGTCAGGTGCACCAGGGTCTGGGCCTGCTTTCCTGTCTTGCCCACCCCCTACGTCCTCTGCTGAGGGCAGCTTGAGGGCTCACCACTGGACCTGTTCCTCTCCCTTTCTGGGTAAGCGTTTGCCTCTCTGTCGGTCACACTGGCCACCCCCTCTCAGCCCCCTACCACCTGGTCAGCCTTCCCCCCATCCACCTGCGTGTCTATGCATTGCTGTCACCTGAAGCGGTGGTGTGCTGCCTCATATATCACAGCCACCCTGGAGCATTTCTGTACCCCGTACATATCGTGACATAGCCCAATGAGTCTGGAGGAACCTCTTCTGTGTCACGGAAGCAACATGTTGGCCAGAGGGCCCGGCACACGAATTTGGAAATCCTAGAATCCCCCGCCTGCGGGGCAGCCTCCTGGTCCCATAAAGAGGTAGGGGAACACTGCACTCCACCAAAGGGAAAAGGCAATGCATGAGTGTGGTGCCTGGCCAGGCAATGCATCTCAAGCCTCCAATCCTGCAGTGGCTCTGTGTGGTGTGTGTGTGTGTGTGTGTGTGTGTGTGTGTGTGTGTGTGTGTGTGTATGTGTAGCTGGTGCTGTCTGACATAGACCGGCAGGGAGTCCACATCACCACTGCCCTGACAGGGAGGGAGACCACATCATTGCCCTCACTGCACACCGTCTGCAGCTTATTGCTTCCCCAAAGTGGTCATGTGGCTTCGTGTAGACCGTGGGGCGTGTCCCTCACTTGGGTCCCAACACTACATCCCCCAACCCCCTGAAACCTCTCGGAGACCCTTGAAATCATGCTGTCTGTGGCACAGGGGGACAGTGTTTTGAGTCAGCGCCCACGCTCATGGCAGCCTGCCGCCTAAGTGAGTGGTAAAGGAAATGGGAGCAGGATGAACAGACATATGGCCAACGAAGGCCTGGGGAGGGTCCCTGTGAGAAGATGGCCGACCACTGTGGGAGGAAGGGGACCGCTGTCTGTGCGGCAGACGCAAGCTCCAGGAATCCCAGGGCTCACGGGCACGGGTCTTTCCTGTGCACTGCCACACACGGGAGGAATGGGCAGCCGATCGTGAGAGGGGGGTGTGTGCTTGCCAGCGTGTCACGTTCCAGGCAACGGGGACAAACGGCAAGAGCGGCGCGCGTGATACGCAGCCTCCCCTAGTGTGGCGTCCTCTCCACGTCACACACCTCTGGTCACCGACCTTCCCTAGCCGGTGCACTGCTAGACTGCTGTCATGACATACATGTCTTCTGGGAGCAAAGATGGACGTAGAGAATATGCAAAGGAGGCTGAGCAGATGGAAAACCAGGGTGCACAGACAGCAGGCGCACAGCTGAAATGCGTCTCCCGGACAGCCAAGGTGACCGCTGAGTGGATTTGTCAGACTAGGGGCACAATGAACAACGGTGGCGGTGTACATGGGAAAAGCGTGGAGGTCCCCCTTTACCCGTGTGTATAGACAGCCGCGTGCCCAGCGCAGCGTGGAATGCAAAGGTCGCTTTCGCATGGCCAGAAGCCAAACAGGGCACCCAGAGCGCACAGAGGGCCGGCTGCAAGCCCCCCGGAGGAGTTGCCCCGCACGGGGCCCACAGCCTTCCTGCCTATGCAACAGACGCGCCCCAGTTTCCTGGTGACCTAGGGGCGGGACCGCCGAAGCCACGCACGCCACCGTCCCTATGATTGGTCCCGAAGGCAGTGAAGCAGCCTGGGCGTGGCTTGGAGCTCCCTCAGCCTCAAAGCCGCAGGCGCACACCTCTCACCACAAAGGCCTCCGAGGCAGCATCGGCATGGCGATAGCCACCGCCGAGGCATCCTGGGTACAGCACCATGCGCATGCGCCCCCTCGACGTTTGGGCTCTGGGAGGAAGGGGGAGCGAGTTGCCAGCCATTGCCCTCAGGGCTCCACTGACTGGGTCTGGGGAGGGGGGCCGTGCTTTCACGTCCCGCTTCGTCGCCGGTAGGAGCCACAGTTGGTGTCTCGGGCCGGGGCCGCATGTTGCGCGACTCGTGTTTCCGAAACACTGGGGACGCCCGGAGGCCCCATGCCGCCTTCGACCGGGAAGGGGGCGGTCGAGAGACGAGGGCCCGTGGGGACACTGGGCCTCCGGCAGCGCCGGAGGTGCCGCAGGCCGAAGGCTTGCAGGCCACAAGCGAACAGCCTGTGCAGGAAGGCCAGGCCCGACCCGAGAGGCAGGTGGGCGGCCCCAGCGAGATATCGGTGCCGCTGGTGCATGACATAATGGCGGTGGAGGCGCTGTGGGGCCTGGTGGAGGAGGAGGTTGAGGTGCCGGCCGCGGAAGAGGACACGCGTGGGGAAGAGGGGCATGACCAGAGGAAGAAGGGGGAGGAGGACGAGGAGCAGGAGCAGGGGAAGGACAAGGTCCAAGTTCACGAGGAGAAGGACCTGAAGGACGAGGGGGAGCAGCAGGAACAGAAGAGCAGAAGGAGGAGGAGGAGGAAGAGGGGGAGAGGCAGCAGGAGTCAAAGATTAGAAGGAGGACGAGCAGCAGAAGCCCAAGCAGAAGGAGGAAGAGCGGAAGGAGGAGGAGTTGGCGGAAATGAAAGGGGAGGAGCAGGAGCACCAGGGTGTACAAGCGGGCGCGGCCGTGGCGGTGGAGGCATCGGCGGCGGCAGTGGCAGGGGAAGGGGACCAGGAGGAGGAGCAGGAGGAGGAAGGGAAGGCGTGGGAGCCATCCAAGGGAGAGCAGAATTGCAAACGGAGGAGGAAGAGGAGCAGGAGAAGGGAGCGCTGGAGGAGCAGCAGCAGGGCGAGGAGGAGGTGGAGGGAAAGGAGGACAAGGAGGAGCGGGAGGAGGAGGAGGAACAGAAGCCGAGTGAGCAGGAAGGCCGATGGGTGGAAGAAGCCCAGGAGCTGCAGGTGAAGCAGCAGAAGAAGGAGCGGGTAGAGTCAGGCCTCCGTCCTTGCCCTTCCCCACTGGAGGCTCTGGAGGCCCTTCAGATAGAGCTACAGCCGGTGAATAAACAAGCCAGCCGGGAGCACGCTCCACTCCAACTCAGGATGTGGCAGAGGCGGCAGCGTCATCTGGAACAGAGAAGTGCCCTTATCCAGGGCATCCGTGGTTTCTGGGCCAAGGCTGTATCCTTCCTGCTGCTGGTGGAGGGTCCAGAGGGGGCTGGGCTTGCGCAAGAGGAAGGAAAGGGAGGTGACATTTAGAGGAACCCAGGACAGGGACTGGAGCTAAGCCGCGCTCCAGTGGCCGGGAACGTGCAAACGTGATCCCATCCGGCGGTCCTGGCTCTGCAATGAGTGTGGGAGGAGGGCAGTGCCGGGGTGGGGGAGGCATGTGTGCTTTACGTCGCACCTGGCACGGAAACAGCGCTGGGAGAGTGGGGAGTGGCGGTGGAGGTCCAGGCCAGGACGGGGAAATGACCGGGGGCTTCTTCCCACACAAAGCCGCGTGGGGGCACGTTTCTGGGTCCCGCTAAGCATCTTGCTGCGGGGAAGGCGATGTGAATGCCCACTGGTCGGCGCGAGACCGGATGTGTGCTGTCTGGCTGTGTGGAAGTAAGCGTCCTCAGTGTCCTCATGAGCACACAAGGCTAGGCGTGGTTGCGGGCGTCTGGGCATGCACAGCCTCCTGTGCGTGTCTAGCAGAGCCCTGCGCGATCCTGACACCCCGTGGGCCTGGACGCAGCCTGTGGGGAGGGCTTGAGACCCTGGGGGAGGACGTCAGTCCCGGGGGGAGGACGCCTGGATGCTGTCCACACGTGTTCTCTGCTTCGAGCTCTCTCATGCCCAGCACCTGAAGGCTCTTTGACCTGCAGCAGTTTGTGAACCACCCTCAGATGTCAGCCCTGATTAGTAAGCCCGATGCAAGCATGCTTCGCCACATGACCAATTTGAAGGTCGGCCTGGGAGTGGGAGGTGGTGTGGGGGGCTGGCCGTGTGGGGAGGGGAGGTGGTGGGGAGAAGTGACGTGTTCCTTCCTCAGGGGAGGGAGGGTGTCCTGGAAGAAGATTTCACATTTCTGCCCCACTGTACCACGGCAGGTGGAGGAACACAAGTTTCCCAGGGAATGCCGGAAGATCCTGCTGTTTTTTGTCAAGAACTCCTACTTCCAGAATGAAGTCGTTACGAAGGAGTATGTCCTAGGCCTTGCTGGTAAGTGTCCCCTGACTGCATGGGCGGCAGTGGGTGGAGGGTTGAATGTGACTGGTTCTCTGGCGCCGTCTCACATACTCGTCTTCCTGCAGGGTATAGGGCGTCTCATTCCAGTCCCATCCAGTGGCACCCAAGGTACAGACAGGAGGCCTACAGACGCAGGCATGACAACAGCAGCCTCAACTTCTTCAACTGGTTCTCTGACCACAGCTTTGCCGGCTCTAGCAGGATTGCTGAGGGGGGGCCCTGTAACAAGGAAGGGAGGTGATTTTCATGGGTTCCCCCACTGCGTGGGATAGCTACCTGAGGCCTGGCCTGTCTCCCCTACCAGATAATCATAGAGGATCTTTGGCCCAATCCCCTGCCGTATTTCAAGATGAAGGAGGCCCCAGGAGAGAGAACTGAGAGGGAAAGAGGTGAGCAGCCAAGGGTGTGGGCACTGAAATGTGTGCCGTGGGGTCCGTGGCACAATTCTCTTCTGCATGGAGGCACCGAGACTCACAGTGGCACAGGAGGTGACACCAGGTCAAAAGGGCATCGGCCTGAGACGGGGAGTCTTAAGAAGTAACGTGTCAAAGAGCCTTTTCCCTTTGGGGAGCCTGAAGGTGGGAAGGGGGCTAGACAAAAAGAATGAGCAAAGCGGGACAACCAAAGCTGGCTCATCAGATAGCACGGTGACAACTGTCATTCCCGGACCATGAACCCCACCGTCAGGCCTCCTACCACCATCCCACATGTTGTCTGGCTTCGGGAGCCCCTTGTCAGCTTTGGCACAGCTTATCACACCCTCCCATTCTACTTTCCGTTTGGAAACATTCAAGCAACCTTAATCAGGGCCAAGATCAGACTCTCACCTGTCCTGTGTGTGTGTGTGTGTGTGTGTGTGTGTGTGTGTGTGTGTGTGTGTGTCTGTGTGTGTGTGTGTGTGTGTGTCTGTGTGTACCCATATATCCCAGGGATATGCACGATCTAGAGAAGAGTATGAAGGAGCATCGCACTTCATCGACCCCAGTGGAAACCCTTCCGATGCTCACCGATGGTCCACAAGATTCTCCTGCCCACGAAATGAGGACAAGGGTGGTGGTGACACGTGGCGCAGGGCGGGGGTCCAATACATTTGAAGAAATATAGAATGGGAGATAAATATCATGAAGCGATTTGTGTGTCTTCCTCTCAGGTACGCTCTGGGGCGTGTCCATGTATACATGCGGCTGTCCAGGGGTGTAAGTGTTCTGTGCCTGCACATTGGAGTTCCAAGGAAGGGCGGGACGTAGGACATTGTCCGTAGGGATGGGTCACACATTGGGATTGCATGTGAGGTCAGTAAGATTGAAGCAATGGGGACTTGAGTGAGGGAGGCCAGGGCACAAACCTGAGAGAAAGGCCAGTGCCCAGGTTCCTATCTTTCCTGTGAAAAGGAGGAAATTCAAGGAAATGGAGACGCCAGCACAGGCCAGGGAGGTCCAATATTCAGGGTTTGGGCATGTCCATGATGGTGCCCCCAGAATCCCGCATGGGGACACCCTCAGTCATGTTGAGTGAACCGCCACACAGGGAGGAATTCCCAGGGTTGATTACCCTCTGGTTTTCAGACGTCTCCCAATGCAGACTGTCTTGGGGACAAGGTCAGGATCTCAGGACCAGCCATACATATTTGAGGGATTGTGAGCAGGTTGTAAGATTGGTGTCCAGGGGAAGGAACCGAGGGACCAGAGGGAGAGTGGGTGGGTAAGACCGATGAAGTTCTGCTTCAGGCACAGTTGACAGGGACAACGTACACGCTGCAGAGAAAACAGCCCACTACAGTCTCACGCAACTCCAAAATCACAGCCAACTTTTCTGGTTCCACTTCCTGAAGCTGAGCCTCCCAAACACCGCTTCACTTATTCACACACACACACACACACACACACACACGACTCCTGAAGGAGTCCTAGTACTGATGCCCTTGTGTGAACTTCGCTGTTTCTGAAAAGACCTCTGGTTACGAATGGGTGTCCCAGATTGCAAGCCAACAGAGGGGAGGGTCGCGGGGAGGTGGAGCTCTTACAGGGCACGAACACGCCATCCTCTCTCGTGTGCCCTCTGCCCTCTCATCATCAGCCGTGATGAGTCGGGTGATGTTCTTCCTCTGTGTCCACAGGCTTAAGCCCTGTGTCCAACACGCCATGTGAGACTTGTGAAAAGACTCCCAAGTGCAAACACCAGCAGGCGCTCAGGGAGGTCGCGTCGTCCCAGGCAGCCTGTGTTCCTTTGCCTGAGTGCCAGGACAAAGGCTGCCTCAGCCACATAGGGAACGATGGACTTGTGAGGCCTTAGCATTCTGTGCAGAGGTGCCGGGCAGGCCTGGAGCTTAGAAAGGACTGGGACGAGCCTCACCTGCGACGACGTGAGTGCGGGGGTACTCCTTACAGAGCAGATGGCTGCTTGCCAGAGATGTCTGTGCTAGGGATGGGGCAAAAGCTCCACCGTGCTAGCAGTGCAGTAGACAGAGTTCAGCCTTGTCCATCGCAGGCTCTTCTGTATCCCCAAGTAACACGGCCCCCAGCACAGCGTGCCTGAGAGTGACATCCCGACACTAATATTCCTGTCTCCCAAGCTGCCCAAGCCCCCCAGGATCCCCACTGCACAGCTCTGCAGTACAAGAGCCTTCTCTGCAGTGGCTCTATTCCAGAGAAGGCGAGGGCAGTCCCAATGCATGGAGGCCTCTTGTCCCTCTCAGTATGCAGACAACATGGTCAGCAGCATGTCACCAGGCTGTGGAGTTGAGGATCTGTGCAACCAAGCCTTACCTCTTCCAGGGCAGAAGCTGTTGCACTCTCTAGAAGGGAAGGCAGGTCTTTCTCTCGCTGCTGTCTGCACACTGGCTGGAGAAGCACGTCTTCTCAGCTGCTTGATGTGTAAATGTCAGGGTACTCAGGAAAAGCTCCCTGTGCTGACCCGAGTCTTTGGGTGTGAACATCCAAAGAAAGTATGGCCCATGATTCTGCAGTGGGAATACGGCCTCAGTGGTCATGAGGCTGGGCCCCTTGGGGCATCTTTCTGCACAAGCAGGCCGTTACTTGATAGGTCTTGCCGAGCAGGAACACTTTACGGGACAGGTGAACACAGGGTCCCCCACACGTTAATATCTCCAGCGAATACCTCCTTAGGGGCCAGGGTGACGTTTCCGCCCGGCCTGTCCCAAAGACAAGGTACGGACAAGGTGTGGGTGTGGTTGCACTCACGGCCCCCAGAGCCAAAACCTCAAGTGTGGACACATGAGGTCCGTGGTCAGAGGCCTTGGTGCTCTGTGTCCGAGGGATTACAGCCCTCATGCTGCACACACGGCAGCCCCGGATTTCCTCCCTTATGCGCAGCAATTCCTGGGGAGCCCTAGGGTCCAGGAGCTGCTAAACCGCGTGCACAACTGTATCTGCTGCCCAGCGGCCTCTTCCACCCCAACATCAGCGTGTGTGGGCTCCAGAGTGCTGTCCCTTGAGAGAGGACACCCTCAGCAATTCAGGAGCCTTCTGACTTCCATGTTCCTGAACCACACGTGTCTCTCATTGGTCTGTTGGGATCGTCATGTTGTCCTCTGTGCACAGGAAATGTCTTGCTTTGCCTGTGCTCCTCTGTCTCCCTGAGTGAGCCCTGGCGTGTTTGTGTCTTTTCCTGGCTTTGCCTGTGCCGACACCTCTCTGGTGATGCCTCCTTGCCTGGCCTAAGTGGGCACAGCTGTACCCGTGTAACCGCCTTCGTCTCTGCACACCTGTGTCTTGTGTCAGCTGTGGCTCTGGTGGCCTGTCTTGACTTTGATGTATGCTTCTGCGCTTGAGTGTGTTTCCCTCTGAATTCAAACCCTTTCTTCCACTGACAGATCCAATTGCTGTCCTGCTGTCAGGTGGAGGGGCTTCTGCGCATTCTGTTATGTGTTCCAGGAGCCAGAAATCCTTCCGTGCCTGGAGGACCTTCGTCAGAGGATTGGCCATGCACTCACTGCCAGCCAGTTCATGTCCCCAAATGCAGCTGCCTTGCTGTGAGCATGCAGTCACACCTCTATTTTCTGTCCCTCTGTTTTCAAACCCTTTGCACCTGAGGGGCTCAAACGTCACTGGCCTGCACCTTGCACATGCAGGCGTAAATTGTGTAAAGCGGTCCAGCAACGTTTTCCCACTTACTCTTTTGCCATGTGGCATGTTCCTGGCTGGAAGAGACTTTCCCCTGCCAGTGTGTGTCTCGCTTCCGTGTGCCTCCTGTGTGTTCTGGTCCCTAATTTGTCCATTACGTCCTACCTGGGAGTCTGATTCATGTTTGCGGGAACGAGGCTGACCCCTGTGACTGCTGGGTTCTGAGCTCAGCTTAGTCCCCCAGGACTAGTGCGTGAGTGAGGGACACAACGGGCAGTGACGGATGTGCCCGTATCCTTCACGTGCAAGCGCTCCGTCCAGCCACCTTCACCGGGACATTTCTCAGCGACCCCTCTTTGTTTGTGGTGAGAGCCCTTGCCTCTGAGAAATCTGACGAGGCGGTGAAGCATTGCTTACGGCTGCCCTGTGCAAGTTAGATCTCCAGAACTCATGCACACGGCAGGACTGCATCTTCACACCCGAGGCCCGACACCTCCTCATCGCACCCTCCCCTGATTAACACCACTCTGCTCTCTGGTGGACTGCATGCCTTTAACTCCTTTAGTCTCCTCAGGAATCCATCAGGCAGGGCTCACCACCACTGTGCTTCTGTCAGGGGCTGGCCTCTTTCAGTGAGCCCCGTGCTTTCTGCACCGATGCTCAATGCACCCGCCCAAGGGTGAGCCACACTAAGCCCGGCGGCGAGCCCTTTGGCCCTACGTTTCCCACCTATGTGCTTGGTGGCAGAGGTGCACAAGGAGCCCGCCTGCATGCGTGTCCCAGGTCCTCCACAGGGTACAAAGTACCGCCTCAGGAGGCTGATCCGCATCACACGGGCATAGCTCTGCTTGCACGTGTTAGCCTTTCGTATCATACAGGCAGCGCAGACTTAGAAATCCCGCCACCTGCTTACAACTATCCAGCCCTCGTGCTTCTGCAGACGCTCTGTGTCTGTACAGACATTTGAGTCACGGTCTCATGACCTTCCAATACAGCTTGATGGTCTGTCCTTAGCCTACAGCCTGGGATGCGGTTCTCACTCATTGTCCTCCCCTCGGGTGCCAGTTTCCTCCATCACTGTGGTGGAAGGTAAGCTTTATAACCATCCATTGGCTTGACAGTACTGGGCGGATCACCTGTCTGCGTCCGGGGATCCGAAGGAGACCTTGGCTCTTTTGCTCACGGTGCACCCTTTCTCCGTGATGAGTCGCTTTGGATGAGAAGCTTGCCAGAGGCGAGGGTTCTCAGAGTTGAGCACATTTCCTGGGCATCTGTGAGAACCTCGTTGGTTCCACTCAGACAGCATTGACATTCATGCATGTGCAGCCTCTGCCTTTGCTTGAGTTTGCTGAGCTTTGGGACGTGATTTCTTCCCGCACGTGCTGTGCCTAAATCTCTGCTGTGTCTTTCCGGCAGTCCCGTTTCCTGTCTCCTGCTGGTAACTACAGGGCTTCCAGCAGCCCTGTGGGGATCGGGTCCTGGTGTTCTTCCCTGCGGTGCCCTCTTCCTCACCCCGAATGACCTCAGTCATTCCTCAGTCTAGGAAGCTAGAACTAGCTTCCTTCTAGTTCAGGGTTCGTTTCAGACTGCCCTTAAGGTCCAGGTCGGAGTGGTGCCTTTTGTGCTGAGGGCTGACCACTGTACAGCATTCGTCTCTGTGCAAATTGCACAGGTGAATTTCACCAGGTGAAACTGCACACTGCAGTTGCCCTGTCTTCAGAGTCAGCCCACCTGTCTCTGCCTCGGCTGCCCCTGCTCTCCTTCCTCCTACCCTCTCCTTGCCTCCCCCTCCCTTGTCTTCTTCCTGTCCCTCCCTCCCACTTTCCTTCCAGCTCTCTTTGTCTTCGTCTCCCTCCTCTCCATCACTACTGCCTCCCCCTGTCTCCGCCGGTCTTCCTTGTAATAGGTGCCCCTCTGTCTCTTCTTGTCTTGCTCCTCCTCCCTGTCAGTCCCGCCAATCTCCCTGGGACTCTCCCTCTCCAGGCCGGTCTTCCCCTCCACTCGTCCTTCCTTCATCTGCTTGCACGTGTCTCTCTCTCTCCCTCTATAGCTCCCTCTCTCTGTGTGTCTCTTTCTCGCTGTCTCTCTCAGTGGACCTTCTGTGTCTGGGTGCATGCTTCTTCAGAATTCTCGTTGGCGCCTGGGAAATGTGAAGGGAACTCGTCTGCTATCGTGTGTACTAGTGAAAGCAGGCACGGGGCTTTCTCAGAGACAGACACAGACAAGTTTGCAATACTCGGTGAAGGGCCCCCTAAGTGCCCTGCTTGGTTGGAGTCGTCCTTCTTTTAGTGGAAGGTTAGATTTCCGGACCGGAGCAAACTGCTAAATCCTACTACCCCACCTCCCTGGCCCTCTGCACGGAGATCAGTAGGGCACCAGTGGCAGATGGGGCTCTGGGGGTTGTTCTTTGCTCTGATTTGCAGTGCAGTGAGGTCTACTGAGCTGCTTTCTGGCAGGGACACGGCACTGGGGTGGATCTAGGGTGGGTGTCACCGGTTCTGGGTGGGCACCCACCTTACCGCTGCCCTCAGCCTGACGGCCAGGGAGGAGAAACCGTGCGGACGGCCATGTGGCCCCAGTAGGCGCGACACCTAAGGACTTCTCCAGGCCTTGCCCCAGCTTCATGAAGAAGGGGCAAGGGACGGAGCATGCAGTGGCTCACGGCGTGGACGTTCCTGTGCTGAATGCTCTGGTGCCCGTACTGAGGCCTCTGGGGAAAGGGTGTA
Source organism: Neofelis nebulosa (assembly GCF_028018385.1). Taxonomy (NCBI): domain Eukaryota; kingdom Metazoa; phylum Chordata; class Mammalia; order Carnivora; family Felidae; genus Neofelis; species Neofelis nebulosa. The sequence continues at coordinate 5,682,545 of NC_080801.1, forward strand.
CAAGCGACCACAGATTGTGTGATACCGGGGACCTCGCAAGTCAGGCCTGGAAGGTGACAGCGCTGAAGAGGACATGCGGCAAAACGGGGCTCACGCTGGTGGCTGGGCACTTGCTCCAGAGCCCGGACCGGCCGCTGGCGCGCGCTTGCTGGCCACCAGCACCCTGTCTTGCTGTCTTGCAACTCATTGTTCCGCGAAGCTGGCCAGCGGGCCTGACCTGCCCTGGAACCACTTCGCCCCAGGCCGCATGCGCCCACTCTTCACTGCCTCTGTCTCGGCCCCTCCTCCACAGCAGCCACAGCCAATGCGGAGTCCTCAAATCCCAGAGCCTGTGCGCCTGCGCCCAACTTGGGCGGGCTGAGGCGGGAGGCAGCAGGGAGCTAAAGGTCTTGCGGCCAAGGCTCCCCCCACCGGCTGCCATTTCCCTGTCCTTGTCCTGAGGCTGCCCTAGCTACACTGGGGCCGGGGCGGAGAGTCATGGCCAGCGTGTCGCGGTCCGGAAAAAGCAGCGATTCCCGTCGACCCTGGACCCTGATCGTCCCGGATGAGAAAGGTCGAGAGTCCCGGACCCGCGGGAGTGCAGGGGCGCTGGAGGGCGTGGGTTGGCCGCAGTCCCCAGGTTCAGGGGCGGCAAGCGCCCATCGTGTGCAGGAAGCCCAGGCCGGGTGTGAGATACAGGTGGCAAGCCCAGCGGAGGAATTGGTGCTGATATTGGATGACGGAATGGTGGCGGCTGAGGTGGTGATCGGGGAGGAGGAAGAGGACGGCGGGGGGGCGACCGAGGAAGAGGTGGCTGGAGAGGAGAATTCTGAGGAAGCCAAGCCAGAAGCAGAGGACATGCACGAGGAGGAGGAGGTGGAAGTTGAGAGACAGCAGCAGGAGGAGATTCAGGAGCAAGAGGAGAAGCGCGAGGCAGATGCAGAGGCGGAGGAGGGGCCCCCGCTCTCACAGGAGCTGCAGCAGCGAGAGGCAGCGCTGCGTCCTGCCTCAGCCCAGGACCCACTGGCAGTGCTGGAGCGTCTTCAGCTGGAGATCAGCGCTGGGAATGCCCAGGATTCCAGGGCCTTACGGCGGCTGAAGCGCAGGATTCTTCGGAGGCGGATTTCTCACCTGGATCACAGAAGGGCCGTCATCAAGCACATCCCTGGCTTCTGGGCCCAGGCGGTATCCTTCCTTGTGCTGGTGGGTGATGGCGGGGGCTGTTGTGCAGGAGGGCTGGGCACTGAGAGCAGGGTGCCTCAGGGCGATGGCCCCGAGGGAGGAGAGCTGGGGAATGGTCCCTGGCCCTGGGTTGGTGTGGTCTGGGATCCAGTGTAAGGCCTTGCACAGGGGCGGTTGTTGGGCACGGGGGGACCCGGGGACTTGGAGCTGCTTCCTCTTGGTCTCCGCCAACATTGGCCTGCAGGCTGCTCTCAAACATTATTTGCGGACGCGAGTCATGTGTCCCCATGCTACCAGAGCTAGGGTAGCACAAAGCAGCCTTCACTCAGAGCAGATAAAGCAAGGAAATATTTCGCTGCAAAATGGGAGAGTTACACAGGCCGCACACCCACCTTCACATTCACAGGCTGTGCACGGTTTCTTAGCAGTTCCGTCAAAGGAGAGCTTTTCAGACACACACTCATGGCCTTTAGTGGAAGCACGCCACGCCCCTTTGCCAGACAGTAGGACGACTCAGACCCACTCCGAACGGGGTACAAGCTGCCTGCACAGACCCTGACATACACACACACACACACACACACACACACACACACACACACACACACAGGATTCTCTCCTGGTATGTCCACCGCTGCTTCCCTCTCTGTCCTCAGGCTCCGGCTGGGTCCCACCCATGTCTTTCTCTCCGGACTGGCTGTGTCACTGTGTCTATTTCTTTTCCCTCCTCGGCCCTCCTCGTCCGTGCTTCTTGATCTCTTTCTCCCTCCCACACCCTCCGCTTGCATCGTAAGTGGGCAGTCGGGTTCCTGTAAGCCATGTTCTTCCATCTGCACTCAGAAGGCTGGTGACAACCTAGGTCTTCACGGGAATATGCCAAGAAACCCAGCCGTGAGGAGGGGTCAGTGCACAGGCCGACATCCCAAGCTATGATGGGCTGCTGGCAGCCCACACAGGTCAGATATAGGAAGGAACTGTGAGGAGTGCAGGCAGTGGAGTCTCTCCCTGCTGTGTGCAGACAGCGTGGGAGGTACAGGAAGCCAACGGACTGCCCAGTGTCGATGGGGTCTGATGCATTTGCAGAGGCTGAGGAGTGTGGGGACTAGTGTTTCCTGGTGTTTCTGCAAATGCCATGATCCCGTCCTTTGCTCTTAGCCTGGGAGGTTTGGAGGGGGTGTGTGTCTGTTTCCACAGCATCTGAAGGCACAGCTCCTTGACACAGCACAGATTCTGAATCACCCCCAGTTGTCGGCCATGATGGGTGCCCAGGACAAAGACGTGCTCAGCTACGTGGTCGACTTGGAGGTCAGACCGGGGAGGCTGTGGCTGGGGGCCGTCCCGTCGGGTGTGGGATTTGGGCGGGAGAGGGTGAGGCAAAGGTGCTCACCCTCACAGCCAGGCAAGTAGCTCGGGAGCCCGAGGGAGGACACTTGCCCCCTCCTGTCCCATTGCTCACGGCAGGTGGAAGAAGTGGGCCATCCCAAGTACCGCTGCAGAGTGATGTTTTTCTTTGGGGCCAACCCGTACTTCCGGAACCCAGTGATCATTAAGGAGTATCAGCTTAGCTTTGCTGGTAGGGTGTGGGTCCCATGATGGTGCGGGGCAGGGGGTGAGGAGCATGAATCAGGGGCATGCGGGAGGGCGACGGGGAGGGGGAGGTGGGTGGGGAGGAGGCCATCAGGTTGCTCCTCAAATCCTCTCTTCCTGCAGGCTACAGGGCATCGCATTCCACTCCAGTCCAGTGGTTCTGGGATTATGAACGTGGAGCTCCCAGTCGCAGGCATGACCCCACCAGCCTTAACTTGTTCAACTGGCTGTGTGAGCACAGCTGCCCAGGGGCGAACAGGATTGCCGAGGTGGGGCCCCTGAGGCCTTCGTCAGCAGTGGGAATGTGGGTGGCCCCCGGCCAGAGAGGAGAATGGGCTATGCCCAATGTGGTGCCGGCCTGTGTCCCCTTCCAGATCATCATCGAGGACCTGTGGCCCAATCCCCTGCAGTACTACCTGAGGGAGGAAGGGACCAGAAGACAGTGATCTGACGTGCGCACGTGTCGGTGAGAACCCCAGTATGCGGTGTGTTGACCTGTGTGTTGTATGGGCAAGGGAACGTGGGCCAGACATTGGCTTGGAAATGGAAGGTCCGCCGAGACAGGGACACAGGTAGCATGGGGAGAGGGTGGGAGGATGACAGGGGACCTGCACAGACTCAGCTGCAAACACACAGAGGGTCGAAGCCTGCAAACCAAATGCAGTTGTGCTGTGGGCTGGGGCTTTGGAGAGCAACTCAGGACGAGCAATGCTTCTCCACCACAAATGCTCCCCGTGGATGTCCGCCCTCTCCCGGACTTCCCCCTGCTCCTTCAGTCTGGATTTGCCTGCCAGTCTTTGGGTCAGGAGCTGACGTGTCCCCAGACGCCACTGTGGTGAGAATCTCGCACTTCCTTCCATGTGCCCCACCACGCCATGTCCTCGCGCAACCTCACAGCCATTCTTAGAACTGGTCCAAGGCCATTGGGGGCTGGAAATGAATCCCTGGGTGAGAAAGCAAGGGGGATCGCAAAAGGGCGAGGCACAAGAGTGACACCAGCTGGGAAGTATTTGCCAATATCCCGTATCATTCTTGGTGTCTGTTGCGTGGGGGTGTGTGTGTGAGCGTGTACGCAAATGTGTCTGCGTGTGCCCACATGAGTCAGGGGCTCTGCATCTGTGTGGGGTGAATGCGCAGAGCTTCTATCTTTGCCCATGCAGAAACAATGGAGGACACCACGAGTGCTGGAAGAGATGGGTGGATGAGTCTCCTGTCTTCTACGTGCCCCGGAGAGAATTGAGGAAGAGATAACGTGTGGCAGCCTTGAAGAGTTTCCATGATGTTTATGTGGACACATACAGGACGTTGAAAACCCTTCTGTTTGTGTGTGTGTGTGTGTGTGTGTGTGTGTGTGTGTGTGTGTGTGTGTATGTGTTTATGGGGACCTCAGGAGGGACGACGAGATCGGGACCTGAGTGTGACTGTCCTAGCCACTGCCCGGGTGATTCTGTGTGTGCAGGAGAGGTGCAGTCCTGGTGTGGGGCAGGTGTTGCCATGTGCACTGAGGCCTGCTTTCTTGGGCAGGCAGAGCCTGGAAAGAGGAGGAGGAAGAGACAGACCTGTTATTTGGAGACCTGTTGTATAGACCAAAGCCGAAAGGCAGGGAAGGGGATTGCACAGTGGGACCAAATTGGTCCATTGGGTCCTGGTACAGTGTGGCCAGGCCTTGGTGGGATTCAGCCAGGACCGTTGCTCCCAGAAGGGTGTCCTGTCCTTGGTGAGATAGAATCCAGGGAGCAAAGCCTCCAGTCAGGATCAGAGCTAAGGCCCCGTGTCCCCGGAGAACTCAGGAGTAGGCAAGCTTCTCACAGTAGATGCCAGTATACCTTGCTGCTGCCTCCCACACCCGGGGCCCCTTTGACCCCGAGCCTTGTCCTCAGACAGTGGCTCAGGATGGGAGATGTGTGAGGGGAAGAGGCAGGTGTAGGTTGTGGGCAGCAGCGAGGCTTATGAGTGGGATTTCATGGAGAGAGTACGCGCGAGGGCGGAGATCCAGCGTGAGTTCCTGCGAGTGTGTGCGGGTGTCTGTGGCAAACTGGGCCTGAGATCCGTGGTGGTGCCGGCAGTGTGAGCGTGCATGTGTTCGTGCGATTGCGTAGCCGTGTGTCTCTGTGTGTGCAGGAGTGGGTGTGTAGCCGCTGGAGAGACAAGGAGAGACACATGGGTCTCTGTGGATGAGGTGCTTAGGTGGGACAGTCAGGTGCCAGAATACAAGAGTGCAGTCCCTTCCCTCCTGAGTCCTGATAGTAATCGGCAGGATGGGTGCAATCGTTGCTGTGCCAGCGGGCTCAAGTCAGGATGCAAAAGGGAAATTGGTGCAAGGTCAAGAGGGGGGCCGAGGGGAGGAAAGCCTGTGCCCAGTGGCCAGTGGACCACTTGTGAGTGAGTGTGCTTGTGTGTGTGTTAGTGTGTGTCTATGTGGGAGTGAGTGTGTATGTGTGTGTGTGTGTGTGTGTGTGTGTGTGTGTGTGTGTGTCTGTGTGTGTGTGTGTTGCGTTGCCCTGGTGGGCCTACAGTAGCAAATACGTAGGGGCTACATGGTTGTGCCCAGGCTTTGTGCACAGAGTAGCTAGGGAACCCAACCTGTCAGGCTACGTGGTGTGCAGAGGGCGTAGGTATTTCCCTGGAGGGAGCCGTCCAGCAAGAATGTCTGCTCTTGGCAGACGTGCCATGTTTTGTCACGAGTCAGCTCTTCCTCGGGGCTCTCCTCTCTGCTTCCTGTGCACCAGGCCCAGGGAAAGGGAGGAGCTTGGACCCTAGACCTCAGGTGACTTGAGACCCCCAGGGGTGCCATACAGGATGGTGTGTGGGGATCCGTGTGTGGATGGGCAGGTGAGCAGCCTGCCAGCTGCTCTCTGAGGGGACAGTTCCTTGCCAGCAACACCTCTCCCCGCAGCACAAGATCACCACTGTCGCTGCAGCTGGGCTGGGGACATGTCAAGGTGTGTCCCAGAACTCTGTTCCCCTTGCACGTAAGGGGTGCCAGAATGAGCCTCTCAGTCCCTGTGCGGGCGACCCTGATTAGCCTCAGGCTTTGTCGATTCCTGGCCTCACGTAAATGGGGAACTGGGTTCCTTTCTCAGCGTCTCAGCGGTTGCATGTCGACGGAGGATGCTGTGGACAGTGTGGTCAGGATTCTGACCGGGCTCCACCTGCCCCGCCCCAAACCGCAGTGGGCAGCACGTGGCCCACTCTGTGTGTGCTTTGGGGAATCTAAAGCCTTACAGCCCCTCCCGTATTCTTCTCAGGTGGTGGAGGTTCAAAGGGGCCTAGGGAGGAACACTGGTCCCAGTCTGCTGCCGGCTGTGCCCACAGGTGTGTGTGCCCAGCTCCTTGACGCTGAAGCTGCAAGGCTTCGTACTGCCCCCAAAGCCCCATCCCTAGGATTTGCGTGTGGGCCAGATGGAAGTGAAGTCCCAGTGACCCTGCGGGATCACATCGGGTGGTCTCGTCTGTGCCTGGCTACCCGCCTACCTGCCTTCCACATAGCCCGTTGCCCCCATACAGGGCTTTCGGTAAACACGCGGCCACCATCCAGCATGAGAGGGAAGGCTGGACGGTGTCCCAGTACCGCTGGTCATGTGTTGGCTGCTGCCAGCTGACAGCATGGAGACCCCATGGCCCGGTGGAGGACGTCCGACCTGTCCTACAAGGAATTGGGGACGACTGTAGGGATGCATCAGGTCCCATGCAGTAACCTAGCCCTGACCTTATCTGCCTAGCGGGTGTTCGAAGCGCCTTTGGGTCCCAGGCCTGGCATGTGTGTCGGTGAGCTTCCTCCTGGATGGCACTGCCGACACAGGGCTGGCTGGTCAGGGGTCGCGTGTGAGGCCCGTTGGGCCCCGGCCTCTAGGTCCGATACTGCTGTAGGTGTTGTTGAAAAGACAGAGCACAATATGATCGTCCCTTGGGTGTCGCTGCACTGGGGATCCTGTCGCTGCTCCCAGGTTCCCACTACCGGGTCTCCCCGGGAGGCCTGGGAGGTTGCCAGGCTCCTTTTGCAGGGACACAAAGGCTTGTCAGGGCCCATGCCTCAGGGTCCGGTGCTCATTGCGGATGACTTGGGGGCAGTGCGAGAGCTATTGCTCCCGTTCTTAGGGGAGATTGCGGTGGTCTTAAGGGACAAAGATGTGCCTGGAGAAGAGAAGGATGACCAGAGGAAGCATTAAAGGAGGAGGAGAAGGACGATGAGGAGGAGTTGGAGGAAGAGGATTGGGAGGCGTTAGAGCAGGAGGAGAAGGAGTGAATGATTGGGTGCAGGAGAGGGAACAAGTGGAGGAGGAGGATGTCCAGGATGAGGAGGAGCACGAGCCAAAGGAGTAGGAGCGGCTGCGGGAGGATGTTGAGGAGGGCGAGATCAGAGGGAAGAGGATGAGGAGAAAAGATAGAGCCAGGGTGGAAGAGCATGAGTACAAGTGTAGGAGCAGAAGGAGGAAGAGCCCGAGGAGGAAAAGGTGGAGGGAGAGGAGGAGCGGGAAGAGTTGGAGGAAGAGGATTGGGTGGGGTTAGAAGAAGAGGAGGAGGAGAAGGAGTAGGGAATGACTGGGTGCAGGAGAAGGACAAATGGAAGAGGATGATGTCGAGCACCAGGAAGAGGAGGATCGCGAGCCAAAGGAGCAGGAGCAGCTGGAGGAGGGAGTTGACTAGGACGAGAGCAGAGGGAAGAAGAGGTGAAAGGTCAGAGGTAGGGCAGGAAGGGCAGTAGCAGGAGAGGACCTGGAGAAGGAGGAAGAGTCCTAGGAGGAAGAGTTGGAGGAGGAGGAAGAGGTGAAGGACGAGGACGAGGAGGATCAGATGCAGGAAGAGGATTGGGAGGAGTTACAGGAGGAGGAGGAGGAGGAAGACGAGTGAATGATCGGGTGCAGGCGAGGGAAGAAGTGGAGGAGGAGGAAGTCCAGGACGAGCAAGAGGAGCAGCAGGAGTCGAAGAGCAGTAGTAGCTGGGGAGGAAATTGAGGAGGACGTGAGCAGAGGGAAGAAGACGAGGAGGAGGAAAGGTAGAGCCAGGGCTGGAAGCGCAGTAGCTGCAGAGGGGGAGCAGAAGGATGAAGAGGCCCGAGGCTAAGACTTCCAATACTGTGTTGAGTAACAGCGGAGGGGGTGGACATTCCTGTCTCGTTCCTGACTTGAGCTGAGAGCTTCTGCTCATTGAGATGATATTCACGTTGGGTCGTTCATACATGGCTTTATGACCTCGATGTGTGCTCCTTCTATCCCTACTTTCCTGAGGGTTTTTTTTTTTTTACCAGGAAAGGATGCTGCATTTTGTCCAACACTCTGTCTGGATCGAGTGAGAGGATCCTGTGGTTCTCGTCTTTTCTTTGGTTGATGTGAGGAATCCTGTTAATTGTTTTGCGGATGCTGAACCAGCCCTGCATCCCAGGTGCAAATCCCACTGGGTCGTGGTGAATAACATTTTAATGTATTGTTGGATCCGAGTGTCTGATATCTTGTTGAGGAGTTTTGCATCCATGTGCATCAGGGAAATTGGTCTATAGTTCTCCTTTTTAGTGGGGTCTCTTTCCGGTTTTGGAATCAAGGTAACGCTGGCTTCATAGAAAGAGGTTGGAAGTTTCCTTCCATTTCTATTGTGGGAACAGCTTCAAGAGAATAAGTGTTAACTCTTCCTTAAATGTTTGCTGGCACTCCCCTGGAAAGCCATCCGGCCCCGCAGTCTTCTTCCTTCAGCAGGTTTTTCGTTACTAACTTGATTTCTTTACTGGTGATGGGTCTGTTCAGATTTTCCTTTTCTTCCTCTTTCAGCTTTGGTAGTGTAAATGTTTCTAGGAATTTGTCCATTTCTTCCAGATTGCCCATTTTATTGGCAAATAATTGCTCCTAATATGCTCTTCTTATTGTTTGCCTTTCTGCTGTGTTGCTTGTGATCTCTCCTCTTTCATTCTTGCGTTTATTGATTTGGGCCGTTTCCTTTTTCTGTTTCATCAAACTGATGACTGGCTTATGAATTTTGTTAATTCCTTCAAAGAAGCAGCTTCTGGGCTCATTGATCTGTTCTCCTATTTTGGTTGGTTGGTTGGTTGGTTGGTTGGTTGGTTGGTTGGTTGGTTTGAGGTTGTTTTTGTTTTTGGTTTGTTTCATTTTTGGTTTCAATAGCGTTAATTTCCGCTAATGATTGTTATTTTCTGCCTTCTGAATGTGTTGGGTTTCATATGGTGTTCTTTTTACAGCCTCTTAAGGCGTAAGGTGAGGTTGTGTCTCTGAGACCTTTCTTTCTTCTTTAGGAAGACCTGACTTGCTAGATAGGTCCTCTTATTACACACCCTGGTGCGTCCCAGGGGTTTTGGGTTGTGGTGTTATCAGTAACTTCCATATACATTTTCATTGACTTCCGTATACTTTGTATATCCTCTTTAAACCCTTGGTTAGCCCATTCAGTCTTTAGTAGGATGTTCTTCAGTCTCCCAGTATTTGTGACCTTTCCAAATTGTTTCTTGTAGTTGATTTCGAGTCTCGTAGTGTTGTGGTCTGAAAATGTGCACGGTGTGACCTCGATCTCTTTGAACTTCCTTAGGGTTGACTTTTTCCGCCAGGAAATGATCTATAGAGGAGAATATTCCATGAGCACTGGAGAAGAATGTATGTTCTGCTGCTTTATTATGAAATGTTCTGAAGATATCTGTGCAGCCCATCATGTCCAGTGTGTCCTTCAACGCCCCCGTTTGCTTGTTGAGTTTTTGTTTAGATTATCTGTGTATTGCAGCAAGTGGGGAGTTGATGTCTCCTCCTATGATGGCATTACTAAGAATGAGGTTCCTTATGTTTGTGATTAACTGATTTGTATATTTGGTTGCTCTCAAATACACCACATAAATGTTTTCAATTGCTAGGTCTTCTTGGTGGATAGACCCCTCGATTATGACATCATGCCCTTGTGCATCACTTGACACAGTCTTTACATTAACGTCTGGATTGTCTGATAGAAGTATGGCTACTTTGGCTTTGTTTGGTTGACGGTTAGCATGACAGATGATTCTCCATCCCCTTATTTTCACTCTGAAGTTGTTTTCACATCTAAAGTGGGTCTCCGGTAAATAGCATATCGATGCAACTTGTTCTCTCATCCATTCTGTTCCCCTGTGTGTTTTGATTGGAGCATTGAGTCCACTGACGTTTAAAGTGAGTACTGAAAGATATGAATTTATGGCCATTATCTTGTTTGAAGGGTTGGAGGATAAAATATCTATATATCTTTATATCTATATCTATATCTACGTCTCCATCTCCATCTATATGTATATGTATGTGTATGTGTATATGTATATTTATATATATATGTATATGTATATGTATATCTATATGTATGTGTATATGTATGTGTATGTGTATATGTATACGTATTGTATAACTATATCTATATATCTATATCTATATCAATATCTATATATCTCTATATATCTTTATATATCTAATTCTATATCTATTTCTAAAGATAAATATAAAAAGTATAAATATAAACAGGTAGATAGGTAGGTAGATAGATAGATAGATAGATAGATAGATAGATATGAATTTCCCTCTGAGTGTCCCCCCTTAAAAATTGCATGCAGGTCTGATTTAGCGGTCACAAACTCCTTTAAATTTTGTTTGTCCAGGGGCGCCTGGGTGGCGCAGTCGGTTAAGCGTCCGACTTCAGCCAGGTCACGATCTCGCGGTCTGTGAGTTCGAGCCCCGCGTCGGGCTCTGTGCTGACAGCTTGGAGCCTGGAGCCTGTTTCAGATTCTGTGTCTCCCTCTCTCTCTGCCCCTCCCCCGTTCATGCTCTGTCTCTCTCTGTCCCAAAAATAAATAAAAAACATTGAAAAAAATTTAAAAAAAAAATAAATTTTGTTTGTCTGGGAACCTTTTTCTCTGTTTCTATTTTGAATGACAGCCTTGCTGGATAAAGAATTCTTCACTGCGGATGTTTCTAATTCAGCACTTTGAACGTATCCTACCACTCCTTTCAGGCCTGCCAAGTTTCTCTGGATAGGTCTGCTGCAAACCTGATCTATCTTCTCTTGTAGTTTAGGGACTTGTTTCCCCTTGGTGCCTTCCTGATTCTCTTTGCCTGAGTACTTTGTGAGTTTGAATATGATATGCCTTGCTGAGGGTCAGTTTTTGTTGAATCTAATGGGGTCCTCGGTGCTTCCTGGATTTTGATGGTGTGTCTTTCCCCAGGTTAGCAAAATTTCCCACTATGATTTGCTCACATAACCTTTCTACCCCTATTTCTCGCTCTTCCTCCTCGGGACCCCTATGATTCTGATGTTGTTCCTTCTGCATGAGTCACTGATTTCTCCAATTCTTCAATCGTGCTCTTTTCCTTAATCTCCCTTGATTTTCCTGCTTCCATAGTCTCCATACGTTTGTCCTCTGAATCGCTGATTCTCTCTTCTGTCTCATCCATCCTTGACACCGCTGCATCCATCCGTCATTGCAGCTCAGCTATATCATTTTTAATTTCATTCTGGCCAGTTTTCACTTCATTTGTTCTCTGCACAAAGGGACTCTAATCTACATTGGACTGCAGCTAGTATTGTCATCATCGTGCTTCTAAATGCTGCTCCAGACATCTTGCTTGTACCTGTGTTGGTTGAATCCCTGGCTCTCGTTTCTTCATGCTCTTTCTTTCTGGGTGAATTCCTTCCTTTTGTCATTTGGAATGGAGAAAAGGAACTCATGAGGTGGAAAATTCAAATGAAATATTCAAAGTGTAAAATGTTAAAAGTAAAAACTTAAAAACACACACGTAAATAATGGAATGAATGATGCTAGATTCTAGGCATGTTTCATCTGGGTGTTGAAAGTGGTTTTGACACAGGGGAGAAAAAAAAAGTGGGAGTGGAGAAAAATTTAGAAAATACCAATAAAAATATTAAAAAGGGAAATGTGAGAATTTGAAAACTCAATACACTGAAGTAGACTAAAAGGAGAAGATGGGAGTAAAATAGAATTTGTGAATATAGACACAAAAGGAAAGAATAATGTAGAAGAGTTTTAAAGAAAATTAGTAAAATTTCCACCTGCCCAGTCTCCTTTGCCTCTCCGCGCACAAAAGCACCTCCCTTCCTGCGCCTCCTCGCTCTCCAAGTTCACTTCTCCATGCCACGTACCTGCTGAATTCGGAGGTTCAGGATATGCAGATTGCTGTGCTAATCCCCCAGTCAGTTTCCTGGGTGGGTACGATGGTTTAGTGTTGGTCTGGCTGTATTTCATGCACACGAGACACTTAAGAAGCTTCCATGCTGTCTGCCATCTTGGCTCCTCCCCAAAGAGGTGAGATGTGTAGCACCAGTTCTCTGATATGAGACATCCCATAGGACAGTTGTGGTCGGTGACAAAGCGGAAAAGGGCATGTACCACACAGGGAGGTCACCCTGGAGGGGGAGGCAGAGAACCTGCTCCAGACCTGGGAGGGGAGGCAGGGGCTCCAATGCTGGAGCCACGCCCACCACCCTCCAGCTGATGGTTCCTGAACAGCAGCCAACTGTCTGGGTCTGGCCTGGAGCTCCTTCACCCCAAGGACCTGTGGTCAAAAAGTTCACTGCCCTGCCTCTGCCCCACCTCCACCACAGCCACAGCCACAGCCACAGCCACAGCCACTGCAGTGTCCGAAGGGCCACGTGGCCGTGGGCGTGCTTCCCAAAAGCTGGTGGGCTCCAGAAGGAGGCAGCAGGCATTTAAAAACCTTGGGCCTCGACACTCCACCTGCCGGGCCTAGTCTGGAGCCTCATGCCTCAAGTTCCCACCCCTTGTGCTCTATGGCCCTAGCCTGAGGATGGGCTAAGGCCCCAAAGCAAGGGAGTCATGTTCCGGAAAACGCTGAGATTCCTGAGAATACCGGGCCTCCATTCTGCTGGAAGAGGGCGTTCGAGAGTCCAGGCATCGTGGCAGCACGCCCGTCTCAGTCCCAGACAATTTCACTCATGCATACGCACGCGCATGCGCACGCACAGGCACAGGCACGGGCACACACACACACTCCCCCTTTGTGGCTGTCTCTAGTTCTGACTTACTCTCCTTCCTCGGCCTCCTTCCATGTCCCTCTGGCCTCTGTCTGTCTCTGAGTCCCTGTGATCATTTTCTTTAGGGAACGCTTCCTCCCTCCCACACCTCCATCTCTCTTTCTCTGTCTCTGTCCTGTCCTGGGACAGTATCAGTGCATGTGGGTTTCCGTGAGCTGTGCATGTCCATATGGACGTAGTAGGCTGCTGATGGCACAGGGCTGCAGGGGAACGCACAAAGGAACGCACAAGTACCAGGGGTCAGAGCACATCCAGACCTCCTAAGCCGTGACTGCCTCCAGGCAGCCCACACAAGCTGGGTATGCATGTGAACTGAGAAAGGTCAGTCCCTTGGCCCTTGCCCTGTAGGTTGTAGCCAGCTGGGAGGTACTGAGACCCAAGGGACTCCCCAGTGTTGAGAGGGTCTGAAGAAAGGGCAGGAGCCGAGGAAGCAGGGAACCTAGTCGTAGCTGGTGTTTCTCCACCTGCCATGTTCCAGTGCCATTGGTACTGGAAGGTTGGTATCAGGTGTGGCTCTCTTTCCTTGGCATCTCAATGCAAGCTTCCGTGACCCAATGGAGGTCCTGAATCGGCCCTAGTTTTCAGCCAGGTTTGGGCCCCAGGACAAATGCATGTGCTGTGTGAGGGGGAAAAGCAAGTGTGAGTCGTGGGGAGGAGCTAGCTTCGTGAGTGGGATGTGGCAGAGGGCATGAGTGAGTGCACAGGTCCACTAGAGCGTGTCTGTGAATGTATTGTGGCTGGCGCCTGTGAGTACTTTTGCCTGGGCCTTAGCGTTTGTGCTGGCAGCGTGCGCGTGTCTGTGTCCACGTGCCGCGTGGCCGTGCATCTTTGTGCCTGAGTGAGTGTGCGTAGGCCGTTGGCTAGCGAAGGAAAGAGACTGGGGGCTTTCCTGACTTGGTGAGTAAGGGGGAGGCTCCAGTGCCAAAGTGCAGCGAGTGCAATCCCTTCGCTCCTGGGATCGACACGGAGCTAGCTGATCACCTTTCATGACGGGAGGAAAGCCTGGACTTTGCCTGGGTCCGCTCATCCTGTGTTGCCTTGGCCAGGGGCAAGTTGGGGTTGGGCCTTCCATGGTGCAGTGGAGGAGGACCAAAGTTCCCTGCAAGGAAGTGGGCATTAGTGGAGGGAGGCAGCAGATAGCAAGAGTAAGTCTGGCCCTGCTCCTGGAGCGGCCTAGGGGATCATCGCAAGGCCTTGTGGTCCGAGCCTGGGGATGTGTCTCGGTGAACATCCTCCTGGATGACCCTGCATAGACGGGCCTTGCTGGTCTAGAGTCCCTTGCGAAGTTGGGGCCCGGCCCCTGGGCCCCAATATTGTGGTAGGTGTTGGTCAAACTGAAAGGCATTGCCTGCTTGTCCCAGACAGTCCCTGCACCTGGGACCCAGATTTGCTCCCACGTTCCTGCCACGGGGTCTCCCAGCGATGCGTGGGAGTTTGACAGGCCCCATTTCTCTGGAGGGAGTGAGTTGCATAGGTCAGGTGCACCAGGGTCTGGGCCTGCTTTCCTGTCTTGCCCACCCCCTACGTCCTCTGCTGAGGGCAGCTTGAGGGCTCACCACTGGACCTGTTCCTCTCCCTTTCTGGGTAAGCGTTTGCCTCTCTGTCGGTCACACTGGCCACCCCCTCTCAGCCCCCTACCACCTGGTCAGCCTTCCCCCCATCCACCTGCGTGTCTATGCATTGCTGTCACCTGAAGCGGTGGTGTGCTGCCTCATATATCACAGCCACCCTGGAGCATTTCTGTACCCCGTACATATCGTGACATAGCCCAATGAGTCTGGAGGAACCTCTTCTGTGTCACGGAAGCAACATGTTGGCCAGAGGGCCCGGCACACGAATTTGGAAATCCTAGAATCCCCCGCCTGCGGGGCAGCCTCCTGGTCCCATAAAGAGGTAGGGGAACACTGCACTCCACCAAAGGGAAAAGGCAATGCATGAGTGTGGTGCCTGGCCAGGCAATGCATCTCAAGCCTCCAATCCTGCAGTGGCTCTGTGTGGTGTGTGTGTGTGTGTGTGTGTGTGTGTGTGTGTGTGTGTGTGTGTATGTGTAGCTGGTGCTGTCTGACATAGACCGGCAGGGAGTCCACATCACCACTGCCCTGACAGGGAGGGAGACCACATCATTGCCCTCACTGCACACCGTCTGCAGCTTATTGCTTCCCCAAAGTGGTCATGTGGCTTCGTGTAGACCGTGGGGCGTGTCCCTCACTTGGGTCCCAACACTACATCCCCCAACCCCCTGAAACCTCTCGGAGACCCTTGAAATCATGCTGTCTGTGGCACAGGGGGACAGTGTTTTGAGTCAGCGCCCACGCTCATGGCAGCCTGCCGCCTAAGTGAGTGGTAAAGGAAATGGGAGCAGGATGAACAGACATATGGCCAACGAAGGCCTGGGGAGGGTCCCTGTGAGAAGATGGCCGACCACTGTGGGAGGAAGGGGACCGCTGTCTGTGGGGCAGACGCAAGCTCCAGGAATCCCAGGGCTCACGGGCACGGGTCTTTCCTGTGCACTGCCACACACGGGAGGAATGGGCAGCCGATCGTGAGAGGGGGGTGTGTGCTTGCCAGCGTGTCACGTTCCAGGCAACGGGGACAAACGGCAAGAGCGGCGCGCGTGATACGCAGCCTCCCCTAGTGTGGCGTCCTCTCCACGTCACACACCTCTGGTCACCGACCTTCCCTAGCCGGTGCACTGCTAGACTGCTGTCATGACATACATGTCTTCTGGGAGCAAAGATGGACGTAGAGAATATGCAAAGGAGGCTGAGCAGATGGAAAACCAGGGTGCACAGACAGCAGGCGCACAGCTGAAATGCGTCTCCCGGACAGCCAAGGTGACCGCTGAGTGGATTTGTCAGACTAGGGGCACAATGAACAACGGTGGCGGTGTACATGGGAAAAGCGTGGAGGTCCCCCTTTACCCGTGTGTATAGACAGCCGCGTGCCCAGCGCAGCGTGGAATGCAAAGGTCGCTTTCGCATGGCCAGAAGCCAAACAGGGCACCCAGAGCGCACAGAGGGCCGGCTGCAAGCCCCCCGGAGGAGTTGCCCCGCACGGGGCCCACAGCCTTCCTGCCTATGCAACAGACGCGCCCCAGTTTCCTGGTGACCTAGGGGCGGGACCGCCGAAGCCACGCACGCCACCGTCCCTATGATTGGTCCCGAAGGCAGTGAAGCAGCCTGGGCGTGGCTTGGAGCTCCCTCAGCCTCAAAGCCGCAGGCGCACACCTCTCACCACAAAGGCCTCCGAGGCAGCATCGGCATGGCGATAGCCACCGCCGAGGCATCCTGGGTACAGCACCATGCGCATGCGCCCCCTCGACGTTTGGGCTCTGGGAGGAAGGGGGAGCGAGTTGCCAGCCATTGCCCTCAGGGCTCCACTGACTGGGTCTGGGGAGGGGGGCCGTGCTTTCACGTCCCGCTTCGTCGCCGGTAGGAGCCACAGTTGGTGTCTCGGGCCGGGGCCGCATGTTGCGCGACTCGTGTTTCCGAAACACTGGGGACGCCCGGAGGCCCCATGCCGCCTTCGACCGGGAAGGGGGCGGTCGAGAGACGAGGGCCCGTGGGGACACTGGGCGTCCGGCAGCGCCGGAGGTGCCGCAGGCCGAAGGCTTGCAGGCCACAAGCGAACAGCCTGTGCAGGAAGGCCAGGCCCGACCCGAGAGGCAGGTGGGCGGCCCCAGCGAGATATCGGTGCCGCTGGTGCATGACATAATGGCGGTGGAGGCGCTGTGGGGCCTGGTGGAGGAGGAGGTTGAGGTGCCGGCCGCGGAAGAGGACACGCGTGGGGAAGAGGGGCATGACCAGAGGAAGAAGGGGGAGGAGGACGAGGAGCAGGAGCAGGGGAAGGACAAGGTCCAAGTTCACGAGGAGAAGGACCTGAAGGACGAGGGGGAGCAGCAGGAACAGAAGAGCAGAAGGAGGAGGAGGAGGAAGAGGGGGAGAGGCAGCAGGAGTCAAAGATTAGAAGGAGGACGAGCAGCAGAAGCCCAAGCAGAAGGAGGAAGAGCGGAAGGAGGAGGAGTTGGCGGAAATGAAAGGGGAGGAGCAGGAGCACCAGGGTGTACAAGCGGGCGCGGCCGTGGCGGTGGAGGCATCGGCGGCGGCAGTGGCAGGGGAAGGGGACCAGGAGGAGGAGCAGGAGGAGGAAGGGAAGGCGTGGGAGCCATCCAAGGGAGAGCAGAATTGCAAACGGAGGAGGAAGAGGAGCAGGAGAAGGGAGCGCTGGAGGAGCAGCAGCAGGGCGAGGAGGAGGTGGAGGGAAAGGAGGACAAGGAGGAGCGGGAGGAGGAGGAGGAACAGAAGCCGAGTGAGCAGGAAGGCCGATGGGTGGAAGAAGCCCAGGAGCTGCAGGTGAAGCAGCAGAAGAAGGAGCGGGTAGAGTCAGGCCTCCGTCCTTGCCCTTCCCCACTGGAGGCTCTGGAGGCCCTTCAGATAGAGCTACAGCCGGTGAATAAACAAGCCAGCCGGGAGCACGCTCCACTCCAACTCAGGATGTGGCAGAGGCGGCAGCGTCATCTGGAACAGAGAAGTGCCCTTATCCAGGGCATCCGTGGTTTCTGGGCCAAGGCTGTATCCTTCCTGCTGCTGGTGGAGGGTCCAGAGGGGGCTGGGCTTGCGCAAGAGGAAGGAAAGGGAGGTGACATTTAGAGGAACCCAGGACAGGGACTGGAGCTAAGCCGCGCTCCAGTGGCCGGGAACGTGCAAACGTGATCCCATCCGGCGGTCCTGGCTCTGCAATGAGTGTGGGAGGAGGGCAGTGCCGGGGTGGGGGAGGCATGTGTGCTTTACGTCGCACCTGGCACGGAAACAGCGCTGGGAGAGTGGGGAGTGGCGGTGGAGGTCCAGGCCAGGACGGGGAAATGACCGGGGGCTTCTTCCCACACAAAGCCGCGTGGGGGCACGTTTCTGGGTCCCGCTCAGCATCTTGCTGCGGGGAAGGCGATGTGAATGCCCACTGGTCGGCGCGAGACCGGATGTGTGCTGTCTGGCTGTGTGGAAGTAAGCGTCCTCAGTGTCCTCATGAGCACACAAGGCTAGGCGTGGTTGCGGGCGTCTGGGCATGCACAGCCTCCTGTGCGTGTCTAGCAGAGCCCTGCGCGATCCTGACACCCCGTGGGCCTGGACGCAGCCTGTGGGGAGGGCTTGAGACCCTGGGGGAGGACGTCAGTCCCGGGGGGAGGACGCCTGGATGCTGTCCACACGTGTTCTCTGCTTCGAGCTCTCTCATGCCCAGCACCTGAAGGCTCTTTGACCTGCAGCAGTTTGTGAACCACCCTCAGATGTCAGCCCTGATTAGTAAGCCCGATGAAAGCATGCTTCGCCACATGACCAATTTGAAGGTCGGCCTGGGAGTGGGAGGTGGTGTGGGGGGCTGGCCGTGTGGGGAGGGGAGGTGGTGGGGAGAAGTGACGTGTTCCTTCCTCAGGGGAGGGAGGGTGTCCTGGAAGAAGATTTCACATTTCTGCCCCACTGTACCACGGCAGGTGGAGGAACACAAATTTCCCAGGGAATGCCGGAAGATCCTGCTGTTTTTTGTCAAGAACTCCTACTTCCAGAATGAAGTCGTTACGAAGGAGTATGTCCTAGGCCTTGCTGGTAAGTGTCCCCTGACTGCATGGGCGGCAGTGGGTGGAGGGTTGAATGTGACTGGTTCTCTGGCGCCGTCTCACATACTCGTCTTCCTGCAGGGTATAGGGCGTCTCATTCCAGTCCCATCCAGTGGCACCCAAGGTACAGACAGGAGGCCTACAGACGCAGGCATGACAACAGCAGCCTCAACTTCTTCAACTGGTTCTCTGACCACAGCTTTGCCGGCTCTAGCAGGATTGCTGAGGGGGGGCCCTGTAACAAGGAAGGGAGGTGATTTTCATGGGTTCCCCCACTGCGTGGGATAGCTACCTGAGGCCTGGCCTGTCTCCCCTACCAGATAATCATAGAGGATCTTTGGCCCAATCCCCTGCCGTATTTCAAGATGAAGGAGGCCCCAGGAGAGAGAACTGAGAGGGAAAGAGGTGAGCAGCCAAGGGTGTGGGCACTGAAATGTGTGCCGTGGGGTCCGTGGCACAATTCTCTTCTGCATGGAGGCACCGAGACTCACAGTGGCACAGGAGGTGACACCAGGTCAAAAGGGCATCGGCCTGAGACGGGGAGTCTTAAGAAGTAACGTGTCAAAGAGCCTTTTCCCTTTGGGGAGCCTGAAGGTGGGAAGGGGGCTAGACAAAAAGAATGAGCAAAGCGGGACAACCAAAGCTGGCTCATCAGATAGCACGGTGACAACTGTCATTCCCGGACCATGAACCCCACCGTCAGGCCTCCTACCACCATCCCACATGTTGTCTGGCTTCGGGAGCCCCTTGTCAGCTTTGGCACAGCTTATCACACCCTCCCATTCTACTTTCCGTTTGGAAACATTCAAGCAACCTTAATCAGGGCCAAGATCAGACTCTCACCTGTCCTGTGTGTGTGTGTCTGTGTGTGTGTGTGTGTGTGTGTGTGTGTGTGTGTCTGTGTGTGTGTGTGTGTGTGTGTCTGTGTGTACCCATATATCCCAGGGATATGCACGATCTAGAGAAGAGTATGAAGGAGCATCGCACTTCATCGACCCCAGTGGAAACCCTTCCGATGCTCACCGATGGTCCACAAGATTCTCCTGCCCACGAAATGAGGACAAGGGTGGTGGTGACACGTGGCGCAGGGCGGGGGTCCAATACATTTGAAGAAATATAGAATGGGAGATAAATATCATGAAGCGATTTGTGTGTCTTCCTCTCAGGTACGCTCTGGGGCGTGTCCATGTATACATGCGGCTGTCCAGGGGTGTAAGTGTTCTGTGCCTGCACATTGGAGTTGCAAGGAAGGGCGGGACGTAGGACATTGTCCGTAGGGATGGGTCACACATTGGGATTGCATGTGAGGTCAGTAAGATTGAAGCAATGGGGACTTGAGTGAGGGAGGCCAGGGCACAAACCTGAGAGAAAGGCCAGTGCCCAGGTTCCTATCTTTCCTGTGAAAAGGAGGAAATTCAAGGAAATGGAGACGCCAGCACAGGCCAGGGAGGTCCAATATTCAGGGTTTGGGCATGTCCATGATGGTGCCCCCAGAATCCCGCATGGGGACACCCTCAGTCATGTTGAGTGAACCGCCACACAGGGAGGAATTCCCAGGGTTGATTACCCTCTGGTTTTCAGACGTCTCCCAATGCAGACTGTCTTGGGGACAAGGTCAGGATCTCAGGACCAGCCATACATATTTGAGGGATTGTGAGCAGGTTGTAAGATTGGTGTCCAGGGGAAGGAACCGAGGGACCAGAGGGAGAGTGGGTGGGTAAGACCGATGAAGTTCTGCTTCAGGCACAGTTGACAGGGACAACGTACACGCTGCAGAGAAAACAGCCCACTACAGTCTCACGCAACTCCAAAATCACAGCCAACTTTTCTGGTTCCACTTCCTGAAGCTGAGCCTCCCAAACACCGCTTCACTTATTCACACACACACACACACACACACACACACGACTCCTGAAGGAGTCCTAGTACTGATGCCCTTGTGTGAACTTCGCTGTTTCTGAAAAGACCTCTGGTTACGAATGGGTGTCCCAGATTGCAAGCCAACAGAGGGGAGGGTCGCGGGGAGGTGGAGCTCTTACAGGGCACGAACACGCCATCCTCTCTCGTGTGCCCTCTGCCCTCTCATCATCAGCCGTGATGAGTCGGGTGATGTTCTTCCTCTGTGTCCACAGGCTTAAGCCCTGTGTCCAACACGCCATGTGAGACTTGTGAAAAGACTCCCAAGTGCAAACACCAGCAGGCGCTCAGGGAGGTCGCGTCGTCCCAGGCAGCCTGTGTTCCTTTGCCTGAGTGCCAGGACAAAGGCTGCCTCAGCCACATAGGGAACGATGGACTTGTGAGGCCTTAGCATTCTGTGCAGAGGTGCCGGGCAGGCCTGGAGCTTAGAAAGGACTGGGACGAGCCTCACCTGCGACGACGTGAGTGCGGGGGTACTCCTTACAGAGCAGATGGCTGCTTGCCAGAGATGTCTGTGCTAGGGATGGGGCAAAAGCTCCACCGTGCTAGCAGTGCAGTAGACAGAGTTCAGCCTTGTCCATCGCAGGCTCTTCTGTATCCCCAAGTAACACGGCCCCCAGCACAGCGTGCCTGAGAGTGACATCCCGACACTAATATTCCTGTCTCCCAAGCTGCCCAAGCCCCCCAGGATCCCCACTGCACAGCTCTGCAGTACAAGAGCCTTCTCTGCAGTGGCTCTATTCCAGAGAAGGCGAGGGCAGTCCCAATGCATGGAGGCCTCTTGTCCCTCTCAGTATGCAGACAACATGGTCAGCAGCATGTCACCAGGCTGTGGAGTTGAGGATCTGTGCAACCAAGCCTTACCTCTTCCAGGGCAGAAGCTGTTGCACTCTCTAGAAGGGAAGGCAGGTCTTTCTCTCGCTGCTGTCTGCACACTGGCTGGAGAAGCACGTCTTCTCAGCTGCTTGATGTGTAAATGTCAGGGTACTCAGGAAAAGCTCCCTGTGCTGACCCGAGTCTTTGGGTGTGAACATCCAAAGAAAGTATGGCCCATGATTCTGCAGTGGGAATACGGCCTCAGTGGTCATGAGGCTGGGCCCCTTGGGGCATCTTTCTGCACAAGCAGGCCGTTACTTGATAGGTCTTGCCGAGCAGGAACACTTTACGGGACAGGTGAACACAGGGTCCCCCACACGTTAATATCTCCAGCGAATACCTCCTTAGGGGCCAGGGTGACGTTTCCGCCCGGCCTGTCCCAAAGACAAGGTACGGACAAGGTGTGGGTGTGGTTGCACTCACGGCCCCCAGAGCCAAAACCTCAAGTGTGGACACATGAGGTCCGTGGTCAGAGGCCTTGGTGCTCTGTGTCCGAGGGATTACAGCCCTCATGCTGCACACACGGCAGCCCCGGATTTCCTCCCTTATGCGCAGCAATTCCTGGGGAGCCCTAGGGTC
Source organism: Neofelis nebulosa (assembly GCF_028018385.1). Lineage (NCBI taxonomy): Eukaryota > Metazoa > Chordata > Mammalia > Carnivora > Felidae > Neofelis > Neofelis nebulosa. Next base: position 5,704,296 of record NC_080801.1, read on the forward strand.
CAGGAGCTGCTAAACCGCGTGCACAACTGTATCTGCTGCCCAGCGGCCTCTTCCACCCCAACATCAGCGTGTGTGGGCTCCAGAGTGCTGTCCCTTGAGAGAGGACACCCTCAGCAATTCAGGAGCCTTCTGACTTCCATGTTCCTGAACCACACGTGTCTCTCATTGGTCTGTTGGGATCGTCATGTTGTCCTCTGTGCACAGGAAATGTCTTGCTTTGCCTGTGCTCCTCTGTCTCCCTGAGTGAGCCCTGGCGTGTTTGTGTCTTTTCCTGGCTTTGCCTGTGCCGACACCTCTCTGGTGATGCCTCCTTGCCTGGCCTAAGTGGGCACAGCTGTACCCGTGTAACCGCCTTCGTCTCTGCACACCTGTGTCTTGTGTCAGCTGTGGCTCTGGTGGCCTGTCTTGACTTTGATGTATGCTTCTGCGCTTGAGTGTGTTTCCCTCTGAATTCAAACCCTTTCTTCCACTGACAGATCCAATTGCTGTCCTGCTGTCAGGTGGAGGGGCTTCTGCGCATTCTGTTATGTGTTCCAGGAGCCAGAAATCCTTCCGTGCCTGGAGGACCTTCGTCAGAGGATTGGCCATGCACTCACTGCCAGCCAGTTCATGTCCCCAAATGCAGCTGCCTTGCTGTGAGCATGCAGTCACACCTCTATTTTCTGTCCCTCTGTTTTCAAACCCTTTGCACCTGAGGGGCTCAAACGTCACTGGCCTGCACCTTGCACATGCAGGCGTAAATTGTGTAAAGCGGTCCAGCAACGTTTTCCCACTTACTCTTTTGCCATGTGGCATGTTCCTGGCTGGAAGAGACTTTCCCCTGCCAGTGTGTGTCTCGCTTCCGTGTGCCTCCTGTGTGTTCTGGTCCCTAATTTGTCCATTACGTCCTACCTGGGAGTCTGATTCATGTTTGCGGGAACGAGGCTGACCCCTGTGACTGCTGGGTTCTGAGCTCAGCTTAGTCCCCCAGGACTAGTGCGTGAGTGAGGGACACAACGGGCAGTGACGGATGTGCCCGTATCCTTCACGTGCAAGCGCTCCGTCCAGCCACCTTCACCGGGACATTTCTCAGCGACCCCTCTTTGTTTGTGGTGAGAGCCCTTGCCTCTGAGAAATCTGACGAGGCGGTGAAGCATTGCTTACGGCTGCCCTGTGCAAGTTAGATCTCCAGAACTCATGCACACGGCAGGACTGCATCTTCACACCCGAGGCCCGACACCTCCTCATCGCACCCTCCCCTGATTAACACCACTCTGCTCTCTGGTGGACTGCATGCCTTTAACTCCTTTAGTCTCCTCAGGAATCCATCAGGCAGGGCTCACCACCACTGTGCTTCTGTCAGGGGCTGGCCTCTTTCAGTGAGCCCCGTGCTTTCTGCACCGATGCTCAATGCACCCGCCCAAGGGTGAGCCACACTAAGCCCGGCGGCGAGCCCTTTGGCCCTACGTTTCCCACCTATGTGCTTGGTGGCAGAGGTGCACAAGGAGCCCGCCTGCATGCGTGTCCCAGGTCCTCCACAGGGTACAAAGTACCGCCTCAGGAGGCTGATCCGCATCACACGGGCATAGCTCTGCTTGCACGTGTTAGCCTTTCGTATCATACAGGCAGCGCAGACTTAGAAATCCCGCCACCTGCTTACAACTATCCAGCCCTCGTGCTTCTGCAGACGCTCTGTGTCTGTACAGACATTTGAGTCACGGTCTCATGACCTTCCAATACAGCTTGATGGTCTGTCCTTAGCCTACAGCCTGGGATGCGGTTCTCACTCATTGTCCTCCCCTCGGGTGCCAGTTTCCTCCATCACTGTGGTGGAAGGTAAGCTTTATAACCATCCATTGGCTTGACAGTACTGGGCGGATCACCTGTCTGCGTCCGGGGATCCGAAGGAGACCTTGGCTCTTTTGCTCACGGTGCACCCTTTCTCCGTGATGAGTCGCTTTGGATGAGAAGCTTGCCAGAGGCGAGGGTTCTCAGAGTTGAGCACATTTCCTGGGCATCTGTGAGAACCTCGTTGGTTCCACTCAGACAGCATTGACATTCATGCATGTGCAGCCTCTGCCTTTGCTTGAGTTTGCTGAGCTTTGGGACGTGATTTCTTCCCGCACGTGCTGTGCCTAAATCTCTGCTGTGTCT